>NC_040044.1:32762667-33112705 GCF_003713205.1 Coffea eugenioides | reverse complement strand
GAAAGGTTTCGTCCTTTCGCCATAGTCCAATGGCGATTTCGTCCGCCAGGCGCCAGTGTTCCACCCCAAAGCATATGTGAAGGGCCATGGTCAGTAGTCATTGAAAAAGTAAGAAAACTGACATTGGAATGTGAGTTAAAGCTGGGCCAACTTTGACGTTCGACCGTTCTTCATCTGCCAACCGTACAACTCTGTGAAGGGTTGTCTAATATAAGCAAGACTGGCGCCAGTCTTGTCATGAGCTCCATTGTGAAGGCTTCTCCAACCGCACACACCAAGCGAGGCAATTTTGCTGTCCCACATGAGCTCGTTGTAAGCCATGTGGCTCGTATGATCACCACCGGAGCCAAATTTTATGCGGCCTTAAAAAATAAAACAGCTGTGCCTTACACCAGTTGGTGAACCTAGTTGGGTCTTATTAACCCACTAACTCCTACTACCGCTTCCGTAGGCTCCCATCCAACATAGAGAGCAAAAGATACAGTAAGTGATACAAATGTATTATGATTTAAAAAAAAAAGTCTGTTGCTTGGCCCCATTCGACCTACAGTAGGAAACGTATTTGTTGACTTGAATGGAGGAAAGGCAAGTATGGCCGGTGTTTTATGCGAGAACGGCCTGGCATTTTATGTCATCCCAACTTCATAACGTGTTTTGCGGAAAACGGGTAGTCAACACTTACTGCAGTAGGAACTACTTAAAGAGCTGGTCTTTTAACCTTCTAAAATTAAAAAAGAGGGACGAATTTCCGAATTGTATAAGAGCTGCCGTTTTATTAAAAAAATGTATTTTTTATCCCTTCCATTGTTCTTGTGTATGGAACAATGGGTACTGTTTTGTTGTAATGGAGGAATGCTTTTCATCCAGCTGCTATTTTCTTCGAAAACGGTTGCATTGTTATTCGACCAAATGTTTTTGTAGAAGGAACATCCGTCTACCCTGTAGAGTTTTTGTCGGAAACACATAAAAGGCTGGTATTTCCTTCCAAACATCATTGATATTATTGTTTTCGTAAAAACATGTCTGTTTACGTTAATGGGTCCTCTGTTCTCATATCCCTACCGAACCCGTCCACAGCTGGTCTTGTACAGCGGAGTAGTGCAATTCATAAATATGCATGCGATTTGGTTCTTGTATTTATCCCAAATAAAAATTTAGATGCAATGCCAACTGTGACTTATTATCGCACTAACCTAACTTTGGTTCGTTAACCGTAGTCCGGAAAAGGAATCATTATAGAGGCCAAACTGCTGTTAACCACTCAGTCGATGCAATGCAATCTCCTCCATTTAAACTCAGGTGCGTCATCCATTTCTCCTCCTATAAAAGCTTCACACAAGTAAACATCTTCGTTGCATGCCCATTCACCCCCGCATTGGTTTCGCACAACAGCCTTCGCTATTGCATGCCGCTTCAGCTTCTACAACCACGTTCTATAAGGTTCGCATCTTTCTTTACCACCTGTAACATGTATGTATACGAAAGATTCGCTTCGTTCTGTATGTTGTAAGCCCTGAACCGACCATCTGAGTTCATGTAACATAATGCTTTTGCAGACTGACTCATGGCACTTGGACGACTTCCTGAAATACATGTCCTCCACAACGGAGGCATGGTCGGCTACTTTCAAGATGAGGTCTTACCACTTCACCACATTGGAGTGAAGTGGATCGTTGAGGAAGCGCTGGTTCGGTTAGACAGGTTTCCCGGAGCGGAGTTTCCGCAGTCGATGCTGGTGTCTTGCATCCCCGTTCGCAACCCCATTGCGAACGAGGAAGTATTCCGGTCGCTGGTCAAGTGGCGCCGTCGTCCACTCCCCCTTATGCAGAACCTGAAGGCGTTTTACATCATGACCTACAATGCCTGGTTTGTGGGCAAGGAGGAATTTGTTGCACATTTCCTCGGGCTAAAACCCCTGCTCCATACGGACGTCTGGATCCTCTTTGGCGCCAACTTTCAAGACTGGTCTGTAACACGGTTTCTGGCTGAACAGGGGTATCCCGCCAGTATGACACGCAACGTTGCCATTGCGGACAACCTTCACACCGCAACCATTTGCTGGAATCCATCAGCTGTAGAGATCACGTTTGAAGACAGAGATGCTATTGACAGCCTTCTCCTAACTGTGCGGCGCAAAAAATACCGCAGCTTTCTCAGGGTAGCTACCACGGTTGCCTCGTTAAACCCTATGTTTGGTCTTATTGTGGAGCGTTTCGAGTGAACGGTCGCAGGTACAACGGTGTGCTTTTAATTTTTTTGTTCAACATCATATTTGGATGGTGGGTGGTTTCTTGTTCATGGCCCTTGCTGTTGTTGGGCGTACCATGCATGGTTTTGATTGTAAGCGTATGAAGGGTAGGGCCGTAGGGGTTAGGGGATGATAATATGCAAGGCGTGAAAATTAGGAGTGCACCATTTGTCGGATATGTAAGCGGAGGTACTTAAATCGAAATATATAAGTAAGAAGTTGTTTCGTCGTTCAACTCCACACATTTAGCTGTGATAAAACAACACAATTGTGTGCCACATCCGAATTGGTTGGCCGTAAGCTTCTGGGTGTTCAGTTGGCTGGCTAAGCTGAAGTACATACACTCCCAACGCAGCGGTTGCCATCGCAGTGACTAGTGTTGTTCATCGATGAATCAACGATCCCTAGTACGTCATCCGCACAGACATTTCGGGGGACAAAGGGAACATGCAATTCGGTTCCCCACATGATGCACAATGTAAACAAAAACCAAATACGGAAACGTAGTATGTTATATAACGCAAAATCACCATTTACACAGTAACACTGCGCCGGTTGGGCCAACTTAGTCGCACATGCGGCAACCACCGGTTTACAACGGATGGACAAAAGGCAATGCCTTTTCATCCAGCAACCAAAATTACAAGACCCTTTAAACGAGCCTAAATGCCCATTCTATCGTTATGGAATAGATAGTCCAGTACTGTACAGGGGGTGTTCGGAGGGAATGCAATCACCGGCAACACATTAATTCACGGTTTCAGAACCAGAACAAGGACAACCGCCACCACAGCTACCACAGCAATGTTAAGGATCGTCACGTTCCTTTGCATGCTTCTTAGTTCATGTATGACGGCAGACACCTCTGCCGCCGATGTATTGGTGACGGGGGCGGTACTTGACGGGGCGGGATCGGGAACTTGAAACCCCGTTGCTCTTGCAAACTCATCACACCAGCCAATGAACGTTCGACAGGGCCTCTGCAATACAACTACCTTAGCAATCCGAAATATTTGTAGTATCAGTTATACCGAAGAACTTACCACGGCGTTAGCGCAGCGATAGTAGTGGCGCCCCCTGTTTGCTTCAGACTTCCAGACAGCACGAACCGCACAGCTTCGACCACAATTGCAATATAATGTAGGCCACACCGCAGTATTGGCCGATCCGGCCGAAGACGAAGAAGCCATTCGCAAGGGTTAATCTCCTCCGGTACACCGCCTAACTTTATCCCTGCCAAACACAAGGACACTGCCTTCCCACGGTGTCCACGGACAGGTTCTTTTACACGAATTTGGGGGGTTGGAGGGAATAGGTTTTCCCGAACAGTAGTCAACACATTAGTTTGCTTGCTTATTTAGTTGATGTTTCGGAACGAATACAATAATAAATATGAATAATGTCACAAACCTCCCCTGAGGTTTCTGATACTTTCACTGGCATCCACTGAGCTGCACAAAATTTCACTTACGTCCCTTACTTTTGCGTTTTTTTTGTAACACAGCAATGAAAATCT
Source organism: Coffea eugenioides (assembly GCF_003713205.1). Taxonomy (NCBI): domain Eukaryota; kingdom Viridiplantae; phylum Streptophyta; class Magnoliopsida; order Gentianales; family Rubiaceae; genus Coffea; species Coffea eugenioides. Next base: position 33,108,941 of record NC_040044.1, on the reverse strand, counting down.
GATTACTATTTTTTTCATCTGTGACAAGGTATGTTTATTCCGTGGATGCCCCTTTGGTCCTTGTATTGGTAGAAGTTTGAAAGAAGATTAAATTAGTAGAATGATTACTACAGTTGAGGGGTTGTAAGTACAATACCAAAAATTGGGGAGTTACGTTGCTGTGCCAGGAAATATGCCGATTTTCATAAATTTTAGGTCAACTAGTATGTTAGCTATTTAACATAAAATAAGTAAGTAATGAAACAAATTATATGGAAGAAACTGGTAATAGAGGAAACCTATACAAAACGGATAACATACTGGGCAATCACCTTTTTTTTAAAACTTTGACGTATTTAATTTATGTTAAATACAAAACCTATTTGTTTTCCTTCCGTGAAAATATTATTATATCACCTTTTAAATTTACGTACGTTAACTGATTGACAAATGTATCTGGTGGTTGGTAATTACACTTAACTAGAATAACACAAGTTTAATATGTAATGAAGGTGATTAAAAAATTATTACTCCTAGGCTGCAATAGACGAAGTTATTTGGCGCCAATTTCTGAAAGTCAAATTTATGTATTTAACATAAATTTAGTATGTTCATTATTTCAAAAAAGAGAAAGAAATAGCGCATAACATACCAACTCTTTGTGCGAAATTGACAGGTTTTGTAGCGAAGCCATTGTACCGAAGAACATACCGGGTATGGGAAACATACCGGGTCTGTATCGGAAAATTTTGGTTAAATAGCGGGCCAAGGAAACCTAGAATGTGTTCTGTGTAACATAAATCAAATATGTGAAAGTTACATAAAAAAATATTGTTATGAAACAACTACAAGTGTGGATGTCCCTTTGTATTCCCAAGAGTATTAATTCTTGATTTATGATTACAAGGATGTATACAATTTACAATCCATTACAGGTACAATCCCCTACTCATTTTCTCTCATATTTCAATTGAATTATAGTTTTAATTTAATTTGTTTATAAAAAAAAATAATACATAAGCATATTATAATACAGAAAACCCTGACAGAGGATAAACATCAGCTCTTTATGCCTTTTACCGCAGTTGGCGACTAAACACCAGCTCTTTATGGGTCTTGTCAATGAATGGGTTACAGTTGGGACATCCGTGGCACCATACGAGGAGTCAGTGTAAATTTACGTATATGCATCGGACGCGACCTTTTGGTTGCCATTTACCCCGCCGGACCTGTCTGCCAAATCTGTGCTACCGACTTGTAGAAGCTGGTAGACGACCCATTACAGGTACGAAGTATGTCTCCGAATGTTTATCACTGTCGAAGCTCCTTTGGTCTGCGATGAATGTCCGTCAATTTACGATGAACGCGTCCTTCGTGACTGTTCATGTTCCCTTGCTATCGGTGTATTTTTACGGCTACAATGATTATACCGTATCAACACTTACGTTGTTGGGTTTCATAAATTGTTTCGGATGACTGTTTTTTGACGACAGAATGTTGCGTCGTTTGCAGGAGAAGGCGCCACTGTCCCATTTCTGTTCGTTTTTCGCTACTGTTAGTCGGTGTCCCAGAAACTGGTAATCTGCATATAACCGTATTAATCGTTATTGCATTTTATTTGGAAGTACGTGTTGTTTGAAGTTTACTCCATTCTTGGGGTTTTGACGGATTCACTCAACTGTTGGCAGTAAAAGGTGTTATCCGGACATGGCCAACCAACAAGGGAAATCAACTACCTCCATCCTCTCCCTTCCCACCGAGGTGGTATCGGAGGTCCTTGCACGTGTCGGGTCATCTTCCTCGACTGATCTTTTTAGCGCAAAACTATGGTTGGTTATACTCTGTTAATACACAGACGAAGACGCAAATTCTTGTTTGACATGTGGTTTTCGTTTGAGTTTAATGGATCATTTCTCTTATTTTGCAGCTGCAAGTTGTTTAACGAGGCGTCCGCCGCAGACACCATATACCAGCGGGTGTCACTGGAGAAGTTTGAAATCGTCCCCTGGCACAAAAACGACAAAGTATCCAGGTTCCTGAAGAAGTGCAGACAATGCCAAAATCCAGAAGCGATGTATCGGAAAGCCGTGGTAAGCATGGCGCCGATGTCCCGTTTGCTTGAAAATATGTAGACTAAGCTCACATCATCTGTTTCATTTCAACTTCATTCTGAGTTTGGTCTGCAAACTTTACCCCCAAAACATAGTATTGGGGCAGAATTATGTCAGCATCAATGACATCAATATTCTATATTGCCAATTCTTTACATTTTACTTAACTTTTTTAGGTCACAAAAAATTGCTATTATGTGAAATTTTGTCTGGCTAGCACTGCTTCTGAAGATAACTTCAAGAATTCTGAGTAGCAGAGAAAGTTACAAAAGAAAGCTTGCAAACTCGGAATGTAGAAAACAACCTCATACATGCTCATTTGTGGCCCATCTTTTTGCACATTATGAACATTTGTAGGAACATTTTGGCAAATCTGGCAGTAGAGAAATTGAGATACACGAGCTGATTAAATAGATCAGTGTGGCAATACCAATTTGAGTTTGATGGGTAAACAGTGCCCCTGTTTGTCAGTGAAAAACATCAGCCTTTGAACATACAAGACAATGCGTCTTATTCTTGGTAAAAAATGGTTAAGATGGATAGTTCTTTATTTTGTGGTTAATTTAAGTAAAGGGTCTAAGTTTAGCTAGATTAGCCTTACCCCCACTCATCACTGTGGTGCTTTGGTCATGACTACATAATTCTTGTCCCGCTGGCACTGGTCCGCCTGGACTTTTTGACTTTTTCGTTACTATTTCAATCAGTTTTACGCAAGAGTATCCTTGCACTGCTTAGGTTGACTATTTTTCGGACAAGCATTTGGACGCTGCATTGGAATGCCTCGAAGAGGCTGCCGATTCAGGCCACCCCGACGCTGCATATGCGTTGGGAATCATTTACCTCTTTGTTGGTACCGACGAGTTCAAGCGCAGAGGCATGGGACTGCTCAGCGGGTTGCAGAAATCCAGATTTCTGCAAGGGGCATGGAAACTTTGTCGTGAAAATTTGCGAGCGCTGGTGAGGATGATATGGGTCAAGAATCCTGTGTTTCTAAACCCAGCGCCCATTTGTTGTGCCATGACACACGAGAGGAAAACATCTTCATGGCCTATGGATGCCGATGACGTGGAGGAGATTACATGTGAAGGCTGCGCTTGCGATGAAGAAATTGCAGCAATTTGTGCCGCCCTACCCAACCGTTAGTGTATAACATACAATGTTCATAACTCCTTTTACTGAACAAATTTGTCACCAGCGTGTACCTATTTATTATGTTTTTTCACTGAATTGACCGCTACTTCGTACTCTCTTAATATTACTGGTTTGAGTCCGTAACAATAGCTTATGTTGGCCCTTGTATGTTCTGCAAAGTATGACTTTCTCGTGAAAGCCCAGCTGTTTATGGCTTTCCTGGAAATAGATAAGAACAGAGTACCCGTTTTGCCATAAATTAATATTTTTTTATCGGGTAAAAGTACAATACAATCGATTAATATTTAATTGACCAGCTCTTTATGGCTTTCCTCCATTATAAGAACAGAGTACCCATTTTTGCGTAAATAAAATTTTTCCTATGGCCTACAATAAAAAGCAAATCGATTTACGTTAATGTTTCTGAACTCTTTATGCCTTTCCTCCAGGCAACAACAGAGAATCCTTTTTGCTAACACTAAATTTATTTATCGGATAACCCTAAAAAAAATTAAACTGCAGTACAATATAAGAACAGCTTTTTATCGCTTCCCTTTACAATAAAATCGATTTACGTCAACAAATTTATTTATGGGCTTAAATGAAATGATACAAGTTCTTGCATAAAACGCCAGCTCTTTTTGGCTATCGTCCATAAATTATCTATTTTCTGATTTTTCCATAAGCTAATTGAGGGGAGGTTTCTGAAAGTATCCCTTATAATATATGTGTAATTAATATTCATAAATTATATAAATACATAATTACATTTGTTATTATGAATAGATTGTAATGTAACCCCTTGCGGGTTTGGCTTCCGCATAACCCGCTCCGGAATACACGCTCCAATACGGAATCGGGTCGACTTTCGTTTGACTAAATCGGGTAATGCCTCCCTGCACGCCCGTCCCCGCCTGATCAATTATCCCACAAAAAGCTTGTCTTTCTTTACCTTCTCATCCTTTCTCCTGTTAAGCCCATCAAATATTGCTTCCCTTGTTGTGTGAACACACTAAACGGCTTCGGTTTAAACTTCCCCCCCCTTCTGAAATTTCGAGCATTTCGAAATTTCAGAAGGGCGCCAAGGTCCAAATAAATCGGATTTTTCGCCTTCGCTTCCTCTGTTGTTCAAACTACTCAACACTCGAATCGCATCCCGAAGCAGGCATAGCCAGTAACATGGAGGTCTGTATGAGTCTTCCAGTTTATGCAGGCATGTGGGTCGACGTAGAAGCTCTCGCTGGTGAGTGTATGGATATCACGGAATATCTTAATGCCCAAAATTTGTTAAATTTGCTGGCACATAATGACAAGTGCTATGCTGCGATGGTTAGGGAATTCTATGCTAACTGTAGGGCAAATAAGCAGAAGTCTGTTCTGCGTTCAGTGGTTAGGAATGTACACATGGAATTGTCTACTGAGGTTTTGTGTTCAGAGTTTGGGTTGGTTGACAGTGGATACACGGTTGACTATAAACGGATTAGCGCAAAGAATGTAGATAAGGTTGCTGTCAAGGGGTACAATGACCTACAATTTCTTGGAGAGATTAGGCAAAATGGTGACAGAGTTATGAACATGGGGAAAAAAACTATGTTTTATGGGCCGTATATGAAAGTGTTGCCACGGCTGTTACATCTGATAATAACTCATAACATTTTACCCAAAGCCGGAAGTATCACTTCGGTTGGTGCATTAGAAAGAGTTATATTGTGGCATATGTTACACAAGCAACCCGTCAACATAGGCAATTTGATCATTGCAACAATGCTGAACAGGATTAGGAAGATTAGGAGCAGGGAGAATAAGATAACACATCTCCCTTTTGGTATGTTGCTGACCAGGCTCTTTAGGCGCTTTAATGTGCCATTCTTGGCTGACCATGTTGACAAAGGATTTTACGCCCAAAAAATGGGAGTATCGTACTTAAAAAAACTGGCATTCAAATCTGAAGATGGTGGTTGGATGTGGAAGAAATCCTATACCTCTTATGCTGTCAATGGTCCGACTGGGGACGCGAATACAAAAGTTTCAGAAATAAAAGAGATGGATAAGGGGGGGAAGTGTGCTGGGGTCGAGGTGAGGCCGGTTGTGGGGGAAAAGGCACACCTTGAAGATGTTGTCATACTATCTGAACAAACCACAAAAGGGGCAAGTGTATGTGACAATGTTATTGTACTGCTTTTTGTTTCTTCTTCTCGATGGCAACACAGGGGCATAACCCAATATTTGTATTAATAGGTTGTGGATAAAGTGACACAAATTTTACAACGGGTTGGTGCCAACGAAGTGATGGACAGGAGATTTGAGGAATTGCCATTTCTACGAGATGTAAGACATGCTCTTGCGCTCTCCTGTAATCTACTTTATATATGCTAATACCTTTATTGTCCAGTGCGTACCACAAGCCTCCGGCGTAGCACCTGATGAATTGAAAGAGGCCGTATGCTTTCATGTCAGACACCTCGTCCCGCAGATGTATGTTAAAATATCGGTACTGTCAATGGGAAACACTGATCTCGCTTTCATGCGATTATTGCACTCATGTCAATCATTGTTCACAGCTGTGTCAGTACACTAGATAGGCAGCATCTCTTTGATATTACAACAGAAGAACTGGAGCAAGTGATGCTTCTGGAGACATGTCTCAGTGACAGAGTAAGCTTTTTATGCGATTGCACAGCCGTACCTTGTTCACTAATGTCGCTAAAATTAATAACTCAATGTTGAGTGTTTGAATTTGTTCCATTCTGTGAAGGTTGTGACCCAGTACCTTCACTTACTGCAGAAAGAATATAAGCAATTTGTTTTCTTCAATCCTATGTTTTGGGTACGTAACGAAAATTATTGTATGTGCTGTTGTGCCTTGCAAAATGTGGACCTAATACTTGCTTCTCAATAACTTCGTTGTAGCTGAAATGCGTGTTAGACTATCCATGCATATCTCCCGCAACCAAAAAAACATTCGTTCAACAGACCAATGACGACTCCATGACAAATCCTGAAAAGGTAAACAATAGCTATCATTCTCGCCTTTACATTCTTATACAATATGAGTTGCAGCTAAGGCATGTTAGTGGAATTGGATTCAGCCTAACATGCCTTAGCTTTTAACACATTCAACATTGCTTGTTGTATGCGATTGCAGATTTTTTTCCCAATCGTTTATTCAAATCATTGGTTGCTCATGATTGCACATGTCAAGGACAAACAAGTGTACATTGTTGATTCTATGCACAATTACAAAACCTTCTACCAAGGTTTGATGCAATCTGTGGTGAGTAAACTTCAAAAGCGTACCTTAGCTTCATTTGCGTACAAGGTAACATATTTCTAACATTCGATACTTGCTGTATTTATTTCCTTTTTTAGGAATGGATTTTGATGGAAATTTTCCATGAAAATCACCCCTGGACCTTTATTGTTGTAAAACACAAACTAAAACAGACAGACGCGGCGAGTTGCGGGGTTTTCACTTTGAAGTTTGCGCAATGTTGGGCAAAGGGGTGTCGGCCACAATTTGTAAGTGCACAAATGGACAACCCCTTGTGGCAACATCACCTCTATTGCGTCTGACATTGTTTCTGAATGTATGTACAGATTGATGTTGTCATTGCTAGAAAATTTATTGCCTGGGAGATCGCTTTGGGGAAACTTGCGGACCCGTTCGCTTATGCTGCTTTCCTGATAGAAAACAAACAGGCACATGAGGCTGTAACCAGAGGAGATTTGCAAGATGATGCTACCAAGGATGTGGGGCATCAGGAAACAGGGAACGGTACATTTTGTCTCGCCTTTACTGTAATTTGTTCGTTGCATATGAAGGCAATATTAAATTTTAAATTCTTTAGGGCTGTAGCAAATTGTTGGTACGAAATTAATCATTGTTTAGACGAAACCATAAAAAGTGTATGTACCTCTGTGCCGATGCATCTCCTCGTGACCATCGCGGTCACAAATTGCTTTTCTACTCCACCTATGATATTATTGCAGGGCTGCTGCTCACAAATCGGGCTAATATATTCTGGAGCCCACAACTTTGCTTTACACTTTCCAATTCCGCTTCTTTGATTTTGCATTATGACATTTAAATTGGATCTAAAAAGCAAATCCGTGTGCTGAAATGCTGTATGCCTTCAATTTTTCCCCAGCCGAAGGTACAAGGGTGAAAACAAGCCCGCCAGAACTTGCGTCCGCCAATGATTCAAAGAAGAAGCTTCTTATTCTTGATTTGAATGGACTGCTTCTGGGCAGTCCATTTACAAGGATGACCAGAAATCGGGACTTTAACTTCAGACCACGTTGCTTTGAATTTTTGCAGGTCTGTCTGTCATATTTTGAGGTGGCTGTTTGGTCATCAAAGCTAAGGTATCCGCCAACCTATATTTGAATTGCTTCGTTAACTGCAACGTCCACAAGTTTTTCTGTTATGTTCTTAAATCAACACACCTGTGCTTTCTGCAGGCACAACATTCAACCAGTGTTGGACAGGCTATCCGAAAAAATGAATGAACGTTTGGAGCAGAGACTGTTATTTGTTTGGGTGAGATGTCATTGACAAATTACTTCGATTGTGTGTAGTCAGTCCGTGTGTAAGACTTCTCATAAATGAAAGTCGGGAACAATCAATATTGCGCAGGATCAGTCGCGGTGCACTATGACACAAACCAGCCTTGGCGAAAATCCAGACAAAAAGGTGATGTTTAAGGACCTTCAACATGTGTGGGGAGAATATAAGTCGTACAACAGCTCTAACACGATATTAGTCGATGATTCTCCGTATAAATCCTTCCTTAATTCTGTAAGTGCACCATACCCGCTGATCGTTATGTTGTATATGTTCCGGTATGCACAAACAACATGATCAGGGCTAACTGTTTCCGTATTACTCATTCTTCAGCCGTACAATGCCATCTTCCCCACCTCTTATACATGTTACACTGTAGAAGACAATTATTTGGGTAAGACGCGGTTCGCGATGTTTTCAAATGTGGCTTTTGGTAGGTTTACACAGGGTGAAATATTGGGCTGACACAAAACTTATTTGCAGATCCTGAAGGAGATTTTGTACGACACCTGAAGAAATTGGCCAGTGCCGATAATGTACAAGATTTCATTCAGCGAAACCGTTTTGGACAATCAGCCGTAACAGAAGGCAGTGTGGAGTGGAACTTTTATGTTAATGTTGTCAGCAAGCTTGGACCGCAGAACACAGCAAAGCGAGTGACGCGCAAACAGGAAGCCCCAATCAGATATTATGCGGAGGTATCCATTGCATTCATGTTCACGAATATGTTCACAGTAGTTCAACACCTCGTTATGATAGCTAAAATTGCGTCTGCTCATATGCACAGACCAAGAAAAAAAGGAAAATTTGAAAGCACGAGGAAGATCATTGTTCACTGTACGGAAGCTTCTCCAAACCTTTGGAAGGCGAATACCTCTCTTCTGATGGGACACACAACCAAAGCTTTTGTGCTTTAGTGAGACATTGGGCCTGTCAAATTCTTATATGTTGGTACTACTTTCTTCCCTTACTTGTGTTTTTGTTTGCAAACGCCCGTCGCTGACTTTTTTTATACAAATTCTAAAAATGTCGAAGTTTGGAATGACGTATGTTGTCTTTGAGGTTCCGGAATGCACATGAGGAAAAATTATCAGATAATGCCTGTAATTGCTGTCAAATGCAGGATGCGTCAGCCATATACTCCTGCTACAAACGTTGGCATGTACTGAGTTTAGCCTGTTTTCATTGCAGATGGTTGTTGGCAACTTCTCGTCTAAACATTAAGGATCTAAATTTCACTCACTAAATCTGTCCGCCTAGTTAACCTCTCAGATACCTGCAATACTAACAGTGCGTCAGGGAGCAATGGTTGACATTAATTGAGCTAGGCTCCTTGCTTTGCGTCTGTACCAAAATAAAGTCCAGCAATGGAATCTGTTAACCAACACCAAGTCTGTATGAGTAATGTATTCCTTTACCTAACCCCTGGTTCAATATGTCATTGGATAGTGAAAATTAGCTGCTGGACTAGCAGCTTAAGATTGTCTCACTTTTGAATGGGGATGTCTAAGCTGCTGACAGGCTTGGAGAACTTACAATACTTTAGTGGGCCTGTATTCATGCATTCGTTGGACAAATTGGAATACGTTATTGAAGGGATGCACATGATGCAGGCACAGATGTTTCCCATCATGCTAATGGTTTGACGCAACAGGAAACATACCCAGCAGCTTGGACATACCCCTTGTTTTGGATGTGACTTCAGGCTGGAAGGTTGTCTTGCATGAAGAAAATGGTTCAGTCTATTATTGGAATATTGAAACAGGAGAAACTTCATGGGAAGTTCGTGGTTTGCCCAGATAATGCCTGTTTGTGTAGACAGTGCAAGCGATGCGCCGATAGGATAGAACGGTTTCAATTAGAAAATGTAATTGGCTGGATTCTATGATTCCTGCAGCAAATACTTCTATTATATTCTGGTTTGCGTATAACAGCAGAATGTATCACTTTCCCATAAAAGACCAGCTCTTTATGACCTCCCTCCATTATAAGAACAAAGCACCCATTTTTCCACCAATACATTTATTTATCGGATAAAATATATAAAAACTCGTTTTCCAATAATGGTTTTTCTCCATTATATAAACAGAGTACCCTTTTCCATAAAAAAAATTTATTTCTCGAAAAATAATAAAATAAATCAGTTCTCTAATAAAACACCAGCTCTTTATGGCTTTCCTCCATAAATTATCCAGTTTCCCATTTTTTCAAACGGTATTTCAGGGGAGGTTTGTGAAATTATCCTGTATAATATATATGTGTATATAATATTAATAAAGTATATAATTATAATTATATAAAATATTAGTTATGGGTGAAGAACTGAACAAGAGAATTACGGGTGAATTATGGGTGAAGAGAGGAAAAATATTAGTTATTGATGAATTATGGGTGAAGAACGGAAGAAAGCCCAGTTTTCTGATTTGTCAACTTCCTGGAAATCCCATAAAGTACATGACACAGGGCCACCGACAAAGCTTTGCAGTGCATTAAGAAATTTATTCTAGGATAGAGTGCGAATAATGAATTTTTGTATCACACAAAATTTAGTTGAAGGCGTTGTGTTATAAGAGTCAACCTCTTTATGCCTTTCTTCCTTCATACGGGCACCAGTACCCAAGTTCCTCAAATACAAATTCATTTATCGAAAACCAGAAAAATAGACCCGTAGTTCATAAAACAGTAGCTCTTTAAGGCTTTCTTCCGTTAAACTGACACACTCCCCAACTTTGTCTCTCTATCTTGCCACCTTCATCCAACCTCAACTTTATTCATCTCCAACCTCCCGTGGATGTTCGCTTTCCGCATAATTTGATGACGGACAACGTTGGCATCATCCAGAAGCAAACACAGTGCTACTTTGCGCCGCTCCTGCTCCGAATTGTACTGCGCCGATAAATTTGTTACTATCTCCATCGTTCGCAACCAAAGCAAGCAAACACACTTACTGTTACAGCACACGACGCCATTCCTTTTTGCTTACCTGATTCCATTTCCAGCTTCCAATTCCACTTGATAACATATCCATGTACTTCAGCATGAATAACCCACAATCCCACCTGCATTACAAACCATAACCACAAATTTAGACACAACCATTGCTGAACTATGGAAAAAACTTCCAAAACTATGCAGGTGCAACTTACGCATTCCGTTGCTGTGGACATGTGGCTGCAGCTTTTATTTTGTACAGCCAAAGGCATGACGAATACTGCCCCTCCAAACCATAAGTCAGCGCTGCTTCCAACCTTTCAATCTGACGGCCATACAAGAAAAACATATGCAATTTTAAGTTTACTGCCACCAATTGTAAAGGTGATGGTCGTGTTCATGAAATGTTTGACAAACCGACTTAGTTTACCACTGTCTCCACGGAGCTGCGCCTATTCATATCCGTTTGCTCGTCTCCTCTCATTGAATCATAAATTAATACTTCTTCGCTTCCCATGTCCACCACACACATATACCAATGCTCATCGTGCCACATTGGCACGAATATCTGAAGCATAGCAGCGGTTAGTTAGTCATCATCATGGCATCTGTATCTATTCCATTTTGCTACATAACAGAGTAGCTGCTCGTACCTTCTCACACTTTTTTATATTACCTCCTACTTTACATTCCTGTAGATATGTACAGTACAGCTCGTCTGCTGATTTGTTGAACTCCAAAATCTCTTGCTACAACACGACAGTCAAATATGACATTTTAATATTAATGTACGTACTCACACCCCCCAACTTTGGCCGAACACTTGTACCTGAAACCAAGTTGGCATGAACCACCATCGCATTGAATGATCGTCAAGACGCCTTTGCTGCCTTGCTGTTTTCATCGCACAATAGCAATTGATTATCTGCACCAAACTCAACTCACATCACTTCGTCCTCCATGAAACAGTCCACACAACACCACCCAATTTCAATCCCTCAATTTACTCACATCACATGCCATGGGTTTTTCAGGAAGCAAGGACCCCATTGCATCCCGACTTGCTGTCTGCCCCTTAATTGACACCAGTACTTCCCTGTCATTACAACAGCGTACATTAATCTTTTCCCTATGTGTATTACAGTTTCATAATCTACAAACTTGATATCATCATTTTCAATCACTCGAGTTAAAACGGCCAGAGTAGGTTCGCTCTTCCTCACTAATACAACCAGCAATCACGGTTTCAATGACCCAATCGGTCCTTACGGTCATTCAGTTAGCCTAAGGCGGTTATGTACTCACCATAAGGGTCATTCAGTTATCATTGTACTTCCATTCTCAAACTTCTGGAATACTCACCTTTTATTCTATATGCAACCATGTTACCTACCCTTGCTTTTTATATAAGGTGGCATGATTGACAGCACACAAATTGTAAGTTTTATGCTCACTTGTAAACCAATTTTAACTGCTTCGAAGCTTTTCGTTCCTATGCCCTCTCCCCTATGGGGATAATCATACTACATATTCAGTCAACCTTATAATTGCAAATACTTTTCTGTCCCCTTTCCCATTGCAATTTCAAATAAAGGATAAAACAAAATAGAACTGTTGATTTAACAAATCCATGTTCCAGTACATACCCTTGCGACAGCTGAGTGTCAAACAAGAACTTCAGTATTTTTGCTCGTCCCTCACTCAATTTTTCCCCGATAGATGCCAGCCTCGTTTCCTGCTACCACAAAAATATGTCATCTTTCATTGTCTATAATTTCCCATACTTTAGTAATTCTGGAACGTTGGAATACTCACCTTTGCCAATAAAGCAACGATCTTCGTTTGACACTTGTTCATCACACTGCTATCCATCTGTACATAAAACTACAATTTATACTTTACTTTTCTAATGCTACAAATACCTTGGCACAAACCGATGCATACCTTTATTCTTTTACCTTGCCTTCTGTTTTGTTTGTCTTCCCCCACAGGCTTCTCCGTATTGTCCATCCTTAGTCTCTTTCTACTCCTCCACTTTGTAATTTTCGATGCACTCTTTTCACCCATTACAGTACTATTCGTAGTCACTCTATCATTTTCACTCCTGCTTTTGGACCTAAAATCTGGCGTTGTAGGACTAAATTTATGTAACTCACTCCCTCTTTTAACATTACCGCGCCAATCGTCCTTCTGCCCACCCTCCACACCAAGTGCCCGGTTTGTTTTGCACACGTTCATCACACTTTCATACATGCTCCTCAGCCTTTCAAAATGACATTCAATCATTGCTTCCATTCTACCAATACTATCCTTCACATCTTTATTACCACATTCAATTTCAATCAGTCTTCTATCAATGTCTTCTCTACAGCTTATGTTATTGTAAAACTGCACATTGCCCTGTCACTACAACCCTTCAGTTTTGTACTACTAGTAACGTCACAAAATGCAGATTGCAATTTCAACAACAATTCACACGAAAGGATTTTACATTACCTGTTCCCCCTCAAATATGTGATTCCTCCTCAATATTCGCACGCTTTCATTAATCTCGTACCTTCCCCAAAATCTTAGCCTCGGCCCTCTCGGCTGGAACTTGCGAAACTCGTCCTCACCCTCGATATAGAATCGTTCCAGATAGTAAATCTGCACGGACAAAAACGCCTACCATCATTTACGGGTCTTTTCTATCAAAGTTTAATTTCATTATTCCAGCAATTCCTATCTCTAATACAAAATGGTGCGTCTTTCTTATACCATCAAGAAAAGTGCACATCCCGCTATTCCGTTGCCGTCTCTATCACGGATGCTCTTCACCAAATTGTCAAGTATGAATTCCGACCAGTTCAAATTTTCCATATTCTCCTCTGTAGCCACTACAGCCACCAGAGCCCGGCTCACTTTGTCATCCAAACTTGGTGCTAACAACCTACCAACAACAAACAATACGAACTTCACTTTGAATTCTAAGCCTTCGTTATGCAAACTACATATACTGTGCCTCAATTCCTCCACTACAATTTCACCGCTATTTATTCTGATATTCAATTCTCTTTCCAACTCTGTATCCATCTCTTGCCTTCGCTTTTCGCTTTCAATATCTTTCCCACGGCTGCTCAAACCAAGTACACATTCCACATCCTCGGCTGTCACCTGTAGACAGTACCCATGAACGTTCAGTGTCCTCCGATCTACATCAAAGTTATCCAGCAGCCACTTCAACATCTCTTCGTCAACCTCTACTCCCTTCACATTCAAAATTGACCCGAATCCAAACTCTCTGACAGCCTGCCGCTGCTCATCCGAGATCCAATCCACCATATTCTTCACGGAATGAGTTGAGTGGCTTACCATTGTTTCCGCCGTCCGACGAATGCCCTTCCTTTCACTGCTGCAACTTTTATAATTCGAAGGTGTTCCACTCTCATGCATCAGCGATACTACCATTGTTTCCGCCGTCCGACGAATGGCCTTCCGTTCACTGCTGCAACTTTTAAAATTCGAAGGTGTTCCACTCTCATGCATCGGCGATACTACATTTTCGCTTTCTCCTTCACTGTCCCACTGCATATCCGAAGCATCTATTTCCGCCGCCAGCTCCATAACAAATCCCTATCTTCTGCTATTCCTCCTGCTCAGCTTTTGGCGCTTTTTCCTTTCTAATACGCCTGCACTCTTTAGCTTATCCAGTAAGCTTCGCGCCTTTTTTCCATGCCCTACTTTCGCGTACAAACCCTCACTTTCCCGGTTGCTTCATTTCGGCCCCTCCACATTTCACATGCCCGGCTGGAGTCCCCTTCAACCCCCAATAGATCTTCCGGTTGCACGTCACAAAAGCCCTTTCCACGTGCCCGCCCAACACACTTCCCCTACCGTTTGTGGCCCAAAATGCTTGAATGTCTTTTCCATTAACTTTCCACACCTCTGTTTTGACATGTAAACATACCGCAGCAACATCCATCATATATGTTCCTTCGTCAACCTTTATTCACAGGGTTAACTAAAGTAGAACAGATAAAAGCAGTCAACGTAGACTGACTGACTCTCTCTGGTTGCGTGCTCTTCGGCCAGAGACTTTCTGCAAAACTTGGCAATTAAGAAACATTTCTTTGGTAATGCCACATTTACTCTGTAAAACCAAAGAGTAAAATTAATTAATGTCCAGTGACCAAGTCAGCATTCTTATTTATTATTAATTTTCTGAATACCATTTCTCACCGAGAGGAAAGATAAATAGTAGTATGCTTTAGAATTTGAGTAGTTTATTAAGGCAACTATTTAATGTCTTTTGGCGACTAATTCTTACCGCACTGTATCTTGTGTTTTAATTAAGAACTTCATACCTGTCTGTCCATCAGAATTTTTCTAAATTTTCTCCTGAGGTTGATTTTTTTTTCTTTTTCCCCTTTGTGCTTGCCCAAAAAGAAAGAAAGAAAGAAAGAAAAAATCCCTGTAAACAAACTCAATGATGAATACAAGGAAAATGAAACGATCTTTGTCCAACTAGCCCTCTAACACCTAATGGTAGATTTACATATTGATCGTGATGGTCTAAGTTAAAGTTCTTATCAACTCAAGGATTAGATTGGGTGAAAAAGCTTCAAGTCGATAGCTGATTGCACCCCTTAGTGATAACCTGTGGGGTTTTATTGGATGAACCAGCTTCTTTATCTGCCTAGCTCGACAAATGAAACTGAAATTTTTGTTGCAACTGCATCAGAATAATTGTAGGATCTTACAGCCTGACAACCAGCTTGTTTTGATTAAAGTAGCTTACAACCTTAGCCTAAGTGATTGCCGTCCCTCCCTTATATATATATATGATTAACAAGATCATTAGCAAGAACGGCATGCTGCAGTGCATATATGTCTTCATTAAGCCAAACGCATCCCAATGAACCTTCATAAATTAATTAATGGTCCAAAATTTCGTTCATCCTTTAGAGTGGGATATCTTTTTTCTTTTAATTTTGTGTTTGTGGGTTCTAGTTTTCGCTAATAGATGGATTGATGCCGTTTTTGAATGTTGACTTGCTAAGTAGTTTCAGACTGGGATTTGATTAGAATACATCCGTGATACACGACGAGCCAGCCAAGATGGAAGTAGTTGAGCTTTCCCACATACGAATTAACAACATCATCATTCATCAATTCTATTTTATTTCAAATTCTTTCACAAATTAATCAAGAAATGGTGTCATACATTGACTTTGAATTTGCATCTTAGTTCACATTGCTTTGCCAAATCAATAATATTGCATGGTAGGACCGTGGGAGAAAAGCAAAAGCGATCCGTTCTCCGTCCGCTAAGGATGCATGACGTCAAAAAGAAGTAACCGAGTCTTTGATAGATGTCTTTTTTTAAAAAAAAAATCTTTTTCCTTTTTCCTTTTGAAAATCAAGGTTCAAGTTTCGATAAACTATGATGGGAGCCCTTACAATATTCAGATTGTCAGCTTTCTTTCGATACCTTATCTATTTCGAGTCTCAAATTAACACCTCAATGATAAAATGTGTTAAATTTTGATCCTTTAGTCTATTTTTTACAATTTGAAAGATCAAAATTTAACTTTTTTTTATTATTATTAAGAGATCAATTTGAAAATTCAAACACATGGCCAATCAAAAATTGATGATTCGAATAGTTTACGAACTCTCTTTAAGTAAGTTAATTACCCTTTTAGTTAATATAGTGTATAATTTCTTGCTATGTTTTAAGTAATGCTTTTCTCTTCTTCAACAAATTAATAGGAGTCTTTGCTGTTAATTACACAAGGCAAAATTGATGTCACTATTTTTCCTCCTCCTTTGAGATTATGTTTAAGCAACATGCAAAACCTGCAAGGAATGAAAAACCAACGAGAGCAAAGATTGTCGTTTCGAATTGTTTGAGATTGGAAATTTGTTCTCCTCCACCTAATTTGATCCAGTATTATTGTATGTGCGGTTAGCATAAAAAGTTAGGTACAAGTATCTTTATTTTTTCATCTCTTGTTTCTTTATTATTATTATTATTATTTTTTGACACCCAAGAACAGGGGGATTTATGCAATGAAAACTTGTCTTCATTACCTAGCCCCCATTTCTTTAGGAAGTGGAGGAACAGTTCACTTTCTTGCTTTCGACAACAAGAAACCAAAAGAATCGCAATAATGGGCATTTTAAAAATACATAGAAGGAACAAAAAAGCTCACCTACCTTAAATTCGTGTAGCTTTTCGTAAACTCCGGAAAGGTAGAGGCTAGGGCCTATGCCAGAAAAATAAGTCATATGTCCTTCTAACTCCTCCTGCCGCTGGAAATTTCGTGACTTGGCTTTGTGCTGTTGCCGTGTTTTCTCCATTCTCCTCTCTAAAGTGGTCTAAAAAAAAATCCATATACTAGCAACATTCGTATACCAGAGATAGCCAGAGCCATACATATGCATGCACCACAAATTCAGAATCCTTTTAAAGAGTACGTTTGGATTGTTATTTTCTGAAGTTTTTATAGAATAATGCACCGTAGCGATTTGATACATGTAAAGTAAAATGATAATTGAGAAAAATTACAATCTAAACAATAAATCTAGTAATTTTGTCATGTTAAAAATATCTATCTACCGACCCAAAAAAGAAACAAAAAAAAAGTAGTATATATCTGTCAATAATCCATCATTATGGGCTTCAATTTTCTACCTTTACTCTATCTGTCAACAATGTGAATGGTTGAGGTTTCAGTTTCCATATCCTCTTATTGCTCTTCTGGCAACAACAATAATTTTATTTCATCAGTAATGGGTTCGAAGGTTTTTAGCATTCTGCTATTCTCTTGACCTAAAAATGCAATCAGGTCCGCGGAAGCTGCTTCTGTCATCCTTTAACAGCAAATTGTTTGCAATAGGGCTAATACTGATTATGACGGGTTCAAGTTTTCAAACCCGCTCAGCCACGGATTGCGTTTTGATTAGGATAAAAAGCTATCATTCATGACAAAAGTAAAATCCCTCACCAAGAAAAATATTTATTTTCTTCGTCTTCTTACAATATCATATCATGAAAAGCTAAAGATTTTTTTTTTTTTTACGTGCAACATTGGCAAACCTAATTAGTAGTGCATGAGATTAATTGCGTGGTATTCAAAACAAAAAAAAAATCAGGAATAAGTTAAGTGTGGTTATCAGATATTAAATTATGTGTCTGTCTTAATCAACTTTATTGTTTGGGGGGGGGGGGGGGTGTGACTGATTGCTCTATTTACTTTTGTCAAGACAAGATAGGACCATACCATAGCCTTGTAAATCAAGAATATACAATAAGTGAAGAATAGGACCACCGTGCCTTTTGGTTTTGGGCAACAAATTGTCAAATTATAATTAAAATTTTTTTTTTTAAGCATTAGCTACTTGTCATACACGGCCGCACACGAAAATGATATCATACTTGAATCCCAGCACCCACCGCCCCCCACTTTTCTCTGCAAAATAAAATATAACACCGTCTTCTCTTCTCGTCTGTTTCTCTACAAAATGTACATACATCCACTCATTTTTCATAATTTTCTTTTTTTTCCTTCTGGCGGACAGCCCACGGATACACACACTACACACACTGATGTAACGTATAAAACCCTTCTCATTTTTTGCTTTTTTTCTTTCTTTTAAAAAAAAAAATCTGTCCTCCCCAAGTCTCCTAACTGATCCCAAAGCAATATGATGACAACAAGCAAAGGTGGAACAACCGCCCCTCCAGCAACATCTCAGCCTAGCCAAGATGAACAGCAACGACAACAAGAGTGCTGCATGTGTGGCGATTTTGGCCTATCTTCTGAGCTTTTCAGATGCAAAATTTGCCAATTCCGATCTCAACATAGGTAAATTTTGCTATCAAATCCATCCCACCATTAATTCTGTTCTGTTCTGTTGACCCTTTACGTCAATAATATTGCAGTAAAACTCACTCTGTCCAATCGTTCCAGATAACGCTTGCATCAATCATCCTCTGTCTCACCGCCAACTTTGCAGGTATTGCAGCAATACATATCCAAAAGCGGAGTCTTATCGCGCTTGCAATTGGTGCCTGAATGAGAAGGAAAATTCATTCAACTCTTCTTCATCGAATAAAAATGCTACTAGCACCGAAGACGACGTGATGAAGGTCGCCAAGAAGAAGAGTGTTCATGGGGGCAACGGCGGCGGTAACGGCAATCTTCAAAGAAGTAATAGTAGCATCAAGAACGAAAAAGGGTCTCCGAAGTTGAGTGTCATTATTAAAAATAACCGTTCCATCAAGAAACAAAAGTCACCGGAGAGATCATCGCCGTTATTAGCCGCCCGAAAGAGGATTACCACGGGTAGTGCTGTCCAGGAGAGTTTGAGGAGGACAAAATCGGACGTATCAAATAGCGGGATGAGGAAACACGTTTTCAAGAATAGAGTTAGAAGATATAAGCTGTTGGATGAGGTTTCAAGCTAGGTAAGTCATGATCAAGTGTATAGGAATATGATACTACACCCTTCCCTCTTCAGTCTTCCCTTCCCTTTTTTTTCTTTACCTTCCCTTCTCATCTCATCTGGGCTGTAGCAGCTCATCAATATTTGCCTTTTCTTTATCTCCGGTGGTGTCAATGACCCCACGAGGCTGTTGACGGAAGAATATACTACAAAGAAATGGGGTTTATTGTACAGACCACAGAGCGCTGGATCTTGACATAAGAGATGACGAGAATCCACATATATATGAATGGAAGGTGAATCTGAGTTTTGACAATCTTCCAAACTGAATAAATGTTATCGCGCATATTAATTATCCCAAAAAGTGGAAAAGAAAAAGACGAAAGTTGCAATTTAATTTGGCAGCACAAAAGTTGTTATACAAATTCGGCTTGTGAAAGATCTTTTTATTTTCTAGGATCATTCACATGAAATTAAGTTTCTTGAATCCTTTTATCTTAGCTAGCATGTATGTGGTTATGCTACTAGATTTCCTTGGAGCTGACAAATCTAGACTACCCTGTGAATGTGATTATCCATCCGCCCGCATAGGCGTATGCTTAAGGTTCTAATATCATGCCATCTGCATAAAATTGCTACTAGCATTAAATAATGGCCGTAATTACCAGTCACCATCGCTATCATGCTACACTACTAATCACAACCTCTTATTTTTTTAAATTTTTTTTTTTTTTGGGGTTGAAGCATGAGATGATGAGATATGATTCTCAGCTATCTTTAAGCACAGTCATCAGCATGTGTCGAAGCTGCAGCAATCATGCATCTGAGCACACATAGGTCTCTCCAACATGATTTAGTCACAAACAATAGAGACTTTGGCACAAAATATATAGGGCGCCATATTCATTTGATCAAATATTTCTCTAAGATCGCCTGTGAGCTGCACTCTATTCTTGTCATGAGTTACCAATCTTGTGTACGAGTGTTTAAGCACTTGTATGTCTCTCCATCACAAAATATAGGATTTTTTTTTTTTTTTTGGAAATTGTTGGGGGGGGGGGGGGGGGGGAAGAGGGTAAGGGGGGTTATCTTTAATTCTGTTTCCATGTTTTTTTGGGTAGAAAAGCGACATGAAGTTTTACGTTACCACAAACGTCTGTACTTGCTAACGTGCCAAAATGCAACATGAATTGTCGCCTTCACTCTCTATGGAGCGCGATGCGCGATGTGAAAATGATGTGACAGTAGTGTCCTCTGGCTCTGGTTTAATGAAGCAAATTGAAAATTCACTTAAATCCTACTGCACAAAACGAATTGATAATTATATATGTACCATCACCATGTGATGATACACAGTTAATAAAATATTCTTTTCATTCTGGTGCTGCACTCAAAAGCACCATTTACAACATGATACAAGAAAGTTGAGAAAGAACAGATTAAAAAAAAAGAAGAAGAAGATGAAATTAACATAGATGATAGATCTTCTAGTGTTAAAAGTGTTTAAGTCCATTAAACATGCGATTCTGAACATGTTTTTTTAACAAAAATGCTGTGGACCAAACACGTTCTAAGTTTGCTAATAAATATTATAAGAGTCTCTTAAGACCTCATTTCATTGTACTGCAGACCTGATTCATGATGCTCGTGCTCTCATCTGTGTGTGTTTCCACCATTTGATGTTGAATGATAACAACCGTCTTGCCGGGTTTTCATTGGGTAATACCACCTAATCATCACGTGAAAAGTGGATATTAAATGTGCCCATCTATCATTTCGGATTAGTAGTGCATCATCTTCCTCTAGCCTCTTTTATCCTTTTCTTTTTTTTTTTGGTTTAGGATTTCAACTGACTCGTAATATCGAAAGTGATACAATAATAAGAGTTAATATTATATATACTATCATGTCCCCAGTGGGTAGCTCTGTTGATTCCGATCGTCTGTCTTTACAGTAAGATTTCAGGTTCGACACCCACTTGCTACCGTTACTGAGCATTTTTGGGGCAAGCTCTACCCAGCTTGAGGGGAGATTAGTCCGGGTGATTCCGGAATACCCCTCCAGACCGTAAAAAAAAAAAAAAAAAAAAAGTATATATGCTATCATGATCAATACATATATAAAATTTATATTTTGAATTAAAATTAATTATCATACATTTAATGATGATGGTGTATATATGAGCACCGTATAAAAGACTAATACTACAAATAATGATGGTTATCAAAACAATAGTTCACAAGCTCACAATTACGCCACAAATGGTACAATGAAACCTCTTCTCTTTGTTTTCTTGTTTTAGTTTTTTAAGGAAACGAGGGCAATTGTCCCCACAAGACTGGGCTTCGCGGTATAGGTCGGAATTTAGGTACATTTCTTGTCCCTCTGTGGATCGGAAATGCAGAACCATTAGGCCTGGCCTACACCGTTGATCTGTAAACACTCACAAACATGTCCATTCAAATCAATAGGCGCAGCGACGGATGTCCGAGAGTCCGTAAATGGCCCATGGTCTTCGATTGAGATATCTTCGCAGTTGGGCCATGCCTCACTGAAGTTGTTTTATTGGACCCAAATACAACAAACAGACATCGAGACGAAATTCTTTTGTAGTCCAGAAACCTAATACCTTAGATCCGTTTGGATTGAGATTTTTCCGATAAGATAACTACTGTAACGCTCTTTTATGATGTAATATATATTTTAAGAAAAAAAAAGTAGTAAGAAAATCGTGTTTGATAAAACCCCTGTTTTTGGGCAAATAATGCCAAAATTTTGTTAACAAAAAAGCCAGATGCCTAATAATGTGAGAAAAGAAAGGGACACAATGACCGAGAAAAAGAGAATACAAAGCAATTTCTTTTTTCAGTTTTTGAAAATTTAACTTGTTTCTCCAAAACGTCTTAAATTGTTTTGCTGTTTGGTGATGTATTATAATTTGGTCCTGTTTCTGTGACATTAGAATGAACTTTTTTATTTTTAGTGTGTATCTCACGATAGCAATCTACACTATTCCTATAACATAGGAATGAAGAAATCCAATTGGGCTTGTATGAGGGTTACCTCCTAACCAGACAAGTACACTACTAAACTCTCTCGATTTTTTGAACAAAAACAATAATGGTTGCTTGCAAGTTTGTAACATTATAATGAACCAACACTAGAAAAGTAGAAAAGTGTTGAAGAAGCGCTAAGTTTGTTATAATTCCATAGTAGCATCTGTAAAGCTAGAACTGAATGTTGGACCAAGAAGATGGCGTGCAAATTAACATGGGCAAGTAGTAAGTCGAAAGATGTTGGGCCGAAAATGTGTCGAGAAAAATTAAAAGCACAGCATCGGATTCAGGATTGCAGAGCGGAGGTTCATTTATCCGGGTGTCGTCTAATTTATTTGCACCGCAGCGGTCGTCGTGTTCTTAAATGCCATTCATACCATACAATCCAATCTCTTTGTATAGGCGGTGGGAAAATGCCCATTCATTGCCTAACATCTATGCTCTTTTTGCTACCTTGTATTGATTGCTTCAGATTATGTTTTCCATTTCATATTTGGAATGAATTACAGACGGTCGGTTGGAATTATGCATCAGGGGTCGGAAGCTAAAGGGATGGCTCAATTCTCACTCAATGATCAATCACCTGATTCTTCTCCACTACTCCTATTTTCTTTCTTTCCTTTCCCTATCTTCAAGAACGTACGCAGTTCTTGGATGAGTGAAAGCGAATGAGGTATTGAGTACTCGAGCTTACACATTGCAAGAATCCACAGAAAAAAGATCAAAGAAGGGAGGAGAGAAGAAGAAGAAGAAGAAGAGATGAGAATCGCAAGTGTGCAATGAATTTATGATGGAAAGCCCATGTCATGTTACGGTGTAAGGCTCGAGCAAAACGTGAAGAAAATATTGGAAAAAAAAATGAGTAGGGGACCAAAAATCTGTTTATAGACTGCCGGGAAAAATTACAAAACTTAGGATTCATTACGAACTCATCTTAATAGTTAGAAGTTATTTATTATAAATCTCTATTATATGATTGTACAAGTAATTAACAATGAATTAGAATATATTCAAAATATGTTGTCTCCTAGGTTCTTCACCCCGTTTGGATTGCTATTTTTAGGAGTTTTTGTAGAAAAATATACTGTAGCGAGATTTGATGTATGCGAGATAAAAAAATAATTAAAAAATGTATTTACAAAATACTTAAATTTTTATTTTGCAAAATATTACAACCCAAACAAGGTGAAGTCCCGTCCCGTCCCTATAAATAGGGGTGTCAACGGGTCAGGTTCGGATCCGAAATTTCGTATATCTGACGGGTCTTGACCTTAGAGTTCCATAATCAGATCCGACGGGTCCCAGGTCAGGTCCAGCTATCCGAAAAGAAAATGTTCAAATTTAAACATTCCAAAATTAAATCCAAAACCAATCAAAAATCTAATCTTCAAATTTAAACAAATCAAATTACAAAAATCATAAATAACTCGCAATAGTCAATCCAAAACTAACTACAAATCAATTTATAAAGTCATTATTAAATTGTTAATTTGGTAAAAGAATGTATTTAGAAATATTTATATTTTATAATTATTAATATATTATTCGGTTCGAGTTGAAATCCTATATTCCGTATTCAATCCATTTATTTGTTAGAATAAATGGGTCTGAATCCAAATCCGAGTATCGGAATTACTTTTCAATCCAAGCTCGAAAAAATTTATCGAATTTGGATTCAAACCCGACCTGTTGACCCTCTGCCTATAAATACATTTATTTATAAAAAAAACATATATACGTCATCCTCTCACTAAATTATGGACCCCAAAAGTGAGTCCCACCTGGAGCCTTTGCCAGACAGAGAGTCCCTACAAGAATTTTCATTGCCTTCGCGCATCGCTTGAACTAAAAAAACTTGGTATTCATCCAATAATGAAAAACAAAATAATCCGCTCGGACTGAAGATTATTTATAATTTTTTAAAAAGGGTCTATCTAATAAATGCTTATTAATTAGGATTAATATTCTATACTGACAATATGTATACTTTTATCATTAGATGCGCGACACATAATTTGAATTTAAACTAGAAATTCAAATTTTATATATGTATCATATATCTAATCGTGATAATTATATACAATCAGTATATATAAAATTTATTCTATTAATTATAATTAAAAAAAATATAGAGATAATGAAGGGTGATAAATATAATTAGAAAAAGTGTATAAATATTATATATATATATTAATATGTCCATTTACATACTAAATCTTTCGGAAATCGTGTAGCATTAATATGATTCGTGAGAGTGAAAGGTGCAAAGAAAGTCCAAGTTACTGTTGAGCGCTGGAATGGAGTTGAAAAAAGAACATAGTCAAAGTCAAAAGCGAGGACATTAAGAAATCACATCATCACAAATGAAAAGAGGCTCCCCATCTCCATCCATCTAGGCATCTTTCTTACTACCAAATTAAATGTAGCTACCTATAGTGTACTCATTCCAATCTAGCAGCATGGGATCACTATGGGAGGGAAATCAAAATCTAAACGCCGTGACGGACTTGCCTGTTAACTTAATAGGCTAGGTGATGGAGTGACGTGACGGAAGATGCCGCAGGCCGTCAGTTTTGGTTTAAGCTCCACAGTCCTCCCCAATTTGCAAGAAAGAGGGTATCCGAACTCATGCAGGTACGGTTTTGACAAAAAAAAAAAAAAAAAAAAAAAAAAAAACTCATGCAGGTGCGGAACCACCAGCCTTTCGGCTGGAGGTTACCACCAAGCCATGAGGTCACCACCAAGTCTTTTTTTTTTTCTCTCATTTTCTTAAGCGAACTCAAGAATGCGTAAAGAAACCTAATCCTCGAGCAACCTTCAAAAGCCGGCAACTTTTGAAGGCACCCGAGGGACTTATCTACCCAAGTCTTAAATGGCTTGGTAGGGTGAATCTTGACTTTCATTAATTGTCACGTTAAGTGATTTTTTAAAAAATTCAGACGAATATATAGTACACTCGTCTGATTCGATAGTGATTCAGTTTTCACTGATTCCTTAGATCTAGTTGGGTCTTCCCCTTAAATTAAGATAATGTAAAATACTATATAAATAAAGTGAGATTGACAAAAAAAAAAAAAGGAACTCATGCATGTATTGTCGAGTTTGTTTGGACAAAGATAATTTGGTTTGCAAAATTTGTTTTCACAAATCCCAATCACCTTTTTATCTTTTCAATCACCTTTTTATCTCACATACATCACATCACAAAAAGTGCTACAGTAAATATCTCAAATAAATCATCCAAATAAACTCTTATCCAAACAAACTCGAGTCCTATTTCATTGGCATAGTATTTCTACTGTATTAGTAGTAGTACTTCTAATTCCTTTTTTTTTTTTTTTTGCTTGGTTTTTCCAGGTATTAATCGTCGAGGGGCTTCGTTCAGGTACAGGTAGGGCAGGCTTCTGCGGCTCATCACCTTCATGGGACCTCTGCTATCAACCAGTAATGTTTTGTAGTATTCGTTTCCATGAGGGTTACTAATCACAACTTAATCAATCACACATCAATGTTTGTCAGAGGACAATTATTCAACGTATTGACCCCTTTTTGTTTTTTGGGTCTGTTTCAAGCATTCATTTCTTGCTTTTCTTTCTCTGTCCCTTAATTTTGGCATTCGGTTTTTTTTTTCGGCTTTGCCAACGCCCTTTCAACCATTGAGAATTAAGCATCACGAGGTGAATTTTGGTCATCAAGAGCAACATCTTCCATTTTTTGTCAATACGACTGGAATCTGAGTTACTTATGTGAATAGAATGGAAGAGGGGCAGGAACGATTGCAGTTGCAGGCTGCAACCGTTTCTGACAATTCACGATTAAGATTTGGCCAAAAAAATTACACGGTTCAAATCTCATCATGTATCTCGTTTTTAACAACATGTGTGAGATTCATAAAATTTTGTTCTAGAATTACACGTTGTTGAAAGTAAGTTACACCATGTGCAAACAGAATTACGTCACGTGCAAAATACACATAATCATTTTGCACATAACCTTCGGGAACGGTTGCTCAACCGTTCCTGCCCCTAGTCCAGAACGGAACATGCTCTTGCAGCTCTTCCAGTGATGCTTGAATTACCTTTTTCTCTTTCTGTCAAAAGGTCAAAAATGGGCAATTGCAAAAAATAAATATCATTTGTTCTCATGGAGTGAATATTGAAGAGAAATCAACCGTTCACGTACAAATTCAAAAAAGTGAAAAAGGGTCAGACAATGTTCATGTGAAAGCACCGATTCAGCCTTAAAGTAGTATAGAGAACAGTACAATAAATAATTGATAATTCGAGCCATGATTCATTTTGTTGCACTTTCAAGCTTCAGCTCTCAGATTTGAAGACAGCCATGCATGGAAAACCCCAGAAAAAGGTTGGAGCATGCGAAGAGAAGACTTGCCAAACAAAGAACTTTTGGGTGTAGACTAATTCACTTCAGCTTTTACACATTTCCATTCCCCTTCGGAATACGTAACTTCCTAAAATGTACTATGAATTCGAAAGTCTTCTTTTGGCTCATGGAGATTTTCATCTTTCCATGGGTATGACAAGTCTATAATAAATTATTCAAGTACAGCATTGAATTTTGAACTTGATTTAGATCCACAAGCAAGAATTAACGTCCGGCAAATAGTCTAAGATGCCATTGACAATAAGAAACTCAGCGGCTACTGCTGTTTATTTGCGTATGAGCATTTTCAAGAGTTGTTATCCAACATTATTGGATGCAGACAAATAAAAATAGGTGGAAAGCGGTTAAATTTCCTTGTCATACCAGACAAATTGAAGCTTGACCTTGTCCATTTTTCATTCTTCCCAAAAAAAAAAAAAAATGAAAATATTCTGGCATCACTAGTTAACTGCAATTCCATTATTTTCAACCTCTACATGGAATAAAGCAGATGACTTTAAAGATAAGAAAACGGGAAGCAGATTTGGAAAGGGGGAACCCGATTAACATTGCTTGCCTACACATCGCTTTCGCACCTAATATAATTGCTAAGCTACAATAATGAACAGCCTAACTAGTTTAGGTGCAATTATTAAATGTTCTGTTCTTTTCTTTCTTATAGTGACAGAACAGCCAAAAAAGAATAGAAGATTGGAGTTGGAGTACTTAAATTTCATAATCTTTGAATTGATGGTGATTGGTCTTCTAATTGTATTAGGATAATTAAGTTGACAATAATGGAAAAGGTATGGCGTCCTTTATTTTCATCAAGCAGCTTGGACATTTCTTTTAATTTGTTTTGAGATAATTAAGTTGACACTCCAAGCATATGCATCTTTTAAAAAAAAAAAAAAACTTTTTTGGGTTTTCTAAATTATTTTTTAATTATTTTTTATCTCATATATATTAAATTTTAAAAAGTGCTTATTACATTATTATTTTTCTACAAAAACTCCCCGAAAATGCCATCCATGTATAGGCTCTAAATGTTTTCCATTTTGGCTAAAGTATTTTGTCATGATCCTCTTGGATGCAGTCATGTAGAAAGTAAAAGAAAACCGACGACACAAGGACAATGTCAGGTTTTTTTCTGTCTGTTCGATAATTTCAATGTCCACCAATACTTGGTCTACACCACATACTGTGCCATTATAACTTTCGTTGCTTCGACCTCCATGCTCAAAACAATTACAGTTCACTAATTAGAGAATGATATTCTCCTAAAAAGAAGAAAAAAAAAGGAGATGATAATAATATGTTTTCATGCTGCTGAAAAATCTTTTTATTTTTATTTTTAGGTTCAATACAAAAACAATGAATAAATGAGTTACTATATAATCTCGCGGTCCAAACTACACGACTTCGTTAAAATTTAGGCTCCATTTGGTAAGTGAATTTTTTGGGTATTTATTTAAAATGTTACTGTAATTTACAGTAGAAATTGTAGAAAAATTTTTTGAAGTGTGTAAATTTTTTAATATTTTGAAATGTATAGTTTAAAATTTTTGAAAATTTTTTTAAGATTACTGTAGTTAAAATTGTTAAAAAAATTGTAACAAACAAACTTGGACAAAAACTTGCTTGTCAAACAAGGCCCTAATTATCATCCTTGTTTAATGCCTAGGTGGATAATAAATAAGCACACTTGACTTCATAATCGTCAACTTGCAAACTCTACCTCTCAATTTCTACGAACTCTATCGGGACAAAGGCTTTAGAGTAATTTTTTTTTAAGAAAAGGTTTTGGTAGATTGGGCTCCGGTCACATTATGGAACACATCTCGAGACTATAAATTACTTACAGAAATTCTTCTGATAGAATGCTCACTAATACAGCTCTCATATTGATAATGAAATTTGATCACACGGCCTTTTGTGCTAGAATAATACTACTAATTATTGAATGAACTTCCATCCTTTCCGGAAGAAATAAGCTCTCCTATTACCCTATCTGCGATACTAATTGAAACTTTTGTTTTAGGTTTTTTGCATGTCATGTGGAGTGAGGAAGAGTCAAGAAATCATTTCCCAGTCCGTAGATTGAAATCATGAATGTGCCCCCAATCAGGATTTAAGCCATTATAATTGCCCGAAAAAGGAAAAAAGAAGAAAAGAGGAAAAGGAATAAAGATGAGGCATACACAGCAATTACCACGTAAAGCAGCAGGACCCCACTTTGTCTATGCCAATCCCCGAGATATTCCCCCCGCTATCAAAGCCCTCCTCACGCCTTTGCACGTCAAAGTATCCATTAAATTTTTAAAATACTGCCCTTCCCTCACCTATCTTTTACTTTATGCCTTTAGGAATAATTAAAAAAATCCTTACTCAAGAATTGGAATTTTCTTGCTTCAAAAAAAAATGGATTTTCTTTTTTTTAAGTCTTGTCTCACCTGTTCCTTCTCAAGTCTAAAAGGCTACCATACTCCCCTAATGGCTCAATTGAAGAGAATTCAACTATTCTATGCTTACCCTTTGAAAAGAATTTCCTAAATGTTGACTATTATTGTGATTTTTTTATCAAAACATAATTTTTAAATAACTTTTTTATTTCATATATATTATAAAAATTAAAATATTATAATAAATTAAACAATATCAAAATTGAGTGCATAACAACGGCTTTGAATTAAAATTTTAGATATAATTTTGCAATATATAATACATTTAAGCGATATTGTATATACTGTCAGTATATAAGATTAACTCTAATAAATAATGCAAAAAATTTCCCAATAATTTTGAATCCAAACACACAAATTTACTATTGTCATCTTATTACCCTTTGGTAAACCATGTAAACCGGAAATAGAAAAGATATTGAAAAAGAAAGAAAAACTGTCACCCACACAAAAAAAAAATAAAAAAAGGAAACATTTCTTTATTATTATTATTTTTTCAACCGTCACTTTATGTCTTCACGACACAACCCGAATCTTTGTCAACAAGAACAAAAGAAAGTCTCACCCACTCTTCTCCCCGCCTTAGTTATGGCCTTTGTCTCTGCCCGTCTGCCGCTGTCATTTCTCCACCATTTTAACCTCTCTTCTCTTCCTTCTTCCCGTCCTTCTTCATCTCTTCTGCTAAAAACCCCCCGTCTTCTCTTCTCTGCTCCCAACCATTCTTCAGCTGTGTCGCCATCATCATCATCATCAATTCCTCCTCATCATCATCATCATGATGGGCTATTTCTCATGCAATGCAGAAACTGCCGTTGCCACGTGTGATTCCTACAACTTCAAATTAACCAAAAAACTACCGCCTTCCAACAAAATCATCCTCTTCTCCTACTCCGATCTCCATTCCTCCACCAACGCCTTCTCCCAGGCCCACCTCCTCGGCAAGGGCAGCTACGGCAGCGTCTACAAAGCCCACCTCGTTCTCCACCCCCGCCAACACCTCGTCGCCGCCGTCAAGATAACCAAGCCCACCTCCACCAACGCCCCCGCCGAAAACGAGATTGAGATCCTCTCCCACGTCCATCATCCCCGTCTGGTCAATCTCCTCGGCCATTCCGTCGATTCCCATAACAATAAATTGATCGTTGTCGAGTACATGCCAAACGGGTCCTTGTACGATTTGCTCCATCGTTCGACCAGGCCGCCCGGCTGGACCAGGCGTGTCCGGTTCGCTTTACAACTAGCGAAAGCGCTTCATTTTTTGCACTCCTCTAACCCCCCGGTTATCCACCGGGACGTCAAGTCCTCGAACGTATTAATCGACGCGAATTTCAACGCGCGGCTCAGCGACTTCGGCTTGGCTTTGAGAGGACACGTGGAGGACGTTCGTGTGAAATGTACCCCGCCGGCGGGGACGCTAGGGTATCTCGATCCGGGCTACCTTGCGCCGGGTGATCTCAGCACCAAGTCCGACGTGTTCAGTTTTGGAATTTTGCTGCTGGAGATTATCAGCGGGAGGAATGCCATCGACGTGAATTACAGCCCGCCGTCGGTGGTGGACTGGGCGGTGCCGGCGATAAAAGCCGGAGATTTTGCGGGACTCTGCGACCCGAGGATTGGACCGCCGGAGGATGAGGCGGCGCTGCTGCAGCTGGCGGTTTTGGCCGCAAAATGCGTGAGGACTTCGGGGGCGAAGCGGCCGGCAATGGCGGAGGTGGTGGAGAGCCTAAAAGGTGTTTGCAAGAGAGTGAATTATCCGGTATGGAATAACCTGGGGAGAAGCGTGGACTGCGTGAGAGATCCCACGCGCGTGACTACTAAATACGAGCCGTTGGATGAAAGTGGTGAGATGATCAAGACCGTCAGAGTGAGTAGTAGAAGGACCAGGAAAGTCTCGAGCGTGGGGAGCCTAGAAGCTGGAGGGAGCGCGGCGACGGGTAGAGATCGGAGTGATCGAATTGGAAGGTCGAGATCGATTGGGTCGTTTAGGGAGATTGAATTTGGTGCGTTGGATTTGAGCAGTAATGACGGTGGTGTAGCAGTAGGAGGGGTGGCGGGGAGGAGGAGGAGGGGAGGATTGGCTGTGAAGATGCCTATAGTAAGGTTGAGTAAGTCGCGGTCAATGGGAATGCTGCAAAGCACGAGATTAGCGAACAATAATAATAATAATAATAATGGCGGCGGTAGTAGCATTACTGGTACCAATAATGAAGGGGTAAAATTGGTGTGGAGTCCTGATGGTAGGGAGTTGGAAGAGTCGAAATTGTTGGTGGATTCAAGAAACGAAACTCTTCAAGAAGGATATGATCCAGTACTGATAGGAAAAAGAGAAGATTATTAATATATATATATCACCAATACTGAAATGGTCCAAATTTTAGTTTCTTCAAATTTTAGATAGATAGATAGATAGAACTGGAGGGTTTTTCTACAATCCCATATATATATATATATTTTTTTCTTGTTGTAAAGAGTACTTACTTGTTGAACTGAATCAGGCAGGTTGTTTTTGTGTACCATCTATATGATATATCTCCACCGGAAGTCCATCAAATGTGTTCTTATGATTTCATCAGCCGGAATGAAAGTTGTTTCCTACAAATGACTTCCTTAGTGAAAATATCATTGGGTGAATGAATGGTCAAAAAGATTATTCCTTTTTCATCTTCCAGTAGAGAGGTGGAGAAATAAAGTAGCTGCACTTTTAAAAGCTTCTTCATTCTTCTTCTGCCCTATGCCACAAGCAAAGCGTAGGACAGGTTTTCGGTAACCTTGCTGCAGGATTCTTCAGAATCCAGATCCATCCATGATGGATATTCTGACGGTGAGGCCAAAAACTTTCCTTTCACGAGCGTACTTGATTTTGATATCAAACTGGAGGTAGTGTCATTGCACTGCAGTTGGCTATTTCCGCCGCTTCAGCGTAATCTCAGCCAAGCTCTCCACATTAGATTAGACAAGCTTGCTTATCTGCACTTAGATTTTCTCAGATGCTTTTTTTTTTTTTTTTAAAAAAAATTTCTTTAGATGCTCATTTTCATGTAAGAAGTAGACCATCTTGTGTTATTGGCCACGTGAGCTCAGTCTTTCTTGTTCCTTAGGTGCTCATTTTCTTGTTTATTTTATTCATGTTGGCATTTGGCTGTAACATCAGCTTAGAATTCTTTTAGCCACCTTTTTTACTCTAACGTAACATCAGCCAATTCGTTTGATTAAAGACTGACCCACAAGAATTTCCCATGGTCTCATTTCGAAAATGAAATTACAAAATTTTTTTAACAATGGAGTCTAAGAATTCACGAGTTAAGTTTTTTTTTTTGAATAAACTTAGGGAAAAATGCACTTTTCATCCTCAAAGTTTGGGTCGTTGACCATTTTCATCCTCAAAGTTTCACTCAAAACACATTTCATCCTCAAAGTAACGTAATTTTGGCCAATTAAGGACAATTGACGGGAATTGGCAAATTTATCGTTAAAACCAACCGTAAACCCAACAAAAATGGGTAAAACCGAAGGACCAAAATTAGTTAGCTAAATTAAAGCTCTACTATTAAAGCTTGGAACATCACATGGTCCATCAACCTGAAAAACCCATGGTTTGATAACCAAGTCATTTATTAACCGATCCCGTTCCCCACCAATAGCTGCGTGTGAATTTCACAGATAAACCACGCACCTCAGAATCATTCCACAGTCTTTCTCAGCTCAATTTCAATTTTCAGCAAAGAAGAGAAATCGAAAAACTACACATTTCATTGTTATCCTGTCCATCTGAGATAGCAATAAAACCCAAAAAATGGGGCTGGGTTTACTCGCCTCCCGGACTCTCCTGCGATTCGGAAAACTCCAGCCAGGAAACTTCACTCCTCTTCTCCGCCGCTCCATCATCTCCACTAGTGAGCTCCAAAATGCTGAAGCAGCCCAAGCCCAGCCCGATTCTCCCCCCCAGATCTTCCCAAGAGAACTCCCGTCGGCGGGGCCCGAGTCCACTTCCCCAACCCGGAAGACGCTACCGAAGTCTTCATAGATGGATATCCAGTTAAAATCCCTAAGGGTATGACGGTCCTTCAAGCCTGCGAGATCGCCAGCGTCGACATTCCTCGTTTTTGCTACCATAGCCGCCTCTCTATTGCCGGAAATTGCCGTATGTGCCTCGTTGAAGTTGAAAAGTCCGCCAAGCCTATCGCCTCTTGCGCTATGCTGGCTCTCCTGGTAAACTAAACTAGTTGATAATTGAATTAATTTTTTGTTGACTTTATTGCTAAAATGGATTTATTACGAACAAAAAATTTATATTTTTTGCTACTTAATATGAGAAAAATGTGGACTTTAGGGTTTAATGTTAATGTGTGAGGATTGGTGCTTTATAATTTAAGAAAAGAAAAAGAAAAAATTGTTTGCTTACGTTGAGCTTGAGCTGGATGTTGCATTCTTTGAGAAACTAATTGCTTAATTTTGAGGCATGGATGATTCTGTTATGGAGAGTTATACTTTTTAGCTGTGATTAAATTTTCTTCGGCAGTTGCCAAGGACAAAGGAGAGGGGGAAAAAACATTTTGTTTGGTTGCCTGTTGGTTGTGTATTGATTTTGATGATCCGTTAGATTGCCCGATTTGTGATCAAGGTGGGGAATGTGGCCCCATTTGGTTTTATCCATTTTTTGTTGGGTTTACAGTTGGTTCTAACGATAAATTTGCCAATTCCCGTCAATTGTCCTTAATTGGCCAAAATTACGTAACTTTGAGGATGAAATGTGTTTTGAGTGAAACTTTGAGGATGAAAATGGTCAACAACCCAAATTTTGAGGATGAAAAGTGCATTTTTCCCAATAAACTTAATACGTTTCTTGCTTGATTGGGGTTTATTTGGGATTGTGATGACCGACTTGTAAAGAAACACTTTTGATATTTATTTTTTTATACGAGTGCTTTTAAGTTATTAAAAAGCTAGACTGCTTAAGCTACAGGAAATTAATTACCAAACACTCTAAAAGTATATTTAGTGCTTCTTTTTTTTTTTTTTTGTAAACACACTGCAATCTCGAATGGAAACTTAGAGTCATATAATTTTTTATCTCTTGTTTTTTAATTTTTACATTAATTCCACTAATTTATAATAATACTTTTGATCTCTTGTTTCTCATATCTATGTTCGTTTTCAAAATAAGTTTTTCTTTACATACTGTGTTAAGTTTTTAAACATATTGTCATATAATTTTGTGGATAAAAAAAATTATAGATGGAATATTGAATCTTATTTGTTTGAATCAAAATTTAAGAAAAAAATACAGAATTTACTATATATTGTGACAAAAAAAAAAGGTTAATGACTAAAATCTCATATGTAAGTAGGACAAATCACTTACATGGTACTTTTAAAACTCTAATACGTTTAAATTTTGATTTATCTTTGGAATTTATAATTTTTTTAAAAGAAAATTTTAAAAAATCAGATACGGATCGAATATCCAATTGATCCGATCTGCATAATGCAGATATCCGGATTAACGGATCGGGATTCGAATTACAACATGACTGATCCAGTTTTTGCGGGTTAGATAAACATTTTGGTTCACGGGTCGGAATATCCGACTCGAACGCCGGTAGCACTTGAGAACCTTGAAAGGCGCAGGACAAAGCCACCTCCGTATTCTCAACTCGGCTGTGGCTCAGCACATGTTGGACAGATGCAGTTGCATTTAATTTTAATCGAACTAGCAACTGGGAATTTAATATATAGTTAGTGGGTATGCTATATGAGGATGCAGCGCCCCCTGGGGACTGGAGATCTCTAGTCTCTATCTTCCTAAGCTTCGTACTCCAGTACATTTCACCCTTTAGCCATAAGGCACAAGACTTAGAGAGGGGAATCTATACATCAACCGTACTGGGAAATGAAATAAATGATAGTAGTATTTGTCTTCATCTTCACTGACCAAGTCTATTTCTCCAAGGTAGTTTGATGAAAGGTCAAGCCGACACAATAGGTATTGCAATGCAACGAGCTTTGCTTGGAGAAATAGAAGGAACATGTATCACACGTGAAAGTTGCACATGAATATTCTACCATAGCGGGTATTCAAGAATCGGTACATGAAATCTTAATGAATTTGAAAGAAATTGTATTCAGAAGTAATCTATATGGAACTTGTGATGCATCTATTTGTGTCAGGGGTCCTGGATATGTAACTGCTCAAAATATCGTCTTACCGGTAACTCGTGACATTCTAACCTTATGGCAATTTTTTTCTCTAATTTTAATTTGTGTCTTCTTTTTTTTTTGGTCAAATGAAACTAAACATAAGATTCATAAAAGAGTTGCTGCAAATGTTTGACTCATCATTTGGAATAATCTGGAAATTCTTGATACTTTAATTCAACAATAGGCAGCAATCAAAATGGACAAATGGAGTAGGATAATATAACATGCATGGTTAGTTTGACTGATTGAGAGACATAGCGTGGCAAATTAAGCACTAGGACAAGGATTGGAATTACAACGTAATAAAAGAATTTTGAGATTATTAATCGAATCCTTTTTTTTTTTTTTTTATAAAACACAATAATGAAATTCTACACGAATGGCAGAAAATACATCTGAAAATTTAAAAATAAATAAATATTACACTGTGAAACCTGAAAATTTCATAGCAATCGGCAAATACGAACACTCACGCCGCTTTTCTTGCCAGTTGATCACCGAAAGGCCCAAGTGTAGCAAGTCGGAGGAAATTTCAATACGAATACCCCACAAAAGGGACCTGAAGTTGGGACTTTCTCTCCATCGATCCAATAATCAAGACAACCCAAATCCATAGAGGGTAGCGATGATACGTTTGGGCCAGCTGTGATGGTTTCCCATTCTTGTTAAAAAAAAAAACCAAAATTTTTTTTCCAATCTTATTCAAATTGAGAATTCCCTGGGGTTTTTTTTTTTTCATTTGTTGGGTCAAACGAGGATTCTCTAAGTTTTTTTTTTTTTTTTTTTTTCAGAGGGAGGGGAGTCTAAAGAGGCAATGTATAAAGGGCTAGTAGGTATAAGAATCTAATTAAATCAAAGGGATTTTTAGAGGGATGGGAGTCTAAAGAGGCAGTGTATAAGGAGTTAGTAAGTATAAGCATCTAACTAAACCAAAGGGGTTACTCTGGTATCTTCTTTGAATTTTTTTCGTTGTAGGTAGAGTTTGAATCTCCAACCTATAGCCCAAAACTCAGTCATTTGAGCCCAAAGAGGATTCTCAAAGTCGGGATAGCTCTTTTTGCCTTTTCTTTTACTCTCTACTTTTACATCATCGAACCAAATATGCAAAATCAGAACTTGTTGCTAATTAATTACTTAATCATCCGGTAGATAATCACTAATCATGAGGACAAGCAATTTTCACATACTCTGTTGTTAATTTTCACGCTATATTTATACTTATCTATAGATAGAATCTGACACTCTATGCGTGTGCTTATGTAAAAGATGCATGTATTATTAACCAAAAGTTCCAAGAATTTATTGTATTAAATGTCACGAGAATAACAAAAGGGAAATGGTTAGTTTAACAACCTTAAAAAAAAACAAAGCTATAAATGGAATAACATAAAGTTACATAATTTGTTTACATCACAAGCAAGCTCCTCTTTTGTAGTTTATACATAGTATCCAATATCGATATTGGTGTCCTCCAAAGGGAAATACTACTGTGTCATGGTTTGGAACAACTTAATTCTTGATCAGTTTCTTCTTCTCGAAGTTCCTGTTCTCTTAAGAGCAAGGCTCAGTTTTCCCGACCTAGCATCCGCCAGACAGTAGTGTTCCAACTTGATTCAATGATTTGGACTACCTACGTGTGAGTGTGTTTGGATAGCCCAATTTTGTCAAATAATAGTATTTGATTTGCATCAGAAACACGTTTTTCAATTCATTTTTTCGGAAATACAGAGTTGCAGATTTTTAAGAAGAAATGAATTAGAATTGTAAAACTGGAAGTTTATGTCTTTTTGGGTCGGAAGTTGCTTACTTTTCCCTTTATAAAAGTGATCCACTATTCCGCTTCAATCTTGACTAAAGTAGACTAAAACTATTGAGCAAGAGCTAGGGTTAATTGCAGCTCGCGCCCCCTGAACCATCACTGATTAGCAATTTCCTGTTCTAAACTATAGTTTTTAACATAATTAACTGCATTACACTGTGAATTTGTAGCATGTTGCTCAAATTGATTCAAAATGAATTGATTTGGCAGCAATCTCTGGATACAAAGACTTTAATACCCTTAAAAGAATAAGAACATTTCAGTAAGATCAAGATGAAGGGTGCTAAAAGTCTTTAATTTAGTGTAGAAAAAGTAAGAGAATTCATCGATTGATAATTAATGTGTCATAAATTGATAGTATAAATACTCTAAATTAATAACATTGGCTCCGTTTGGATTAGCTGTTTTTTGGGGTGTTCTTGAAAATTTTACCGTAGTTGAGTTTTTAAAGTATATGTTGGGATATTTTTAGAATATATTTAGGGATATTTAAGAAATTTAGCCCACATTTTAGAGTACTTTTTTAAAATTTTTATAGTATTTGAAAAACTAATTTTTGAAAATTTCAGTAAGATCAAGATGAAGGGTGCTAAAGTCTTTAATTTAGTGCAGAAAAAGTAAGAGAATTCATTGATTGGTAATTAATGTGTCATAAATTGATAGTATAAAATACTCTAAAGTAATAACATTGATAGTTTAGGGTGTAAGTGAAAAACAATTGATCGCTTAGGGTGCTTATCACACATTAACCAAATTAGGAAATCGACTAGCTTGTCGGCCTAGCCCTAATGCTTTGACTGGTTTCTTGTTTGTAAATCAAAAGTTGTCCATTTCGTTGGACATGCTCCTTAAAGAGCATATAATGAGTGGAGAGCAATTGCTCAAACGTTTAATCCAAGGAAGATTAAGACAATGAAAAAGAAACACTCAAAGAGAAAAGAGAGGGGTTGTGTGTGAATAAAGAGCAAAGGAAAAAAAAGCATACTTTTAGTGATGCTATTGGTTACTTCTTACTTTTATCGA
Source organism: Coffea eugenioides (assembly GCF_003713205.1). Classification (NCBI taxonomy): domain Eukaryota; kingdom Viridiplantae; phylum Streptophyta; class Magnoliopsida; order Gentianales; family Rubiaceae; genus Coffea; species Coffea eugenioides. The sequence goes on along the minus strand of NC_040044.1, from coordinate 33,070,854 downwards.
CCATAACAAGATAGATTGATTCAACAAGTGGTCTAGGAAATATCTAAACTTCAAAAAAAAAATTAAATTAAATGAATTCGGAGATAAAGATTAAGTTATATTCGTATTTTCAAGATTAAGTTATATAAAATTAAAATTTATCTATACTTGCAGATAAAGATTGAGAACAAAACGCAATTTAATTGGTAAGATACTTTACCGGTGACTAATAAATCTCTGGTTCAAATCATCAAAAGAATAAGACGACGAGGATCCCAATATCATATCAAGTTGCAAGCCTCAATCTTAATCACAATTGATTCACTTTGTTGCTTTATTTTTAGAGCAGTGGAATACTATATATGAGGACTTGAAAAGCTGTTAGCTGTGTTTTATGTTTGCTTCAGTTCTATCCAGATCGGGGGTGCTGGAAAATGATCATTAATTGTAGAAGATGTATACAAATCAAACTCAAATATATTATTGTTATGATAATTTTCAAATTCGCTTTTTGGACAAGAACACTTAAAAAGATAGGTTTCTTGAAATCGATTTTCTTTATGCGCCATGCCACGCTTCCATGAAAAGACGCACTTTTGAACAAATATGAGTGCTTTGAGGGTCAACTTCTGGTAACTTTAGGAGTAGAGTTTTTGATATGTAAAGCAAGTGAAAAATTGATTAGTACTTCATAGATAACTCTTCAATTTTTTTTTGGGTTAATTCCACTTTGTCCCCCCAAACTTTGGACGATTATCCACTTAAGTCCCTAAACTTCAAAATGGGACACTTAAATCCCTAAACTTATAAATACCTCCCACTTAAGGAAAATTGTTAACAAATTCTGAATGTCGTTGGTGGTCGAAGTGTCCCATTTTATAAGGGTTTAGGGATTTAAGTGTCCCATTTTATAAGTTCAGGGACTTAAGTGGGAGGTATTTATAAGTTTAGGGATTTAAGTGTCCCATTTTGAAGTTTAGGGACTTAAGTGGATAATCGTCCAAAGTTTGGGGGGACAAAGTGGAATTAACCCTTTTTTTTTTTTGTCAGCAACGATACATTTGTATAGCCTACTCTATCCTAATCTAGAGGGGAGGGGGAGCCTAAGGAGGCTGTGGTAGAGGGCTAGTGGGCATACGACCCAACTAGACCAAGGGAGTGCTCTGGCACAATCCTTAGATTTTTTTCGCTGCAGGTGAAGTTTGAACCCTCACCTACTCTTCAATTTAAGGAAACAAAAATAAAAAATCTACAACATTCAAGATGGGAAAAAAAAAGGAGGATAGATCTAAATTTAACAAATTAAATTTCATATTTTTTTAATAATAAAAATATTAATTAAGTTCCAAAGAACATAAATGAGCCACTTCTTTAACAGCATTGGTAATTAAAGTACTATTGAATAAGCTGCTGTAACCTAATTAAACCGGTACTTAGCTTACAATGGGCCAGAAACACAAGTCAAATATAAAGAAATCAGCTAACTATCGCTTTCATAAATTAATTAGCTTACCGTAAGCTACCCATAAGATGTCCTTTTTGTCTCTGCGATTTTGTCAACCTCTCCACTTCCTTCGTTAGAATGGACTTTTCTATTTAGGCCAATTGTACAACCCAACCACCCCCCCCCCCCTTTTTTGGGTACATGCTACGGCAAAACTTCATATGCAATTTTTTGTAAGAAAATATATTGTAACGATTTGATATATGTAAATTTAAAAAAAAAATTAAAAAATATGTTCATGAAAACTATTACAAGTGCACTGCTACATTCTCTGAATTTTTTAAACTAAAGGAAGTTTGATGATTCCTCGCAACGCAGGAGTAGGCGGGGTTTGAGAGATTTTCAGAGACTCTCCCGTCCATCCGACCAAAGTCCAATTAAAGGTTAATTGCATATTCTTTTCCCCATCCATCAAGATTCCAATACGGCAAGAATTGGTAGACTTGGGGAAGGGAGGGGGGGGGGGGGGGCAGAATTCAGCGTTGTTAGGCGTCTTACATTCAACCTTCAAGAAATGGCCGAGTAATAAATACAGAATTGAGGAGAAGTTTGAAAATTGACCGAGATTACACCTCCCCGAAAAACCACAAGCTGATCGTCATCAATCAGGCAGTTGAAACACCCCAAGAGACTGATGATCCAGATATAAAGATGTGGGTGGGCAGGACTCAGGACCAACAAACGTAGAAGACAATCGCAAAATTAAACATGAGCTGTTATGTCTGTCGGGGATTTATTGTGTTAGAGAGATCCAGAGCCCACATGTTCCTACCGGAACAGAATAAAGCAACATTAGCTTCATCTTCTTGATTTTTTTTTTTCCGACAGCTTCTTCGCTAGACTAGTCTTTCTCCAACATCTCCATCTCACGGTGTCCAGCATATTTCCCCCTTTGCTCCCACACATTCTCTTCATCTAGACTCCCCTCCCTCTTCCGTCTATCCCTGCAAAGTTTCTGTAACATGTGCTGCAGAAACTTGTACTTTTTTTTTTTTTAATATATACATATATAAATACTCTTCTTCGTTCATTGGATATCCGAACTTTCCAAGTTTTACTACTGCTAGATATGCCAAAGATGTAGATTCTCCTAGAATTCATTCATTTTTTAAAACATCAAAGATCGAAACATGTCACTGTATTGTAATAAATAAGATCCGCAAATATAATTAAAAAGCGATTAAAAATCCTTTTCATTATTGAACTATTGAGACGTGAAACGTGATCCATGGAAAACTGTGGACGACTGGATTACCCCGCTTAACAAGCCAATTTGCCATGCAGCATATGACAAATGGCCTGCATACATATATATATATATTAAGCTGGTCAAAGGTGTTGGAAGCTTAAAACTTGGCGGTACCGGTATTGATAGGGAAGGATTAGAAAGAACTAGTCTTAGGAATAGACTACCTAAGTTGAAGGAAAAAAAAAACAAGAGTCTTTGCCTCTTACTTGCACAATAGAGACTGACTAGTTGAAGTAAAGAAAAGGATTTTTGAGTATTTCATGATTTTGTAGCAAGGAAAGATAGGAAAACCATAAACTTGGACTCTGAAACTAAGCTATATCTATATATATTTGCTGAAGATATAACCATGAAAACCTTGTGGGGAATGGGGGCAAGGCATATATAATATATATATTGTATATATATATATATATGTAGTATAACATGTTTTGGGAGGACAAATATACCTACATGGCTGTAATATGTCACACCTGTCTACAGCTTATTAGCTTTAATGATACGCTCAGAAGAGTCTGAAATGCAAATGAAAAATAGGAGGTTGATGCATGAATGACATTAATGTCTCGGTGGGAACATGAGGTTTAGGCAGAAATAAAAGTAAAAGCCGAAATGAAGCGTGTGAAGGAGAAGATGACAGACTTGGGACGTTTCTGAAACCGGCAGCAGCCTTGCATGCCAAACACGTACTGAATTTACTCAGAAAAGTCAGAAAATTCATCAGTAGTGTTTTACAATAGGACATTATTGATTCTCCTCCTCCCCCATCATCATCTTATGACACTTTGAATGCTTCTGTAAGCTTTTCAAAGTGGACTCAGTACGTCTCTATTCGGGGATGAGGGCAGGAGCGGTCATCAGGTGCCAGAAAGTAGAACATAGAAAGCCAAAAAAAAAAACTAGTAGAGGCCATCAAATTCTGAAATTCGTATGCACCTCTTCAGGAATCAACAAAGTACAAGGAAGAAAAAGAAGTGCACCTTGCTACCTTAACATGTAATGTAGTAAGTAAATGTTTGGGCAAGAATTGAGTCAAATGATGCTATTTAATTAGTAGTCTCAAACTCACGAGTCATTTTATCACTGAAAATAAGCTGAATACAAAGCAAAATTGAAATGTGGATGATGAGAAGTAAAATTGAGAGAAAGCCAATTAAGCAAGGGGTACTAATTAGAAAAAAGGTCAAGAACTTAACCTAACTAAAATCTCTAAACCTCTCATCAACCCTCAATCAGATTTTGTTAATCTGTTACACCAATCACCAACAACATATTCTTTCTTTCACTGATCTACCTCCTGCTCCTCCTCTTCCTTCCCCATCATCCCATGTCACATTAATGCACACAAAACGTTGCATTTTCTGCACACCCCACTTTGGAATATTAAAAAAAAAAAAGGGAAAAGCTAGCAAAGAAAATAATGGGATTAGGGTTTTTTACCAAGGGTGTGTTTATTGTTGTGCATCCAAACCTTGAGCACGTGGCGCTTCACATTAGTATCTGCACAAAACTGCTGCACTAAAGCCTCGTCTTGCTTCTGAATGCGCCACCCAAGCCTTTCGGCAAAGGCCAACATCTTCTCCTTCTGGTCCTGAGTGAACCTGGTCCTAAATCTCTTCTTCGATCCCCCGGCTCCTCCACTGCCCCCTCCACCTCCTCCTCCGCTACTACTAGGATTCGACACGTCTTCGTCTTCCCTCGAAGTCGAGGGAAGCGGCAAGGGCCTCTGGTGGTGATGATGAGAAGGCGGAGTGACGTGGAGGTAGCCGGAAGGATGGGGGGAGCGGAAAGGGTAAGCTGGTGAAAACTGGTGATGGGCATGGTGGGGATGATGATGATGAGGATGGTGGGGTGTGGGGTGGGGCTGGTGGAAACCTTCGCCTTCGGTTTCTTTCCTGTGGAAGTTGCGGTGGCAATTGCAGGCCGCACATTTGAGGGATTCAAGGGTTCCTTCTTCTCCAGCTGCCATGAACTCCCCACACCCGTCCACGGCATGCCCACCTATGGCCACAGCATGATTCTTCAAGCATTCTCTGAACCTGTATGAAGTTGTAGTAGAAGTAGTAGCCATAGAGCCAACACCACCACCGCTTTTTCTTGCCGTCGTTGCAGCTGACACCCCTTCTCCTCCTCCTCCTCCTCTTCCAGCTGAGTTCCCGAGTGTTTGATAATTCCCAGCTTGCATCTGATGCATCCCAATTTCTTCTTCTTGCTCTTCATGCTCGTCAAACTCCATTTCTTGGCCACTTCTGTCTTCTTTTCTTTTCCTTTCTTTCCCCCTTTTTTTTTGGGTTTTGACTGGTACAGTGTAGAAAAGCCCTCTTCAGATACTCCTATGGTAGGATTACTGAACAACTGGGGACTTCAACAAGTTGATTGCTTTGTTTAAAAAAAAAAAAGAATCAAAACAAAGATCTAATCCATGATTTTGATTAGAGCTTGATGAGCTCTAGATCCATCAGGTAGGGAAAGTTTAACTTACTGAAGATTATGTAAACAAACTGATGAAATACAATACATATAGTTGAATATATAAGAAGGAATGGGGAGATATGGGGAAATGATTAGTGATGAGGATGATGATCAGAGAAGAAGATAAGAGGAAGAGGAGGGTGTGGACATCAATTACCCGCCTGCTAAAATAAAAGGAAGAGAGGGGATAAGTAAAAATTGTTTGTTTTCAATTCTTGAATTCTTCCTCTCTTTCTCTCTCATAATATACCTTAAAAAAGATTAATTGGGGCTAATACTCGTATAAATTGTGGTAGTATTCTACATCAGTCCTTTTCCTATTTTTAGCATCTGATGGTTGATGTTAATTTTGTTGTTTGTGACTTCTTGTGAGTGGTAATAACTGATTAATGGTTTTGATCGAATTTTACTGGATGGTAAATCTTGTGCTCCCTTGGATGAGAGCATCCACTGTTTCAGCTCTTTTTTGGCCTCAGAATATTTGCTTTGCTTAGGAGGGTAAAAGTTTAGGTGCCCCTGAATTCACTTTTCAGTAAGCATGAGAATGGCAATTTGAGATGAGATGGCGTGTCTGTCTGGAGACTCTGGTCAATTCTATGACGTCTACTTAAACTGACAAAGTTGGATCTTTGTGAATTTTGATTTTTTTTCCTTCTCTATTTCCCTTTCTTTCTTTTTAGGGGCCATTTTTTTTTTTTTGAGGGAGGGAGCTAGTGGAACTGTAAAGTGATTACCATTAATCTGTTTCTTGCACTCATAAGTTGAAGCTCTAATTTCGGCCACCATTTTTCATTCTTTCTCATCCAAGGATGAAGGGAAAATTGCAACGAATATGTTTGTAACAATAGTATGAATTTTTTTTTTTTTTTTTTGCAACAATAACTGTTGTATAACCTAGTCTAGAGTCTAAACTAGTCTAAGGAGAAGGGGAGTCAATGGAAAAACATCGAAGGAAGCCATCCTAAGGTAGCAGCCACAATTAAGTGAAATTAAGTGCTTCTAATAAGCTCAATCCTCTGATCAGAAAGTCATTTCTTTATTCCGCCCGAATTACATATATAGCTAAGAGCCTAAGACCACAACATAGTGATAATTGTGAAATAAATCAAGAGGTGCTTTAGGTGACCCTGAAAATTATTGCTTTGTTCAATTTACTTAGGCCATGCTTGGATTGCTTGCTTCCGTTGGAAAATATTATCGTTTTTCGTGATCACATTTCCCTATTACCTTTTTCCCTCACATATATCAAATCGCTACAGTAATTTTTCCATGAAAAATGACGGAAAATGCAATCCAAACACAACCTTATACTCCATTATGTTATACTCCACCAACCCCAGAAAAAAAAAAAAAACAAAGAGAGAGAGTACAAGTTTGGAGATAATGATGCATTCATTGCATGATGGTATCCAAATGCCATTCATCATACACTATGTCTAAAATTAAGTTCATTGGCACCTTTATACTACACCATTCAATAAGGATGCCACACAGTAAACACTTAAAAGGGTTTCAATGTAAATGAAACTGCAAGAATTTCTTTTATGAACATTGACCAACAACTACCAAAAACTGTAGTCTTTTTTTAGCCCTAATGACCAATACTAATATTAGGACGAGGGGCCTGGACGATTGTCAGAGACAACCGTCCCAGGCGGTTCACAGCCCGGATGAAGCTAAAAAAATTTGTGCGGCTCAGATCACGTCTTGTAACTCGATTTTCACGCCGTGTGGGGCCCACAAAAATGTTGTTGTATTTTACTCGTTGTTGTTCAATTGTTACACATTGTACAGATGATGTTACACCATGTACAAATGGTGTTACACCTTCCGGAGCGGTTGTTCTGACAACCGCTCCAGCCCCGCGTCCCTAATATTAGGGGTTAAGATTCTTTCTATAGGATCTCTCTCTCCATTTATTTATATCTACATTACTATGGTTTTATAAGATCGTCCGATCGCGTCATTACTTTTCTTGTGATCTCTTAATCAGCATGCTAAAAAATAAATATTCGTTTAAGAATAATTTGACATATAATTTACGGGTAATGAAACATTTATGAAAGGTATTAAATTTTGAAAATTAATTTTATTAAAATGTAATGGAGAGAAAGGAAGAGCCTGGTCCTGCTCATATCTACCAGGTGACCCAATTCGCAAAGACACGAACAGAATTCGATCAGTTTCTATACTTCCTTCTTGGAAAAAACTAAAAAGGGAAGAAAGAAAGAATGTAGTGCTGGATCAGTGATCTAGGAGTACTACAGTGCTCAAACAGGGGATGAGCCAGAGTGGGCAGTGGACGGGACTGCTGGGGTCTGAGGGCACGTCTCCTCAGAAAGGAAATGATATTGAGGACAGTGGAGGAGCCAAATCAAGAAATGTGGGGATGCCGTGGGTGTTGGCCGGGGGGGTCGGTTGATTTTGATGCCAAAAGACAAATTATCGACTTAGGAGTCTAAAAACTAGCTGGTACCACTGATAGGGAGTTTTGCTTTGCTTTAACATGTGGAAACCAGGGCAAAGAAGGTTAGGGTTTGAGGGAACTTGTCGGCATTTATGGCTGCTGCTGCCTCTACGTGGCTCCTCCTCCGACAGCCCACCACCTATTAATGACTTCCTCGCTCCCTCGAGCATTCTAATTTGGCCCGCTGGAAGATCAATACTTGAAGGAAAAAGCGATCAAAGCACAGATTCTTTCTTTTACAAATTAACTGCCATCTCTTTCTTTTGTTTCATCTTTCATGGAGTTTCTCAGCTTGATCTTGATTATTAAGTCTGGAAAACCTGAGCATGAATTCGTGACAGAATATACATAGCTGCCGTGTGGATTTTGCTTATGGAATTGACGCAGGTAAGGAGTCGTAATTTGTGAGTGTGGTGTATTTGTTACAGGTTACCGTAGAATTGTATGGTATAACAACACTAACAAGTTTGATTCGACTCTGAAACAAGTACAATCTTCTTCCTACCACCCAAAAAGAAAAAAAAAATGACCAAAGGGAATTACTATTCTTTGAATTCTTTTAAGGGTAAAATACAAAAAAAATTCCTGTGATAAATATAATACACAGAAAAGTCCCCGTGGTTTCAAAATATACAACATGACACCCTGTACTTTGAACTAAATTGTAAAGGTGACGAAATCCGTTAAACTTAACGGAAATGACTTATTGGAATCTAAAAAAAAAATTTTATACCTAATTTTTAATAAATATACTTGTTCTACCCCTTAACTCTCAATTCTCTCTATCTAGAAAATAAAACAAATAATTTTTTTGAGCTGTCTTTTGTTTAATTATATCAGGACATTTTGGTCATTTCGTCCATTTCCATTAAGTTTAACGGATTCCATCATCTTTACCACATAGGGTTTTTTTGTTTTTTACCCTTCTTTTAATCCTAGAGATGTGCTCGCAAGTAGCTTGCTTTGCGAGCAGTTTGATCAAACACCAGCTCGAATTTGATTTGATCGAGTTCGAATTCGATCTAACAAGTCAAATTTGAGTGTCAATAACTATTACTTGAGTGCTCGACGAATTTAATCGAGTTTTTGTATTATTTATATAATATATATTTTAATTATGAAAGAACTATTATGGGTTCATATTTTAATAAATTTACACGAAACAATATCCAAAACTCGAGTTATATGTCAAGTAGTTCAACCTCGACAAGGCTTGCAGTTTACTCAAACTCAAACGAGTCGAGATTGAACTTAATTTTCATTACGTCGAATTGAGTCCGAACTTAGTGTCATGTACACGTTCGAACTCAAACTCGAACTCAAGTGGCACTAATAGTGATTGAGTTCAAGCTCAATTGCATCCCTAGTTAATCTCATCAAGCATGTAAGAGGTTGTTCGATTCGATAGCATTTTTTGGAAGAGTATTTTTAAAAAATTACTACAACATATGCCTTTTAATGTTGTGCATGTGAAATAAGATAGTAGAGGAAATATGTTAGTGAAATATTCCTAAAAAACTCAAAATTTTTTCTCTAAAAATACCAATCCAAACAAGCTCACAATACAATCACTTACTATTACTGGTTAAATTATTGATTACCATATTCATCTGATAGTACGGTTTACATCCAATTATATAAGCCTCGATGGATGCAATTTTGACAACTAAGGCCTTGTTTGGACAGTAATTTTTCAAAGAAATATTGCTACGTTTTCCGTGAACACATTTTTCAATCACCTTTTACCTCACATATATCAAATCGCTACAGTTATTTTTCTACAAAAAATCTAGAAAAATGCAATCCAAACATGTCCTAAGTTAGCAATTTAGTACAACTAATCACGGCATCATATATACAAATATACAATTAGGCTAAGGCTATTAATGCGGTAATTGCTAGCTCTTTGATGAACTTCCCAAGACCAAAACTGAATGCGCGTTTTGAGTCAAAGTTGAATGACTTAGCCGGCGGGAGAGGGAGAGTAAATGAAAAATCTCAAATTCAAACTCTCTCACTTATATGCAATTAAAAAAAACAAATAAAAAACTTCCCTGTTTGGATTGCATTTTTCATTAAAAATTTACTATAGCTATTTGATGTATGTGAGGGAAAAAGGTAATAGGGAAATATGATCACGGAAAACGATGCAATTTTCCGGCAAAAAATGGCAATTAGCCAGAAAAACATAATGGGTTTCTTTGGATGAAGAATATTTGGAAGATTCTTTTGAAATGTTTCCTAACACATTTGATAGTACATTATTTGAAATAATTTTTTAAAAAATATTGTAGCACTTTTTTGATGTAATGTATGTGAGATAAAAAGGTGGTTGAAAAATATGTCGATGATGCAAATAAATAAATTTTTGAAAATAATTCACAATCCAAACAAACCTGGATATTGTCTCAAGAATGGTTCATTTATCCAAAAGAAATGCACAAAGTTTGTCTCTGTTCAGGTGATGAGCTGAACAAAATGAGTTTTATCTTGTGTGCAAGAGTGAAACTGTCTCGTTTCAAAATAGATGGTATTACAAGGCATTGTAATGAAAATAGATAGTCCTGATGAGCTTCATCTCGGGTCTCCCTTCGTTTTCCACCCTTTCTCATACATCCAAGAAATGAAAATCCAGTCCATGGTGCCTGCCAGATAAAGCAAAATTACCACTCCTTGTTTGAGCCAAGACCATGAATAAGCCACACAGAAATGATAGAATGTAGGGAGTCAAATTTATGGCAATACTTGACTGAGCGGTTGCACTTCTAATAACATCGGACGTGCAACCGTCCCTGACAAATTTCCTCTTCATCAACAGCGCGTAACTTCTTTTGTTCACCGTGTAACTTTTTTTCCACTGGTTGTATTTTCACAACAGATAGTGGTGGGCCCCACACTTGGCGCGAAAATCGAGTTACCACTTGTTATCTGAGCCGCACATTTTTTTGAGGTCCAATCTGGACCATGAACCGTGCAGGGACGGTCATACTGATGACCGTCCCTGCCCCAAATCCAATAACATCATTGTTACTTTAACCTCGATTGTCAATCAAAAAAGACCCGTGTCAACGGCAATGTTAACAAATTGACTCTTCTACCCTCACTCACTGCTATATTATTGTTATCAAAATACTTTGATGAAACAAAAAGTCCTTATTTTTATTATTAGAAAATAAAATTATTATTTTAGCATGATTATGATAAATCTATCATCACAAATTTGGAGCTATTTTTGGCATTTGGAGGTGCGCTTTTATGATAGCCATATATTTTTAATGTGAAATGAGTTAAGTCTTATGTTGTATATCCTTGTAATGTTATGAGCTCCAATTTAGAGTTTGTTTGTTTCTCTAAAACAAAATGTGCATTAGCTAAAAGAATGAAATTTTTTTTGAAGTTATTCATCTCCTTCGGATCTGTGGTTTATGTCATACTATTAGATTTAAGAAATTTGAGCTATTTTACGATACATATGTGCTATATAAGAAAAATGAGCCCTATGACATGGGTTGATTTGCTACAAAAAATTAAAATTACGGGAGATAAGTGATATTTTTGAAATTTTCAGGGAGTTCAATTATACTATCACAAACCTCAACGGAATAGAGCAGATGGTGTCGATTGACAAAAAATATATACACACATTACATCAGAGTAGGAGCAGGGCATAGGTCTTGTTATCGATTGTTTTAAATTTTACAAAAATTGATTATAAAAATTAATTATGGAGAATAATTATAATTAGCAAAAACTACTCTTTAGATAATTATAAATTTCAATTGTTTTAATTAAAATATATAATCAGAATACAAAAATAACAGAGAACATAAAAAAAAAAACTGATTGTCCAGAATCAGAACCTACAAGCAGTTAAATTAATCAACCAAGAACAAAGCCATAATAAGTTTGTTTAAGGATTCCTGGAGAAAGCTATACGTGTAGTAGTTTTCACTTTTCATTGTATACCTTGTAATGAACTCCTTTCATTTTACACGTACGGCTCAAACATGCTATGCCCATGGTTAATTTCACTACGCTGATTTTTGCACTTTATTCCTCTAGGAAGAAATAAATTGGATCCTCACCGGCCCCTAATCCAAATCAATTCATGCCAGCAGACTGTTAAAGTAGTAAATAAACAACAAAAGCGTAGGCAAAGGCGTGAGGGAGGCAGGCAGGCAGGCAGCCAGGCTCTGAGGGTTGAGAAGATGTCTGACGCGACGGGCTGCCATCGTACGTCAGAATTCAGGACTCCCAGTCCCACGACCGACCCCCCCCCTCCTGTGTGTCAGCCTGGAGCGCAGTCCGTCCCAGGCCCTTCATTTTAATCAGCGCAAGCAAAGAAAGGAAGCTACTACTGTCAATGCAGTAAGTCCATGGATAAGATGAACAATTTACTATTCCTACATTTACTGCAAAAATTAGCAATTGCATGAATTGGATTGGGTTTTTTGAAGATTCGGGATATGTACCATAAAGAATTACGGCAGAGTAATGAATTTTAACACGATCATAAGAATGGCCATTTCTTTAGCGTCAAAAAGTACTTCTCTATAGTGGCGAAACCGCGAAACTCAATAAGATGTGAGGAATTAAATGAGGTCTAATTGAGTAGTAGAGTTATGCATCAAGAAATGAAATATATAGTTACGTGCGTTCACATGATAAATTAGATAAGTATCATTGAAGCGTGTTAAGGGGACACTCGTTAGAATACTCCTTCCATGATAATATAATAAAACCCCATGAGAAGATTGGAACCCTTTTACTGTCTTGTTATTGTGCTTGAATATTTACCCTGGACATAAGTTCTTGTTAGTGGGATTTATGCACAGCATCTTCTATGTAGTAGGTGGACTCTGCAGATGGGTCATAGTCATCTAGGCCATAACTTACACCAATCACCAGCAAAATCAATATGCAAATCCAAATAAAAAGGGGTATCCATTGTTAGTCATTCACTCATTGATATGATACAAGCCTTCCTTTGCACTAAAATACACTCGAAAGAATATCAAAGTCCCACATGCCCTGCAATCTTTGTTAATAATTTGCGTCGTGAGATTTTTTTCTTTTCTGAGATTACTGTGTGTCTGTGTTTGTGCTATACATTTGCGCGGACAGAGAGAGAGGAATGCGGGGAAAAGGGAGCAAGATGGTGACAAGACGAGAAAAGGAGGGCTGGGGCTTTGGGGGCGGGGAAGGGAGGAGTCTGACCTTGATTTGCAGTGGCCAAGCTCTTTTTTTTTTTGCAGCCTTTAGCTTAATTTCCCTTTTCTTCTTTTGAATCGATGAAATGAATGAAGGAATAAATGCCATCTTCATTTCATTCCCATCCTTATCTCATCTTAATTACCATACTTGTGCTTGTGGCATTTTCTCCTCCACCACCACCTACTCCTCAGTCCTCCCCCATTGCTGCTAAGTGGACCCTAATGCTCAGTTTTCCTTGCCCTTCTCAAATTCTTACAGACTTTGCACTAGAATTACCAAATAGATTACCTGTGCAGATGTACAATACATGCATAAAGATGTATTTTCATGCACTTTGTTTGAGGGCATCATGGTTTAGAGGAAACTAGACTTGATAGTCTTGGGACAGCGCTTGCTAAACGAGTTTTGCAGAAAGGGAATTGAAAGTGGAACATATAATTAGCATTTGTTTGAATCTTTGGATTTGAGATACCTGAAAGATGATACTTACAACTACTCTAGTATTTAGTCAAGTTTAATCTCAAAACATGCGTAAAATTGACATGTCAACTCTAAACAGTAAAACCCTCTAAAGCTCCCAAAATGTGAAATGATCTGCCTTTAAGTAAAATGGAATCCAAGGCTCCTATCCTTGTAAAAGACACATGTATAGGTAGGAGACTGCAGGAAAACTGTCATCATAGACTTCTGCCTTCGGACCACTCCCCATGTTTTGATGTTCTCGTTGACCTTATTACTATGTTATACAATTCCAAATTTAGAAAATTAAGTCTTAGTTCTTTTTCTTTTTTGGGTGCGTGAAACACGAGCATGCCTTTTCAATTTCGAGTTTTCTTTTCTTCCTCTCTCTCTCTCTTTTTTTTTTTTTTTTTGGGCGAACCATTCAAGTTTTAAACATTTCCACCAACCAAACGGAGATGGTTGCTTTTAGATGATTAATTTGCAAATGCTGTACTCTGAAGTTATCATATAAGCTCCGTTGTTTTTAGACAAAAGGAAAACGTAGGTCAGAAACATCCTCTTGTTGAACTTCCAAGTCTTCCTCGCGGTAAACTGCTGTTTTGTTTTCGTAGGTTTGCCTAACAGCTGTTTAAAGCATTAGGTATTCAATGCAATTCAGGCAAAACGATCATTTGAAATTCTTTCCCTATCAGTAGTCTCAAGTGAGTGTAGTATTTCATCTTGTTCTACAAGCCCATCATGCCTGATTAACCGCACTCTATTCTGAGGTTTTGGACATATTTAGTGCAACCTTGACCTTCCTCCTTAGACATCAATCAAGTGATCAGCCACTCCATCCCTCACCACAACTCTAAATTGGCAAATCGTCCTCTTAGGATTGCCTGGTCCCAACTCTTGATGAATACATTCAGAAGCGTTTCCTATCATGGCTTTTTGAGAATTTTCTGTGGGTCAGACAATGGACCTCATCAACATGCATGTAACCTGCACAATGATTTGTGAAGATGACAATACCATATGCACAATAGACAGACCTCTCATGGGCTCAATTGGCCTCTGAATTGGGATATGTTATATATTGAGTTGTAGCATCATGGCTCGTATCAATAATTCTCCTTAATAAGGGATAGCAATCATCGGAGCAAGCTAGTCAGTAGTTCGCGAGCAGCTCGTCAAATGTTCGAGTCGAGTTCGAGCTATTTGAATAAGCTCGTGGACACACACACATATATTAAAAATATCAATATAATTTAGTGATTTAATTTTTTTCTAGAATGCCCTTTTTAGAAATATTAAAATGGCTTTCTTTTATTTACAAACATAACTATAATTTTGAGTAATGTTGGGAGCTATTTACGTAATACCAACCTTTAAGTTATGTTTTAGAAGTAAAATTCCTTATGGAGTAGAAATTAATTTGGAAAGGTTATAAAGTTTTATTTTTGATATGAAGTTTACTTAGAATTTAATGACCATTCTCGATTAAAAATTTGGGCATTAATTCGTCATATTTTCAAAAATTTTGACTAATTTCGTGTACATGAGCCTTCTTAAGCTTTATAAATTCATTGTATTATTTATCAAGTTGCATGTCTATGAGCAGCAATAACTTATTTGACAAACTTAATCAGTGATGGATCCATATCTGAGTACATAAGATAGTCATATAAAGTACATAGACATGACTAAATCTAGTTCAAGCCCCTCAGATTGTATTTTGTTGTCGATTCCAAAAGATATGTCTAAAGATGGATATTGCCGATATATATTTATTATATATTAATATTAATAGTATAAGTGACCCTTAATGTCTACATTATGCTCCCAAGTTCCTTTCCTATTTTTTTTTTTTTTTTATGGCCACTCATGTAATACTAGCCTTTACATTTTGTTTTGGAAAATAAATTTATTGAAGTAAATTTCCATCTTCAATAGAATTTTACGAATGTATTCCCTACTTCCTGGTGATAGTTTCCGACACCTTCGTTTGTTTTGCATGACTTTGTGACCTCTGCTCACGATAAAACGAATTTTGAACTTGTATTTAGGAAGATAAAAAGCTTTCTTACCGAATAAAATTGTATTGGAAAATTATTTTTAGGAATTACTTTTAGAAATTCATTAAACAAAAAAAAACAAAGATTTTTTTTTGTTATTATAACTAAATAAAAACAATGGAAGTTGTAGTGTTAAGGTAAGACTATCCGGCAGCTACAAGACAAAGGGACAAAATAATGGAAGAAGTATTTATTTTGTATCTTAGTTGATGGATTTTTTTAAAAAAAAAAAAAAATTAAGACCCCTTTATCTAGAGAATAATTTTATTACAGGTAATTAATTTTCTCCTTCATGTGCTTTTTTTTTCCTTCAAGCACTTTATCTATTGCAAGTGATGCAAATTTTGCATTGAATTTTTTGGGTGAGTTAACAAAGCTTTGCCATGTAGTTTTTTTAATAATAAGAAAGAGATATTACAGCACAAAATTAAATAATAGCATTGCCATGAAGATAGTCAGCTATTTTTAGACCACTTTCTTGATGTCTCACACTCCTTGTTTGTTTGTCATCATCGCAAACAAAACACAATAACTTTTTCTCCTTGTAATAAATGTAGATTGGCTTTTATCATACTCAAACGTTAAAAAAAAAAAAATCATACAAAAAATAGAATGAAAAAACTCAAGTTATTTTACAAGAGATATTACAACCCCAATCACTTTAAAAGTTATGAAAATATATTACTCTAGAAAACAACTCAATATAGTTGCTTATCAAAATGCACAAGAGGGGAAAAGAGGGACTACTCATATGCACACTATAATTTTACATCTTCACTATAATATTAGGACAATGTTAAATATGGGTCAATATATAGTGGAAGAAACTACTAATAAATATACACCTTTACTTAGATATTTGGATTAGCCTATGTACATTGCTTGAACATAACTACAAACATATCTACATAGTTTATGGAGATGCCTATTGACTTACATGTCATTATATACTTGAATTTTTTGTATGGACATTAGCACTTCAAAGTCATGTACAAAAATATAAATATGCATCTAGTTGCAAATTGCTCTTCAAAAAAAAAAAAAAAAAAGATCCTTGAGGTCACATAAACCATTCAAGGATGTATCATGTTAATCTTGAAATAAATTACCTTTGAGCCATATAGAACTTCAGCCTACTAAAGTTCCATGAGTGTCTGTTTTGGAGTTTGCCTATTAGAAAATTTGGAGTTAAGTAATTATCTCTTTTTTTTTCTCCCTCTAATTTGCTGTTTTCCCTTTTTTGGATGTACTTCTGTATTGCTTTTCCATGCTTTGCTAGACAAGTACATGATCAATAAGGTTATGTAGAAATTATTTTTTTTAAAAATAAATGCTTTAATGTTCTTTTCAAGTAGAAGATTAGTATTCTACATAGTTTTTAAAAATATTTTTGATTTATTTTTTTAAAAAAGATTAATTTAATAGAAATCACAAATATGTGTGTCTATATATATATATATGTATTATATTACCAATTTGTAAGACCACAGCTATACACTTGTACAAAATTGTATACCTTCAACTACGCGCGCTACGCGCAGTTAATTTGAACCGTTTTATCTGGGAAATACTTTGATTTGGACTACAAATTATCAGATACAGAAAACTTTGTCATCATAAGGACCCGGCCCATGATATCCATGTAGGCATGGGAGGTCTTTTGTTGATTTCCCATCAGCCCAAGCTTTCGCAAGTAATCAGAGTCTGCTCTGGGGTTTGGTTTCATCGACTATTTTTTGGTCGATTTCTGACATGAAAACTTCCTCAATTAGTCTACCATCCGTTGGACAAGCAAAAAGACAAGGACCGTAATAAGCCTTCGATGCTTCCAAAGTAGATGACCGACACACCACTGTATAAATTATGCGAGTAGTTACATGGACGTAGGCTTTTTTTTTTTTTGGGCTCTAGAGATGTAGGACTAAAAAATGAATTAAATTATTCGTTACTCGAATCGAACTCGATTTGATAGCAGTTCATTTAAACTTAATTTGCTAATTAATCAAGTCAATTTTAAATAGCGTTTTGTGTTCAACAACTTTTTAATTCAATAAAAAAACCCTTTTAAATTCAATTCAACAACTAAACAAATCAAGTTTGAACAAAATTGCAAACTTGTTAAAATAATCAAATAAACAAATTTTAATATTAGGGTCTTCTATTTCATTAGACTCATTTACACTCCTAAAAGGATGTTTGCAGTGATGAGCCAATAAATGAAGAACACGCAATTTTGGCACCGAACCGAAATGCAAACACAGGCTTAGGCATGTGTCATTGTCGAGATTATTTTTTTCTTCGGAGACAATAACAATTGTATAATCTATTTTATCCTAACTCACAAGAAAGAGGGAGCCTAAAGAGGCTTGTATTAGGAGTTAACAGGTACACAGATCTTACTAAATCAAAGAGTTGTTTTGACACCACTTTTGAATTTTTTTCACTGCAAGTGAAATTTAAACCCCTATCTACAGCCTAAGGAGGGACTTAAGACCCTCCTAAGTGGCCACTGAGTAATTGTCTGAGTTTTCCTTTTACGATAGAATTTGAGCCTAGTTTATGACACGTATTATGCGAAAAAAAAAAAGTACTGCTCTTCAATTCAAGAAAAACAGGTGGCACATTAAAAAAAGAGAATTCTTTTCAGCTGATGTTGAAGGAAAGCCGAATTCATCTTTTATCCATCGCTCTCATAAAACAAATCAGATTTTTTTTAGTCAAAAACTTGAAGAAAACTAAAAAAGAAGTACAGACAGATAAACAAACAAAAAATTTACAGTTAAAATTTACCCCGTTTGAAAGGTGAATTTTTTGAATGTTTGTCTAAAACTTTATTGCAATTTACTGTAGAAGTTTTTTAAAAAATTTTTGATGTGTCCTTTTTTTTTTGAATATTTTGAAGTTTATAATTTAAAATTTTTGAAAAGTTTTTTAAATTACTATAACTAAAGTTTTTAAAAAACTTGTAGCAGATAAACTTGACTTCCAAACAAGGCTTTTTTCAGAGTTTTATCAACAAATATATTATAATAATATGATATACGTAAGATAAAAAAATAATAATAAAATATTTTGAGACAATAATTATGTTTCAAAAAATTTTACACAAAAACTCACAATCCAAACGCATTAAAAAGACGGATAAACATGCACTTAATGAAGTCAGTCCTTCAACATAAACGTTATAATAATAGTGGCAACTTGGAAGGACGCTGCATAGCATTCCACATCACATATAACCAACCCGCACGGAGAACTTCCAAGTCAATTCTAAAAAATTCAAGGTGAACGTCGAGTCTTACCAACAGTAGGTATTCATGCAGGTGGAACATACTGAGTTATAAATACCCTACGCCATCAACAACAGTAAGGAATAATTCACTTAACATAATGCATAATATAAATTTCACAAACATAAAGAATACAGCATAATGTTTATTTATCTGGAAGTCTCACAAATTGGAAAAGTCAAAACCAATTGAACAAATCTGAGTTTGAATTCTGCACAGCCTGGTTACAACGCACCAAACAAGAATACAGTATACGATTCCCAACATCGCCACAACTGACCAAAATTCATTTATACAGTAGTGCAACCAAAGAGATGCAGCATGGCCAACTATCCTGCTACTGACTGCTAGTCAGGAAGTCGCACAGTTCTACTGGCCTCAGGCTGACTGCTAGTGAGGAGCACTCAAAGCACCTTGTAAATTTTTTACTGCACTATCATAGTTTACAAATCCCATGAACCAAAACTCATGGTTGTCAATGGAGATAATTTGTAAATACTTCTCAGCTGAATTCATTTTACTTGTTGAAGAATTAACTGCTTTCAGCTGATGCAACGGGATAACCACCTATGAGCAGTACAATGTAATTCAATCAATGACAACATTAATCAGTTGTGTTAGGAAAAAATTTTCCATTAATTGCAGCAAGCAAAACCCACTGCAAGCGAAAAAAGACGCCTTAGCCCTTTACATAAAATGACATCCTCCAAGCTCATAAAGTTTGAAGCATGCAGCAAAAAGTGTAGCGGGCCATAAATGAAAATATCTCAGCAGACTAAACACAAAAACCACTTGCCATAAAAGAGGGCAAAGCAACTCAGGATACAAATGCGTAAGCTTTCCCCAATTAAAGAAGCTTTACAAGATAAGGAATTTTCTCAATGCCCTATCGAGTTCCAAAATGATATGAAGAAAAATTAGGGCCCATCTCAGATATGTCTACCTATCTAAAGGTCTCTATAATTCAAATGTACACAATAGGATGGTGAAACGAGGTTGTTTACATACTGCATCCAATACCGAACCGAATAGAATCTTCTTGATTAACTAAACTGATAATATTTTAACCACCCTATATTATATTTCCAAAACAATTATTTTAACCACCCTCTACCTGGTAGTGGAACATACAACAAACCACAGAGTCATGACCAACCTGCAACAACACAGATGCAGCATGATCACGAAGACAATAAAGCATACCTTATAATAGCTCCATTGAGTCTCCTCACCAACTTTATAAGAAAGGGGATTATCACTTGAAAATGCTAGCTTTGCAGTTGACAAATAGAGGACTCCCATGACAGGACCAGCAGATGTAGACAGGTAACAGGCGTAGTATTTAAGAAGTTTCTCTTCTGGGGCAGTCTCAAATGTTTGTTTGAATACTTTCTCATAACCACCTTCGGCAAAGATCTTTGTTCCCTGAGCTATTCTTCCAACAGCCGCATCAGCCATACTTGGGCCCGTTTTTACTGATTCCAACAAAAGAAGAATCAGTTTACCAGAAGTTACAACTTATGTCTGAGAAAATGTCTTAATTTACTTCACATAAAGAATAAGTCAAACAAACCAACACGGCGATATAAGCAAACCCCTCATCCCCAGAGCGCGCGCCCCAAAAAAAAAACCGCAAGAGGTCTAACTTAATTATGCCCAGTACTGCAATGATCATCCTGCCTGCTTTCCACAATGTAGAAGCAAACAAACGATTGAGCTTACCACTAAAGCTGTTCTAGATGGAAACCTAACTTAGATCACATAATGTTGAATCTAAAAATTTATGAATTTTTCAGCAGGGAGGGGGTGGGAATTAAGAAGGGGAGACAGGGGCAATTGAACTCTGGACCTCTAATTCCAAAGGCCTCAACTTTAACCCTAGACCAAGGCCTCCTCACAATAAAGATGCAAATTTAAGATAAAATTTAATCAGCAATAAAAGGACGAAACTTTGAAGCATCATTTGCACCAACTAATAGGCTAAAACATGGAAAAGACCAAGATTTACATGAAGAAAAAAGGGTTTGCCAATATGTAAATTTAGAAGCAACATGAAGAACCATTCAACATTTACTTGTTTGAACTTTGACCATTAAATGCCAAACTCACCTAAGCTTGTGGTTATTTACGTTAAGCGATAGGAAGAAAATATAAACGCCAATAGTCAATAGAGAGGACAACGAACTTTTTCACAAGAATTATTCCAAAATGAATATGTTTACCTCACCCTAAAGTTACTAGCTTCGTTACAAGCGCAGTACTCTAGAATGTTTGGAGAAGCATACAAGTATGAACTAAACTAAACGAAACTACACTGAGCCAGCACCTTTGGAACTTTTTTGAGTTCAGCTGAAAATTATAAATGAAAGTAGGAATAAGAAACTTACGATGTTGCCACATGTTCCCAGCCAGATCCTGGCCCTTTTTCGTGGCTTCTGCTGCCTTCTTTCCCCATTTCCCCAGCACATCCTTTACGGAGTCCACCGTATCTAAAATTTTGGCAAGCAAAACAGCCCAAAAAAAAGTATTTTTGTTTTAAAAAAGTATCATGCATTAATGACTACTTTTATATGTGAACCGCAGAATCAGCATAATTCAGATTGAACTGTTATTAATTTCGTATTAGCATTCGAATTTCAATTGAATACAAACAATGCTCAACCTCGGGAAAAGAGAAACCCTAAACCTTCATAAATGAACAACTCAGAGAGAAGTTAACACCGGGAAAAAATTAAGTGGAGACTCACTTTTAACCGAAGACCCGGAGCCACCGGCGGGAGCGGGAGAGACGTAGGGGTTGGATTCAGGAGGCATGGAGGTTGCAGCAGAGACGCCGGGCATGGGATGAGCTGCAGGTGGTGGTGCAGCTTGGGGAGACCTGGGAGCAGCAGTATACGATGCCGGTTCTGTTTGTGGGTTTGGACCTTGTGGTGGTTGGGACGAGGGAGGAGGAGGATCCGACCCGACAGGAACGGAGGTCCAGGTGTCGGTAGTGGTGGGAGGAGGGGGAGTTATGTCTTGGGTATCGAGTTTCGGGTACGGAGCGTAGTCGGCGGAGTGAGGATGATCTTCGGGTTTCGGGTTGGGTTTTGGGTTGGGATCCATCATTCAACGGCTATTGGGTATGAGACGGAGGAAAAATCGAGAAGCTTTGGTCAATTGAATGAAAGATTCTCTCTCTCTTGTTTTTGTTTTTTCAGTTACTCTTTTCCCCGGCCGTTTTGGGAGATATTTGAAATTCTTCGTGATCGTCGACGAGGATCAAATATATGTATGTATCTGCTCCGCCGGGGGACTTTAATTTAAAGAGTTAAAGACAGAGGAAACAAAGAAGACGCGGAAAGACAGTGGGGACTGTGGAGAAGGCGTGTTTAATAATTTGGATGATGAGTTGACGACTATTGGCTGTATGCCAACCATTTCTTGCCATTCGAAACTTGAGAGCTAGGTGTCGTTTGAAATTGGCTTTGACCAGAAAAAGACCAAACAAAAAAAAAAAAAGAGAGAGAAAAGAGTACTAAGAGGTAGTAATTCTTTTCTTACTAAGCAAGGCTCCATTGGAGCGTGTTTGGACAAGAGATTATTTATTCAAATATATTTGCTTATATTATTATTACTATTTTTAATTCATTTTTTTATCTTTCTAATTATTTTTTTATTTCACATACATCACATCACAAAAAATGTTACAGTAAAAATATCTCAAATAATTTACAATCCAAACACACATTTGTCTTCTCTAATAAAGTACCAGGGTATATTTTTTTTCATAAATCACAATTTGATAAGGCCTAGACTCTATCTTCTTTGTTTCATAGTTAGATATTTATTGTAAATTGCTTGTTAATTTATTTCATCCAAAATTGTATATAACCAATTAGTTGGAAAAACTTTTTTTGTTATATGTTTTAAATGAAAGATTTTTTGTTTGGATTTTTTTCAAATATTTTTTTAAACATATTTTCTAATTATTTTTTACTTCACATGCATCAAATCTCACACACTGCAATGTCATTTTGCAATGCAAGTTCCCTAAAACCCTCAAAACCCAAAAAAAAAAAAAAAAATTGCAAACCATAAAGTATCACATAGGTTGTCAAGTTGACTCATCTTAGAATATCTTGACAGCTGTAGAAGCCCACAAGTTTTCATCTTCTTGAGGATGGCTTGGGCCAGAAAATGACTGTCAAAGTTCTAATGTCGGCAGGAGAGAGTCTTTCACTTTTGTGAACGGGCCAAACGAGCCAATGTTGGATTGCAACTAACATCAAGTCCATAGCTCGAACAAGCAGTAAAAATTGTATGTAGCCCGGATAGAAGAAGGAACAACGATCCATGCACTTGGCAGTCTATTGAACACAGAAACGGACGCCCTGAATTGGGGAGGGGGAGCAGCTAATCTACCTCATATGATGGAACATCTAATCAAACCCAAACATCCAATTTTTAGGTCAAAATTTGATTGAGCTCAACGATAACCAACAGGCACTGCATTTGAAGCTGTTGGTTTAAGCTGGCCCAAACCCACTTGTAGTTACATTTTGGAATATCATCCATCCTTCTTGACATAGTAGCCTGTTTAAAACTGTGCATACGCAATTCAAGAAATTATCAAGGATCAATTTGAGGGTATCAAACCGAATTGGGATGTAATTTGGCAAAATCAGTATATGTGATTTTTTTTTTTCGCCTAGGGATGTCCCAGCCTTTATTTGACTGAACTAATCCCCTAAGGCTAGCAGAGTCCCGTATAAGGATGCCAGCGAGTTATCTCACGGGAGTCGAAGTTGGGACCTTGCAGAAACGATTGACAACAAGCTCCGACCTAGCTACTTGTGAGGGGTCAGTATATGTGATTAGGGTCAATAAAATTGCAAAAGGACTTGTTACTTGATCCATGAAGTCTCTGAACACAATTATTGCCAAAAAATACGCTAGATCGTCAACGATTGCTATCATATATTTTTAGTTGTAGAACACGCAAAAGAGATAAAGAAAAGAATAAGTGGTTGTACTTCAAAAATGCTCTCCATTAATTCTCTTCACGTTAACTGAAAACTACTACTGTTTTATGCCAAACTTTTGACTTTATCTGCCTGAATTGTATCCTTGGAATGCTAGGATGATATGACCGTATAGGTCCTAATAAAAAAGCAAGAATAAAAGAAAATTTGAACATTAAACACTCTATAATAGCCGTGCTCTATGAGTAAAGAGATTCTTATTAGGATGCATTACGGCATTTGGCCGTTTTAGATTTTGAATTGACTAGCGTTGAACTTGAAGCCATCCAAAACAGTAGATAAGAGTCTTTTCGGCTGAAATACTTTAGCATCCTGCATTTTCAATCCTATTTGGATTGCTATTCTTTGAAGAATTTTTTTTTTTTTTTTTCATTTTTCGTGAGTATTTTTTTTATGCGGTTTCTAATCAATTTTTTACCTCACGTATGTTATGTTACGTCTTAAAAAAAAATGCTAAAGCAACTTTATAAAAAAAAAAAATGCAACAACTTCACAAGAAGTTTGGCTCACTCTAGCTTGCAGCCAAGAGGCATGCAATTTTTTCATATCATTCTCAAGGCACAAGAGGCAAAGAGCTGCTAGGTACCGCTTTAATTAGTAACATTTATGTCATCTAAAAACGCATGATAAATTCTGATTAAGAAATCCCATCTCATAAATTGATCATTACCTCTGAAAGTAGGGTATTAAATTTTGATAGATAGCTAGAAAACCCTGCGTCATTATCGTTGACATTAGTGAGCTTAATACCGTTTAACAGTCAAATGCTTGGTATGAAGCCTTTGGGGGGGCAAAAAAATGGCTTGTGCTGGTCATTGTCATCTTTGCTTGCACATGAGTCCAAGAAGAAATGAGCTTCATTTATTCTGTAATTTGGTTTGTTACCTAATTATGCTGACAATATTATCAGTGGCTCATGATACCATAAATGATTATAAGGAGAATCAGCACAATTTTCTTTCCGTGCCTTGGCGGCTTTCGTTGTTGACGCTGGAGCAAATGGCTGCATATGTTGTTAAGATACCAAGATTTAGGAGAAAAATTGAGACGAACTGTTTACTTTTGTTTCTCCCATTAAAACATATAATAAAGTCAACAAGGTAGGCTGTTGACATCTTTTAATCCAAGCAATATTTGGAAATTTAGTCGGTTTAGAATTATATTTTTTATTTGGTAACTATATTAGGCTTGGTGTCACAGTCGGTTTAGGAAATAGGTTGAGTCGTGTATTTGTATTATAATCAGAATGGGATTTGTGGTTATATTTCTCTATTTAAGCACTTGGAGTCCTAGGTTTGTAGTTGAGGGAAATTAATGAATTGAAACAGAATACTTTGTTTCCTCGCGTGTCTTTCTTATTGTTTATTATTCATAGGATTTTCATGTTACTTCTGCTGCGTGATTTTTTTTTTTTTTTTTTTTGCTGACATAGGCTAAGATATATATGGTTTGAAATTATTGGTTTTTTTGGAAGATAGGCAATTAATGTTTGAAGGCGTAAACGTTGTTGTTTATTAGAGAAAATGCAGTAATTTAGAAACACAATCATGTCAATTGCTTACATGCTTTGTAACTGAAGTGGGATGAATGATAGCCTCGGCCTCTCGTTATAATTGTTCCTTTTTGAATAATTAACAGCAGCAAATCTTCTTTATTTTGCAGAAACTTCAAACTGTTGGGATGCTCTGATACGTTAAAGGTACCATGATTTATGAGATAATCATCATATTAGTTGCCTTTTAAAAGTAGTGCTGTAAGTTCTTCCACATCACTTTTTATCGCAACTGGGCTGTTTCTTGATGACCCCACACGCCACATCCAATTAAAATTTATGTAATTTTGCTTAATGCAGCTAACTCCTAGAGTTGAAACTCTTGAGTATTAGTCCTCCAGTCCAGGGTCATTTTAATAAACTAATACCGCATAATCAAATCAGACAATTTTATGTCAGATCCCAAATGATTTACAATTAGGGCATGAAAGAAAGGTTTCTTTTTTCACTTCCCTTTGCTCGCAAGAGCTTCTAGAACTTTCTTAAGGTTGCAAATTTTACTAATCAATCATAGGATATTTCAACCGTTAAAGAGAATAATATTATTTGCTACACATGTCATAAATCCAGCGATGATAGTATATACACTGTTGATGACAGTGTAGAAAATATTTACGCTATTCTATTTACATATTTTTTAATCGCTTTTTTTTCCATGTATTTTGCCTTACGTACATACATTGTTGCATCATAAAAGTGCTCAAGTAACTCTTTTTTTTTCCCTACAGGCTTTCTCAAGATCTTTGCGGCTCCTAGCCAGCTGCCCAGGAGTCAAATTTTTGTTATTAGCATTTGATTTGAATTGAAGACATGGACTAGTAAGTAACTCCAGATAGACAGGAGTTTGTTGTTATTGTTCCGATGCTTTTGGAGTTATGAAGAGTTCCATCTTTGCATGCAAAGCATCCAGTTTCCCGTCTAGCTACAATAGTTAAAAAGTATTGAAAGAAGTCAAAATCAATCCCACAAAGATGGAGCTTTCAATTACGCCGCGGCCCGATGATTGGCATGCATCTTCATCTGCTGCGTGATGGAAAGGAAAGCTTCTTGAAGCGGTTGTCCCTCACAGTGCACATCACTTTGGAAGGGCAATTGTTATGCCGAACTTAAAACCTACCATCACTGCAACAGCTGCAGCAATGGCATATCGAGAATCCATACTCAAAGCACTGCCCATTAATACTGCCGAGATCAAGTTGGCAAAGGAGAGTGGGGTAAGATTTGCTGGTGCTACAACCAATTCTCGACATGGTGTGACAGATTTATTCGGGAAGTGTATGCCTGTTATTCAAGAGATGGTTAGACACAATATGCATGCCTCTCTTAGTCCATGGAGAGGTTACCAGTCCCGAAGTCGACATTTTTGATCGGGAAAAAGTATTCATTGAGACAGTTTTAAGCCCCATAGTGCAGAGGTTTCTTTCCACAACTAAAAA
Organism: Coffea eugenioides; assembly: GCF_003713205.1. Lineage (NCBI taxonomy): Eukaryota > Viridiplantae > Streptophyta > Magnoliopsida > Gentianales > Rubiaceae > Coffea > Coffea eugenioides. The sequence goes on along the minus strand of NC_040044.1, from coordinate 33,044,148 downwards.
GTAGTGATGGAGCATGTTGCCACTATGGATGCTGTGAAGTTTGTCGAGTCTTGTGTTGAAGGTTGTGTTGCTGCTACAGGCACTCCACATCATCTTATCCTGAATAGGAATTCTCTTTTCCAAGGAGGGTTACAACCACATAATTACTGCCTTCCTTTCCTGTCCTGTCGTCAAGAGAGAAACTAATACATAGGCAAGGTATTGTATGAATCAGCTGTGACAAGTGGTAGTAAAAAATTTTTTCCTTGGAACTGACAGCGCTCCCCATGATAGACTAAAGAAAGAGCGTGCTTGTGGTGGACAAGGGGTGCTACCGTTTGTGCAGGTTGTGTGCATTTTGGACTGAGTAACATCAATTGCACACAGTGTAACTTTCTTTGCATACGACATAACTTTAGAACAAATTTTTGTGGATCTCACACTTGACGTGAAAATCGAGTTACAAGACGTGATCTGAGCCGCACAAAATTTTAAGGCCAAATCATGGCCGTCCCCTTGTGATTGGTTGTGCTGGTATTTATAGTGAGTGCTCCTGTAGCATTGGCTGTATCTGCAAAGGTTTTTGAGGAGGCCGGTGCACTGGATAAGTTGGAAGCATTTACAAGTTTCAATGGTCCAGACTTTTATGGCCTCCCAAGAAACACATCAAAACTCACATTGAGGAAAGTTCCCAAATCATTTTCTTATGCGCCAGGGCATATCGTTCCAATATGTTTGCTGGTGAAATGCTCGACTGATTACTCTCTTCTGTTTGAGAATAGAGGCACCATCAAATGAATGAACTTGAAATGAATTCATTTCAAATCTACATTTTAATTACAGCTAGCCTTCTTCTCCACTCCACCTTGTCTGTAACTTCTTCCATTTCTCTCAAATAAAATACCATCTTTCTTCCTTTGCTCTAGCTCCTCTACCTCCTTCAATCTTGTGATTTTTCTTTTCGGTTGATAGGTAATAAAATCTATCCTGAAATTAGGATTTCTAATGGGATTTTTTTTCTCTTAAAATCTTTGTAATTAGAGTTTCTATTCTTCTAGATTTTCTAGTTACGGGTTCTCTTTTCTCCTCAAATCTCAAATTTTTTCAGATTCATTTGTCAGATTTTGAAATATTTGAGATCTATTTTATCAACTCTCAACTTGAAAAAAAAAAACCCTTTTCCTAAAAATACTCTTAAAAAAATTGCAAGCCAAACTAGTTAGAAAACAAAATGTGTCAAGTGCTTTTTGATGTTTGTGGAATTTCAAGCAAGAACAGAAGGGATAACCACAAATAATTCTTGTTCAATTTGCAGGATGCGACTTCAATCTTTAGGGCAATTAAAGAAAAGAATTCTAGAAGAAGAAGAGAAAGGAAGGAAAGCACGATGGCCTATTGGAAAAAAGTACTAGTAGTGCGTAGGATTGGGATTTACTAGTACGTAGCTGATAATTAATGTGTCAGCATTATTATATTCAATCAATGCTTTACAAATTGGATTAGCAGCCTTACTGTTTGTGACTTGTAGGTCTCCATCCTTTTCAATTTAGACTCTTAATTTGGACCTATACACGGAAGGTTTTTCTTGATGGAGTGATTAATAACTAATAATGAAGTCATAAGTGAAATGGAGCGTAAAACCATTATCAGTCGATCCAAACTACACTAGGACAAAAGCTGCCAAAATGCTACCATCAGCGACACCTGAATTGAAAGGATAAGCTCAAAAACATTGCATCCACTCTCTTTTCTTTATTTTGTCTCCTCCTCTTTTTGATGGTACTACTACTTTACCTTTCTCTTTGAGCAAACTGATTTCACGTTCGTCTTGTTTTATACTATTCTAATACATATATATATATATAAGGTCTTATGCTAACTTGGAAATATATTATTGGCTTCATAATCCTCACATAAGTGTGTGTTTGTTTGGATATGAGATTATTTAGAATAATTTAACTAAAAATTATAGTAATACTTTTTTGATGCGCTATACGCAGGATGAAAACATAATTCAAAAAATGTGCTTATAATTCAAGCAGATAAATTAATGCAAATAATTTGCGTTCATACAAAAGAAATGTACAATTACTCCACCCACGTTGCATTTCATATCCCACTAAATATAAATGAATTAACGAAACACGTCAATTATTATTTAAGGTATGCCTTATATAAAATTCGGGCCAAGTTAAATTAACCTTTTCTTTTTATTACTCCAAGACAAGGTTATTAACTATTGTGTATGAATTAACTATAGAAATGTTCACCATGGATTAACTATAAAAATAAAAATTAGTAGTCCTACTATCTTGAGGGTTTTTATGCATGGAAAAGTATACAGCATGCTCAATTATATTACCAAAAGATAAACCGAATTATGGGTCATTTTTTTTTTTCTTTATTCGTTGTTACCTGAGTCACCCATTTATGGGGAGCGTAGGACTGACAGTTAAAAAAAAATCAAGTGTAGTAAAAGTAGGTCATGTCAGCTTTTTGTTCGTACTGAAATCACTACTCTCTTTGGGGTTGGGGCTTTTCATTTCATTTCTTTCTCAAAGCCAGAGCCCTTTTTTTTTTTTTTTTGCCTTCTTTTTCTCAAAGCCAAATCCGAAGAAGGACCCTTTTGTAATTGGATCTCGTGGTAGCCACTTGGGGATGGGTAGAGGAGAGTAAAAACTCCAATTGGTATATTCTCAGATGGATGGTAGAAATCTAGACTTTTTGTTTATTGCATTGAAGCCTTTCCATTCTTAACATTTTCTATTAAACACCATTTACATTCTCAAATTTCCTTTTCAACACTAATTTCTTGAAGATATTTTTGCCCAAATTTTTGTCCAGAATAAAATTGACAACAGTTGAAAATAGCACCCGTTGTTGATAACTATTTAGTTTCAAACACCTCATCTTAACTTGGTGTACAAATAAGAAGTAGTAAAAGAAATAAGGGTAAGAGGGGTTGAACCTTTAAATTTTTACACTATTTTTCTCATTCTACCATATAAAAAGTTCGGCATACCTTCTAATTAGGGGACTAAATAGCTAGTCTTGGATTCTCTATACATTCGCTTTCGAATTTTCTTTCTCCCTCAATGTATTTGAAAACAATAGTATGCAGGCTCCTTCAATATTTGACGTACTCTCCTATTTCTTGGATGATCTTGGTATGAGAAAAATTATTAACCAAGTTACTCATCTCCTTTAAAAACATTCTTAGGGTTTACAAACAACCGTGACAATGTTTACATGACTCTAAATTTATTCTATCTAAGCCAAGTTATAAGACGTAATTGAAAGCAGAAGTGTTGGTAAAACAAAGTTTGAGCTTATTTTTGCGGGTTAATTCCACTTTGTCCCCCCAAACTTTAGAGGATTATCCACTTAAGTCCCTAAACTTCAAAATGGGACACTTAAGTCCCTAAACTTATAAATATCTCCCACTTAAGTACCTGAACTTATAAAATGGGACACTTTAATCCCTAAACCCTCATAAAATGGGACACTTCGACCACCAACGACATTCAGGATTTGTTAACAATTTTCCTTAAGTGGGAGGTATTTATAAGTTTAGGGACTTAAGTGTCCCATTTTGAAGTTTAGGGACTTAAGTGGGTAATCGTCCAAAGTTTGGGGGGACAAAGTGGAATTAACCCTATTTTTGCTGTGATTCAAGTGGAAGTAGGTCTCTTCAAATAGGACATATGGTGTCTCTTGTTACCATTAGATTTAAATGCAACAATAGGAAAATATTTTTGTGTTTGTGTGGGGGGGGGGGGGGGAATTGAAGAGATGCGAAAATACAAGGGGAACCCTTAATTTATACTAGTATATGTATGTCTGATGTGTTGTACTCCCAAAACCAATCAACAGAAAGAACTGTACCACACACCAAACAAAGAAAATAGTTAACCCCAAAAGAAAGTGAAAAACAGGAAGAAAGACAAGAGCATGATGAGCAAAAAGGAAAGCCCCCAAATAATGGAAGCAGATGTGTGTGGAGAGCCATTTGGATATAGCAGATAGACTTCTATCAAGAAAACCCACCTCCTCCAAAAAAAAAAAAAAAAAAAGAATGGAGAATCCCAATGCCAACCAACACTACATAGATGGATAGATTGATAGCCTCCCTCTCACACAGATAAAGAAAGAGCAAAAAACAAATGCCCACTAGACATGGACAGCTGAACTGAGGTTGTTCCCACCCCAGCCCCCCCCCCCCCCCCCTTCTCCCTCTAAGAAAATGAGAATTTATCCCATTTCTCCAGTTGTGAAGAAAAAATAAGAAACACAAAATATATTAACATCACAATCAACCAAAAACTCTCCCACCTTTATGATCTGAATTCTGATGAAGCCCATAATTCATAAAATGCATATAAACTATTATTATCTCTAAATATCACTAGCACTTGTTATTCTTTTTACTTGATACAAACTGATGGTAACACTTAAAATAAATTATTATATAGCATAAACATATCAAACACTACTTTCACTTGAAGGGGTGGTTGGGAGTGAGGGGGGAGAGGGGGGGTGGGGGGAGGAGGGGTTCGTTGATTCACAATAAATCTAACTAAACCGCAGACCAGATAAGAGTTTTTAGTACTTACAACTAGTGCTACTATTTACTTCTCCTCCTCCTCCTCTTATGAGCAGTGAGGATCGCTCTTCCGAAATGTCAGAGGACGAGGAGCGCCCCCCATCCTCAGATCCCGCCACTGGGGTCGGCGGAGTAAAGCCCCCACGTAGTTCCTCAACCGTTCACGGCGGCGATTTGCCCTGCTCCTATATATCCCCGAACCCAGATCAAGTCCTCGAGAATGTGCTGGAAAACGTGCTCTGTTTCTTGACCTCCAGGCGGGACCGCAACGCCGCCTCCCTGGTCTGCAGGTCATGGTACCGTGCGGAGGCTCTGACCAGATCCGACCTCTTCATTGGCAACTGCTATGCTGTGTCGCCTGGTCGGGTCATTAACCGGTTCAAGCGGGTCAACTCGGTGGCCATTAAAGGGAAGCCCAGGTTTGCTGATTTCAGCCTCTTGCCGGCGGATTGGGGGGCTAATTTCACCCCTTGGGTTAATTCTATGGGCCAGGCTTATCGGGGACTGGAGAAAGTTTATCTGAAGCGGATGTCCGTTGCTGATGAGGATCTGGCGGTGCTGGCTCACTCGTTCCCGAATTTCAAGGAGCTGGTTTTGGTTTGTTGTGATGGATTTGGGACTAATGGACTTGCTATTGTGGCCAGCGAGTGCAGGTTAGTAGGCCATTTCTTAGCTTAGCACTAGTGTGTGATTATGTTTTAATTGAAATGGGCACTTAGATCTATATGCCTTTGTGGTAGCTTTGACGGCGTTGTGGGTTTGTCGACGTAAAGATTGGATTTTGCGATGCGGGGTTCTGATTTTTCTGAGCTGAATATTAGTTCTCGTTAGCGGGTTTTGGGTTTTTTTTTTTTTTTTTTGGGGAGGTGAACTTTGGATTTTGGGAGATGATTTTATTTTTGTATCTTTTTTGCGGCTAAAGAATGTTTCTTTTTTGGTTGGATTGATCTTTTTGAGCTAAAGATTATTTCTGTTTTGTTGAGCTAAAGGTAGGATTTTGTTTGATTCCGGACCATGTTAAGATCTATTGTATTCAAAATTTTTATTTTTTTAATACATTAGTTGTGGAACAATATTTTGCTGAATGAAACTCTGGCCTATAGTATGCACTTTACATACTACTAGGAATTTTTTATTGGATGATTGAAGTCTGGAATATTGGGATGTTTTGTGTGGTTGCATTTGGATTGGCGTCTTAAGATGTTGTGGATTAAGATTGCAATTCGGAATTTAAGTGTACCTGGAAGAGTGTAAATGGTGTGAGGCTCCAATATGGAGATTATGTGATCTTCTTTTGTGTAATGTGAGTTGTTTTTACGTGATCTCAGGAAGATTAGAGTGCTCGATTTGATTGAGTCAGAGTTGGTAGAAGATGAAGTGGACTGGATTTCATGTTTTCCACAGAATGGAACATGTCTCGAGTCTTTGATATTTGACTGTGTGGACTCCCCTATTAATTTTGAGGCATTGGAGAGACTTGTGGTTAAGTCACCGTCTTTGAAGAAGCTTAGATTGAATCGACATGTAACAATCGTGCAGCTCTATCGTTTGATAGTTCGAGCTCCACAGCTCACCCACTTGGGAACTGGTTCATTTGGCCCCGCAGAGATTGTTGCTCAGGGTGAACAGGAGCCAGACTACGTTTCTGCTTTTGCTGCATGCAAATCTCTAGTTTGCCTTTCTGGATTCAGAGAAATCAATGCTCATTATCTGCCTGCAATAGTTCCAGTGTGTGCTAACCTTACCTCTCTGAATCTTAGCTACGCCACAATCAGTACTGAACAACTGAAATCCTTTATCTATCATTGCCATAAGCTCCAGACTTTGTGGGTAAGTAAATGGAATTTCCGTTTGAATGTTGATTCTGTCAATCTTTTGGTTTTCCTTACCCTTGATTTATGCAGGTGCTTGACTCGGTATGCGATGAAGGACTGCAGGCAGTGGCTGCAACATGTAAGGATCTCCATGAGCTTCGTGTTTTCCCAATTGATCCTCGAGAGGATGTCGAGGGACCTGTTTCTGAAGTGGGTCTTCTCGCAATATCTGAAGGCTGTAGGAAACTGCAATCTATTCTATATTTCTGCCAGCGAATGACAAATGCAGCTGTTGTAGCAATGTCAAAGAACTGTCCTGATCTTGTGGTATTCCGTCTTTGTATCATGGGAAGACACAGGCCTGACCATTTGACTGGAGAACCAATGGATGAAGGTTTTGGTGCCATTGTCAAGAATTGCAAGAAGCTCACTCGGCTTGCCGTATCTGGTTTGCTCACTGACAAGGCTTTCAGTTATATTGGACAATATGGAAAACTAGTGAGGACCTTGTCTGTGGCTTTTGCTGGTGATGGGGACATGTCACTGAAGTATCTTCTTGAGGGCTGCCCAAATTTGCAGAAACTTGAGATAAGAGATAGCCCCTTTGGAGATTTGGGCTTGCTTGCTGGTCTACATCACTATTACAACATGAGGTTCCTGTGGATGTCGTCTTGTAGAGTAACTCGTGCAGGTTGCAGTCGAATTGCTCGCCAATTACCTCGCTTAGTAGTGGAAGTTATTAGCTCAGATGACGACGGAGAAGGAAGGGATATTGGTGATTATGACGACGTAGAAGGAAGGGATATTGGTGATCTTGTTGGGACATTATACATGTATAGGTCTCTTGATGGGCCAAGAGCTGATGCACCAAGATTCGTAAACATCCTGTGAACATGCATCTGGGAAATGTTTGTGCTGATAATGAAGTTGACGTTGAGCAATCATGGACTCTTGGTTCCGCGATATTTGATGTACTGTGGGTAGCTTTTATGACCCACATGAAGGTCCTGGCCTTGGTGAGCAAGACAGAATACGACTTGCGCGCACGATTGAGCAATTGAAATGACATTCAATACAGTTTTCCAAGGCAGTCGACAGAATTGTAGAAATTTTAGAAGCTCTTTACTCGAGCAAGGCAATGGACCATCCAATGTTGTATCGGTACGCATTTAATTTTAATGTTTCTTAATGCTTCAAATTCATTTGACAAAGAAGCCTTTGGAGGTAGTGAAAGGAGGGGTTGTTGAGCAGCACCAAAGATTGGTAGACACTGGTGCCATGTACCACTGGATCTGATTGTTTCTCCGACAACATTTAGAAAAAAGGGTCTTCAGGACCTGGAGATTGAGAAACTGAAAGTCCTCCTCAATGCATTGGGTATAGTGAATTAAGCGGATTATTGATAGAGTTCAGCAGGCGTAATTTTTAGAAATCTTAGTTTTAAGATTCCTCGCTGTAGCTGCTGATAACTAGTGCCCAGGAATATACATCAATCAATCTCTCCATCTAAATCTTTAGAAATGTTTGTTTTTCTCAGATGTGTTGTTCTCAGCACCTGACTGTTGAATTTATAATTGTTATTGTTAGAAATATGAGATGAGTAATAAATGCCAAATATGCATGGACCAGATGCAAGTGTGAGTGTGTCTTGCCTTTTCTGAATGTGGAATGATCAGCTTCATAGTGAGCCCCAGTAATTATGTATAGAAAGCATTTGTACAAGTACAAATTGCAGGACCACCGTGTGGGTTCCATGCACGAGAAAGGAGATGAGACTCTCCCTATTTTCTACCCCCTTGGATGGTCCTGATTCTGTCTCCCCTTTCTCTCTCTCTCTCTCTCTCCACATGCATACATAAGTAGTAACATAACGGAGCTGGTGCCTTGGTGTTGTAACAGTAGCGGGATGGTGTACAATCAGTTGCTGCAGAATTTCATCATTATTCTTTGAACTATATGATTTTTATGGATAAGAGTTTTCAGCTTGCTCTATTATCTGCATTGCATTCTTGATTTGTGTTGAGGTAGGATCCTTCTTATTGGTGGTGTTATTGGGGCCCATCTCTTTGCTGATTTGTCACAGCCCTGTAAAGTAGCTAACTTCCTTGAACCCTTTTTTAAGGGATGAGGTATCCCTGATTGTGTTTGTGCCTTTGTGGGGTGATAATGGGCACAGAAGTCTGCCACCCCCTCTCCTCCGCTAGTATTTACTCTGGCAGGGGATGTAAAAGCAGAGGTTATATCCTCAAAGTGGGATCTGAGTGAGCAAACTTGATGAGTGATGGGAAGCAAGCTTTGCCTTTTCTGTATCGGTCTCTAACCATTTCTAGGTAAAGTGGACCAAAACTTATCACCCCATTTGGCTATGGAGAACCGCCAGACTTGCTGTCCTTCCAATACAATACCTCTGAAAGTCTCAGATATCCAAAGGAGTTAATTATTTGCAATAATCCTCCCTCCAATAGCGTTCCAAAATGCAAAAAAAAAAAAAAAAAAATTCTCCAAGTGTGGATCTTCAACACAAAGTACATAGCATTTAGAACGTGGGCACTATTTGCCAGACCACCAGCGGGCAGAAAATTGAGGGCTCTTTTTTGTTTTAATCTGAAAGATGGAGATTGCTAGTCCTTTCTCCCTCCGCAACAAAGGCCTCTTGTGCTGCTCCAGAGATAAAAGTGCTGCATTGAAAGAAAAAACAGAGCGAAAATGACCTCACATCAAGGACACAGGCTCAAGCATCTTTCAGTGTATTTGCCATGGTCTACGTAAAAAGACCACATTGATATGCCTGTCTAACCTACTACCGAGTGTGGACAATTTAGTACAGCAATTTGATAGAAGAATTTTGCAAAAAGATGTTGCCTTGCTTCTGTACCGACTAGAGACATTGACCCCAGATTGGTTTTGGCACAAATGCAAAGGAAGGCATAAAGAAATAAACATCACTCACGCAATTCACATCTACCTCTCAACCAAGTCCAGAATTAACCAATTCAGTAAGAGCCCTTTTAGTTTCTACACCATTACAGTTTCTGATCGTCTCTCAATAGTTGATGCTCCTGGACTGTCAATAAAAGAGAAAATTAAAAAAAAAAAAAAAAAAACAAAGAAAGTCAAGCACCTTCCCTTAGGGGGGCTGGCTATATCTTATATGGCGAAGAATACACAACTGATGTCGTGGACCCACCAAACTGATGGGTTGAATTTGGTGGGAATACACTAAACATTAACGAGATTTGTAAACTATATTGCCTTACGCCTTGTTTCTTGTAAGCATTTCTAATCATGTAGTAGTGGTATACTACTACTTTATTAGTACTGAATCAGCAATTTAATAACCTATACATGATGCATAGTTCAAGAAGAATTTATCTTTTCTACACTGTCGGTCGATCGGTGTACACATCGACACGAGTTGGATGAACGTCACATCATATATGAATTTGAATTTGAACATCGAATTTTATCTATATGTGAGTGACGTGACGTGTTTTTTAAGATCGCTGGTACGTACACTGTCTGTTTATCTATCGGTGCATAAAAGATTTACTCGTTTATTTAATTAATTATTGTAAGCAGTACAGCGCACAAAGAAGCTAACCAACAAACAAGAAGAAGAACAAAGGAGGGAGTAGAATTTGGAGCCAGCGAAGAAGTGGTGGATGATGGATGGACGGATGGCGTGGAATGGCAGGGTGGTGGGGAGAAAAAAATCAAAAGGTCGGTGAATCCAAAGGGGGGGTTCGGGTTTTTCCACAACTTTTGTCTGTTAAGCACATTCATGGCTGAACTAAGCACCCAGGTCAACCACTAAAAAGTACTATGTAATGCCCTCTCTCTCTCTCTCCTCCCCGGTGCTGCTTTAATTTTCCACTCCATGTTTATTTGCTTACGTATGTTATAGTACTACTCTATACTATAACTTCCCATCTTTATTTATTAGCTCTTGTTTCATTTATTTATGCATAATTCTTGACATGCTCTCTTGATGATTCGAATCAGTAATCTTTTTTTTTTTTTTTTGTCGACACAGGGGTGTCCGGGTCAATCCTTAAGGGTCCGACTAATCCCCTGCGATCCGGCGCCCCAACCCGGCCCGAACACGTTAAGTGCGCGGAGGAATCCAGCGTAGCGGAGACTCGAACTTGTGACCTCAAGGGTTACTGGTGAGAGGCGCTGCCACTGGACCATTCACGCGGGGCGATTCGAATCAGTAATCGACCTCTCAATTATTGATAAAACGTCTTATCAATCGAGCCGAAGAAATTCTTCGTTATCTGCAAAACCAAAACCAATTTCTCACCGGCTCAACTCTAGGATATAAAATGCCACATAAACAACGAAACAAAAAGGAAGGAGTGCGAGATGATAGCACTAGGTCCCTTCATCTAAAATTTGAGTTTGGAGGCAAAATTTCATGGTGCGAGAATTTAAGAAAGAAGATGCTAGTAAATCAATATCACCACTCCTTGATGAAAATATCAATCTCCATTCAAAAGGGCAAAGGGGACAAGCTACTATCATCAAGGGGAATTAAATATTGAGGAGGGATCAAGTTGAAGTTTGCTTGTCCACTAAATTATTCATATGAACAGAGACTTGGTACTTGCTGGTTTTTGATCCCATGCTGGCGATCGGATCCCGGATTAAAAAATTCAAGATTGATGGGGTATGCCCGTGCTTGATCATTCATTCATTCTATTTATTTATTAGAGTCTCTTTAATTTGGTCATGGAGGCTGCTGCTAACGCTGCGTGACCGACATTTTTTTGGCAGGGTCTGCATTGTTTCCGAGGAAAATTGGTTAGAGAATCAAAAGAGAATCAGATGGAAGAGACTTAACACGAGGAAGGTGACGGAGCCAGGATTTTTTCCTTGGGGGGGCCAAAATTTTTTCGAACAAAATTATCTTAATATGTTATGTTCAAACTAATTTTTATTTATTTAAATATATGACATCTTAAAATATCAAATTTTGATTTTAATTATAAAGGTATGTCTATTTCATAAATATGTAGCATAGTCATAACTAAAATTAAGATAAGAAATAACATTTGATTAAATATCTTATAACATCACAAACCACTTAAGTTGCACATTATGAGAAGATGTTCCAATATGTTACCTGTGCAAAAACAAAAATATGACTATGTAATATAAATATAATTATTTTCAATTAAAAAAAGATAAAAGTTATGTTAATATACCTTGAAATTTCATCCTCTTTGATTAAAAATAAATTGAGTTTTACGTTCTTTCATAGAACTAAATTCATTTCTAATTGAATCAATGCTAAATTTTCGAACAACTTCCTTTTTTTATGTACATTGTTAGGCAATCATTCAAGAAATGATATTTTATCTTGTTTTGGAGCTTTATTTTGATTATTTTCATAATTGAAAATGTCCATTCTATAGACTATAAAACGGAGCCAGGATTTTTTCCTTGGGAGGGGGGCCAAAATTTTTCTGAACAAAATTATCTTAATATGTTATGTTCAAAATAATTTTCATCTATTTAAATATATGATATCTTAAACTATCAAATTTTAATTTTAATTATAAAGGTATGTCTATTACATAAATATGCAGCATAGTCATAACAAAAATTAGGACAAAAAATAACCTTTGATTAAATGTCTTATAACATAACAAACTACCCAAATTGTACATTATGAGAAGATGCTTCAATAATGTCATTTGTGCAAAAATAAAAATATAACTATACAATATAATATAACTATTTTCAATTAATAAAAGATAAAAGTTATGTTAGCATACCTTGAAATTTCAACCTCTTTTTTTAAAAGTAAATTGAGTTTTACATTCTTTCATAGAACTAAATTCATCTATAATTGAATCAGTGTTAAATTTTGATCATCCTTTTTTTATATACATTGTTAGACAATCATTCAAGAAATTATCTTTTATCTTGTTTTAGAGTTTTGTTTTGATTATATTCACAATTGAAAATGTACATTCTATAGTTGCAATTGATACAGAAAGAGTGAGAACAAATATCATCAATCTGCCAATAACAGGATATATCACTCAATTTCTTGTCTTCACCAAGCCTTCAAGTAATTATTTGTATATTTGTATATGAATCAACAAGAGGATAGATCACTAATTTTAAATTTTTTTTATCAATTAGGCTAAGGTGTATATTTGTATATGGACCAATAAAGTAATTATTTTTATTGTAGCCCATTGATAATTATGAATTAAGTCTTTTATTATAATACATCAAATTGGGTCAATTTACTATGGATCATCAAATTATATAATTTTTTGAATGTTAAATAATTAGTACAATAAAAAATAAATAACTTTTTTTTGAAGAAAAAATTAAATCAAAAGGTGGCTAATTCACACACACATACAAATATATATACATATATATATATATATAAACTCTCATAATATAAACTAAAATTGTAAAAAATTAGGAGGGGCCAACTTTGACTTATACATATATTTACATATTATGAATTAAATTTTTCAAAACTTAGGGGGGGCCATGGCCCCCCTCTGCCCCCCTTGGCTCCATCATTGGAAGGAAGGAAGGGTAAAAGAATCCAGCAAGTAAATAAAGTCCATTAATACAGCTGACAAATGAGGCCCGGAGATTTTATTTTATTTTATGTGGGCTATCTTACTTTTCCTGTATAAGAACTACTACAATGTTGAATGGGTTTTTTTAACACGCTTGATATTTACCTAATTTATCACACACATATATATACATACTAATAATTATTATCCTCTCTTATATATATATATATATTTTTATTTAATCTTGCTTACTCGCCTTTGTATTTATTTATTTTTTCTAATTAATTTTATATTTTTAAAAAATATAACACCTGAAATATATCTTTATGGCACCCGTTAGACAGACCGATGTTGAATTTGACAATATAAAAAAATTGACCATCATTCGTAACGTGACCGGTTATTATTAGAAAACACTACTAATATGATTAAATGTGTTTGGACAGGAGATTATTTGAAATAATTACTATAATACTTTTTACGATACGATGTATATATGAGATAAAAATGTAATTAAAAAAATAAAAACATGTGTTAAAAAATATGTTTGTGATGCAAATTACTAATTTTATTCGTCTAAATACTTGTATCTTGACTTTGGTGCTAATTGATACTCCTACATGATAAAGGCGCCCTTATCTTGACTTTGGTACTAATTGATGCATTATAAAGTTTGCCCTTATCAACATTTAGCAATCAAAGAGGTGTGATGGTTTTGGGCACCAAACCAGAACGTGCATGTGAGGGCCGTGCGAGAATTGGAGGAGGTTTCCGTGAGGAAGGAAAACTAATGCGTGAATACTTAACAAACAGCTTTGGGAATCGTGGATACTCTGTATTGGTATTGGTATGCAAACAAAATCATAAACCTAATATTTGACTTCCTGTGTAGGATGTACTGCGTGAGAATCTTCTGTTTGAAATCCTAGGCAAGCAAGGTTTCAGGCAGTCAGATTTTTACGATCTCATTTAATTTCCCTTCCTCCCTTCCCGGGGCACAAATATCCGTGACACTTTTTCTATTTCTTTTCTCTTTTTTTTCATATTTTTCAAATTCATACTGAAAAAAGGTGACCATGAATGACGCTCCTGTACATTTCATTTATGATTTACTACATGATAGATATAGGTTTGAAATAGCGACGAAAAGAAATAGCGAAAGCAAATCTTTATTTTTTTGAAGGTATTTTAGAGAAAGGGTTTTTCTTTAATGAATATATCTAAATTTCACCTGACCTATCATGAATATATCCACACTAATAATTAGTATTTTCGTCCTTTAGATTTATATGCTTTCTCTAATTAATTTTACTCTTTAAAATAAACAAAAAAATTGATAAAAAATTATGAATCCCAACCAACTGTCCTTTTTTATTTTGGGTGGGGGAACTATTAACTTTGGATTGACCCTTATTTTATCTAGCCAACAATCTACCCTAGGCATAGTGTATGGGTCAAGGTCATTTTGATTAGCCCACAATGGAGGGGTCACTATTCACTTCACTTTGTAAAGCTCCAACTTTATGCCCTCTTTGCCAGTCATATGGCTAAGTAGAGACGCGGGTGGGGGCCCTCTTCCATACATCCAAAGTAGAGTATTTACTACCACTACACGCTTTATTATGAGAAAGAATATCTGGTACCATTGTACTATCATAGAAAGAAAGTGAATCCACAAAGAAAAGATGAGTTGATGTTTAAAAAAGCCGCCACCATTGTACGAACAATAATATGATCCTGTCATCTGCTATTTGCAAGAGCCCCATTCCAATTTCATACTCATTTCATCTTGATTTATAACGCGACTAAGCTCAAAAAAAGTCGTAACAAATGTAACTATCATATACCTACCAAAAAAATCATCTCAATGCAAGTGAAGTTTTTCTTATCGAGCTTTGTAATTCTTGACCGTAATTTTAGCTTAGGGAGAATTACAGTTTTGGTTCCCAATGTTTGGCATGTGAATAAAATTGGTAGGCACAATTAATGAAAATTTTACACTTTTGAACCCTAATATATTGATTTTGAATCATTATGTTCACCTAAACTTTAATTAGTGTGATATTAAGGGTTTTAATGTAAAACTGAGATGCAAATTAAAATAAATAAAATTGCATTAAATGGGTAATAAGAATTCTAATTAAATTCATTTTTCTCTTTTTTGTTTTTATTTCATGTATTCATACCACTAATATCTCGTGTACTTTTATCTCTTTTGTGTAGTTAGTCTCAAGTTTAATATAATTGCTACTACATAAATTTCTGTATATGTTGAGCACTTAGGTTTTAAATTCTCACAGTTACCCATTGAGATTACAAAAACTAGAATAGGTACATCTCAATGTCTAGTTCAAGTATTTGTATTTTGGAAAAATAAAGTTAAATAGAGAAAGTTGATAAATGTAAGGTAGTGTAATAATCGTTAGCGTGTGCATTTACATAATAGGCTCTGTATAATTTAGATGTCTTAACAAGTACCCACTAAGCATCCATTAAAATTTTTTTTTAAAAAAAGCTCAGTTTACAAATATTTTATATTTCTTATATTTTAACAAGAATCCAATTACCTATTTTATTATCATTAAAAATAAAGAAAATGATAAAACTCATCATCAATTAATTATTAATAGTGTAAAACAATAACATACATATTTTATACCAAAATTTGAGATTGACTATGCAAACGAGAACAAGTATATGAGACGTTAGTGTCATGAATAAATTAAATAAAAAATAAAATAGAAGAAAAATAAATTTAATTAGAATTCTTATAATCTATTTAGTATAATTTCGTTCTAATTTGCATCTCATTTCATCCTAAACCCTTAATATCATCTTTTAAAATTTAGGGGATCTAAAATAAGAAAATTGGGGGACTAAAAATACAAATTTAAAGTTGTTAACTAATGGAAATTTGATGTTCCACGTTAGTCATTCTTGAACTTTCATTAGTTATCCTAAATGGGAGGCCCAAAATTAGAAATTTTTTGTGTTTGGATTGCATTTTCCGTGATTTTTCATGGAAAAATTACTGCAGCGATTTGATGTATGTGAGGGAAAAAGGTAATAGGGAAATGTGATCATGGAAAATGACGTAATTTTTCGACGGAAACCGGCAATCCAAACAAGGTTAGGAACAAGACTTATTTTGGACGAAACATTAGGGATTAATATAGTATACAAGCCAAACATTAAGGACTAAAACTACAATTCTATCTTTAGCTTATCCTCAATTCCTTCTCCTTACTCTGCATAAAAGGATTACCATTAGTAAGGACAAGTACGCAAGTTGAAATGATAAGATGATAGCACCATTTCTCGCAAAAATGACCGTCGATAAAATGATAGTAGCTTTTCTAGTAAAAGGATTAGTTCTCTCGTTGTTCTGTGATGGTCAAGCATTTTTCTTTTCTCTAGACCCGTGGAACCTATGCATAAAAGAGAGGGACTTTCATAATCAAATCAATCAGAAATTATGATGTAGGTTCATTTTGTTGATTTTTGGCAAAACTTCCTTGGCCTTCAACTTGTCTGTCAATAAGCCATTGTCACCACCGGATTGAGCACTTGGGGGCACAAGTAGCTCTCATGCCCTACCAAATGGTCGTTACTAACATTCTTCATCCAGTGATGTGTCTAAAGAAAATGAAAATTTGTGGTCTCCGAGAACTAAATCCATTTGGCCGCAAAACTTTTCGATTAAACAGCTTCATCCACTTGCTAAAAAGGAGGCACGGCTTCCAAACCATTGATGAACAATGGTTTGGGGTCATGGGAGATAATGAAGCTTCATTGATTTGAGAGAGAAAGAGAGTGAGTGAAAAAACACCGGAGAATCTTCTAATCATTTTTCCTTTTCCCCTGAGGTTTTTGATAATTTCGCTCGGCACTTTCGAACTTTAAAAAAAATCTCATTTGGCTCCCCAATTTTAATTTTTTTGCAACATTTGATTTCAAAATATGAATCGGCTCTGTTTGGATTGTAAATTATTTGAGATATTTTTACTGTAGCACTTTTTGTGATGTGATGTATGTGAGATAAAAAGGTAATTGGGAAGGTAAAAAGGTGTATTGGAAATTGTAATGATGATATAAGCAAATATATTTGACCAAATAAATTGTTGTCCAAACAAACCTAATTAATTAATATTAAAAAACTCATTTTGGGAGAGAAAATACAAGTTCATTCCAAATTTGCCATTTTCTTGTGATTTCTTTATTATTATTATTACACATCAAATTTACCTCTTAATTTTGTAAATTGATCAATGTAGCACTTTAAAGAAATTTTAAAGTTGATAACAAGATCGAAAAACTCTTTAATAGCTTTTGTGTTATTGGTTCGAACAAAAAATGCTAATTTACTTAAATTATGGATGATTTACAATACTCTTAAAAATAACTTGCAATAATTTACAACCATGAGAATACCTTTCTGCACTAGTTTAAAAACAATACAAACCAGTTTACATATATATATCTTTTAGCATGTTGTATCTTTTTACTTTTCAAGTCATCAATTTGGAAATAAAATTAGAAAATTAAAAAATATGTAAACAATTTATAAAACTTCTTCAATTCAAGTAATTTCAATGTGCAGTCGAATCGAAAATTGAAAACGTCTAGTCATAGCAATTCCGGAACTTCATTCAAATATCTTTTAAGTTTTCCAAAAACCATCTCCACAACCATGAATTTGAGCCATAACTCCATAGCCCTTCTTCCCATCCCCACCAAAATCGATAGAAGAACAAAAAAAATTTTTTTTTTCCCTCATTTGGATTTGGAGGAGAAGAAGAGTGGGGGCTCAATTCAACACTTCAACTTGAAAGTTGTATGGTCACCCTCCATTGGGAAGAGCCTTTGAGGAAAAGTAAAGGGTCAACCTGTCAGGATTCAACTGCAAATGGTCAAAAGAGCTTTCAAAAGAAATTCCTGATGTTTTTCATGGTGGGGACCCAGTTTGGCAAGGACCGATCGGCCTCACACTCACAATCTTGTGAACTCGATAGTACTCTCTTTTAGTGTAAGCATGACTATAACGTCAACAAGCATCTATAAAGAAACCGTCTTCAGATATTTTGAGGCCAGGTTTGATGAGAAATAAAGCAGAGTCTTTTCTTGAATCTTGATTAGGGGCCAAAGTTTACGCTATCCCTTTATTCATTAAACGAACGAAGACGAGAAAAGGCCAATCATCAAGTTGAAAAGTACTTTAACGGGGAGCATTTGCACCTTTAATCAAGTCAGAGTTTAACTAATGAACGTTATTTTGTGAAATTTTTGATTAAAAAAATATACTGTAATGATTTGGTATGCGCGATGTTAAAAAAACAATTGAAAAATGAATTTACGTGCAGAGCAGAAGAACGTAAACGCTGAACATGGAAGAAATCATTATGAATATAGAGGTACATGAGGGACGAAAAGATTCCAAAACAATCACAGTCCCCAAGGGAAAAAGAGAGATTACTTACATCGCTAACTAATTAAGGATACAATATCTGATGATATTTATATGTACCTCAAGTTCTTGGACAAGTACTGGAGGCCTAAACGCCGGATAATGATAATATGCAACCATATATTGTGATTATAGATGAAGTCAATGCGTCATGATTATTGCAATACTTTCAGTTGTAGTTATCTGAAGCAAAACAAGAGAGGCCCCATTTATCATTTACACGGCGGAGGATCACAGAATTGGAGAACAAAAACATCCACTTACTAAGCATTATGCAGTGGTTGAAAACAGCGCAATTCGACATGGTCGTTCAAATTTCACAGTATAAGAAGCTCAGGCATATGATGACACGAACTCCTAATTGCAGCACTGCTGAAGTACGTATTCTGAGCAGTTTGATCCCACAGCCCGCAAAGCAACATCTCATGTGTGCATGGTTCAAAGGCGCGGTCGTAGTCATGGTCGCGGTTCGGACCGTTCCACATCAGTTTCGGCATATTGATCGCGGTTTCGACAATATGCAAATTTTTGAAATATTTAATATTCTAAAAATTGTAAAAAAATTGATAAACAAAAATAATAAAAAATTAGTAAAAATAATAAAAATTCGAATTGACTCGAGATGACTTTGGGATGATTCGACCGTTTCTATCGATCTCGGAGACGTTTTGGTCGAATTTTCAGCGATCCATTATCTCGGAATGATCTCGTCTCCGTATCGGAACGAAAAACCCCGTTCCGGTGACGACTCGGCCGAGTCGTCTCGGTCTCGGCCGAGTCTTTGAACCATGCATGTGTGACATAGATGTTCTTTTGCCGAAAGTCGAAATTGGCAATGTATATCTAGGTACCTAAAATGTATACCATGCAGTAGCAAACTCCAGATTTTAAGCATGGTAGTGGACATTTTATGACATACAATAGCAGAAGAGAGGTACCTACAGTAAATAATATAACTCGAGTGGAGAAGAAGATCATCCTTATCCGAAGAACTCCATGGACATGGTATATTTGTCATACACAGCACTGCTCTTGTAGGCCTAAGAAAGAGATTCTCTACACAAGACCTGACTTAGCATACATATGAGAAAATAGTTACTTAACAATCCAGAAATAAGATCCCTCCGGAAATTTGCAGTCATCATGGCTTGCATTTGAGAGAGGCTACCAGCAAAAATCATTTTCCTGTATTAAAAAATCAGATGAATGTTTGGCAGGGTCACATTCAAATGCTTGCATGTCGTCTAAAGACAAATGCAGAAAATACAGATAAAACATCAATTACCTGGACTCGAGCTAAACTTATTTGGTTATTCAAGTAATTGAAAGATTGCTAACTTCATAATTTGCAAGAGTGGAAACCCCTGAATTTTAAGAAAGCTATACAAGTTCTGTAGGTGTCTATATCTGTGAATACTGAAATCACATAATCCACTGGAAACCAGTTTGGTGAGTAAGTTTGACCCGTAGTTTAGAAACATTTCTGCGGCATCCCCAACCCCAGAAAATCGGGCAGATGAGTTTCGGGGCATCCATGCTGCTACTAACTATGCAAGGAGTGCTCGATCAATGAGCGCACACGCCTCCCCCATAAGCCAGAACCTGGTGCAAATTGGTGTCTATGCCCAGGAACATGCTTTTCTACCATTCATCTAGAGTAACTGATCAAACAAGAAATTGCAGAGATTATTTTATTACAAATGGACCAAAGAAAATGCATAAGATATGTATCAGTTACACGATCAGTACGATAGATAGGAAGGAAACAGAATATCAGAATTCACTGGATAGAGCAAGCCATTTATGCATACTGAGACTTATTTACAAGTATTAGGGCAAGTTGCATTACTTAAAGCTGAAAAAAGACATTCTTCTCTTCATCCGTTTAAACCTTTTGAAGGCACATTTGATTTGTTATCTTCTATCAGAGACTAATATCCATCTTCCTTTAACGTTGTCGATTTTTTTTTTCGAGTCCGTGTAAATAAGAAGAGGAAGAGAAAGAGCTGGACGCATTTCCTGTATATAAGGAAATCAACAAAAGTGAAATTTGAAAGGTGTAATATGGAGTTTTTCAAGATTATATATATATATAGAAAAGCAACAAATTCAAGCACCCCTTTATCTAAGTTCAATCAAGCAGAAATCAGAGGTTGTTTTCTTAGGTTCCCTGGATAATGTCTCACCCCAAATTTAGCTTCAAAACAATGAGATTTTCCATGAAGAGGTTGTTTCTTCTTCATGTTCATTTAATCATTTTCCCCACAAAAATATTACCCTTCACCACTTTTTAACGAAAAGCACTGCATGCACAATGTTCATGGACGTTGATGCCTCTACATATCCTACAATGTACATCCTCAGTCAACGCATGTAATCCCTAGCGCACTCCTTGTACAACTTCAACGAGACGCAGAATCCACCTTCATCTGTATTTTTGGGAACGAGTCCACATTACCAAGCTCTGTGCTGTGATCAAAACTTTTTAAAGTCGTATGGCTCCAGTTTACAACCTGATCTCTCTCAGACAATTCATCAAGCAGTGTCCGTGCCCCATTCAGGTAAAGCTACTCAAAACTCGAGCATTTGTTCAATGGTAAATGACCCCACCAATTGGCAGACGTGAATCGATCACAATCTTGGAGAATGGAGGAAGAGTTCAAAGACGCAGTCGACACTTGGCGCCTTATTAGAGAAGGCGTGAAGTGAAACAGGTGTTAATAGTTAGCTTTTGTCAGGAGCCCATTACTATTTTTGTGTGTCCTGAGTTGGGAAGGGGCATTAGTGATTAAAGCTTCAAATCAAATGCCGCTGAAAATAAATCCGGTAAGCAAAATTAAGCGTAGTGCTAATTCCAAAGGCTTGAAGCCTTTGATTTTCTTACTGTGGAAGTTGTAAGTAAGAGGCCTTGGATTCAAGACTTCTCATTTACAAAAAAAAAAGAAAAGAAAATCCCTTCAAGGACAAAATCTGAGAGCATAATTGCAAGATTTTCAACAAGTTCCACAACTATCTAAAGAGAAATTTCGTAATATCAATAATTACCATAAGAAGTCTGCAGGTACAGAGCCACAAAATGGCTTGTATAATTGAAGATATGGTCACTACATGCTTTGATTACAGAATTCTTCCTCTATACTCTAGGAAGCTTTCTGTGAAGATACTTCTTGTTCAGTATGACTAGTGTTAACCTCTTTGTGTAACCTATCAAGGAACCGATGCATCTCCTCCAAAGTTTTGTCGTCTGACATAGAAAGACAATGTTGCATTGTTAGGCTGAGACCATACGAAACGAAAAGTTTACAGGAAGGAAATTGGAGGATTGAATATATAGAGCATTACCAAATCTTGGTATTGTGTGGCCCTTTGGATGATGAATGACCAAGGGGTCAACACATGATTCTATTAGTTCAGTCCCATATGGCTTCAGGAAATCCTGCTCCCCTGCAAAAGGAAGGTTGTTCTTCAATTGCCTGGAGATGATTGATTGACAGTCCAACAAATTTCCTTGTATGTTTTTGTTTCTAACAGGCTTTAGTTTCTAACATCAAACAAACTGCTCTATAGAGTATGTCGTTAAAGTTTTGCATGTGCTTGGATACCATCATCATATAATAGCTTTTGCTCAACTTTTCTACTGTGAGTTACGTACCAAATGAGCAAGTAACATGTCTTTGCTGATAATTAATCAGAATCGTCAATGGATCACAAGATATGACAAAAGTTTCACATGAATTCAGCACAAATTGCTCGTGCATGAGATTGATGGGCAGGTTTAAAACAGCAGTAATTATGGATCATCAAATGCAAGTGGCATGTTATGTAACCAACAGCAATATGAAATGCAAGTAAACCATGATGAGCACACAGGCAATTGAGAGCAGGGGACATACCCCAACTATGACTCCAGTATTGAATAAAGATGCTCAAAGTATCTGATAAAGAATTTGAAAGCTGCAATACTTCTAGTCTTTTTGGATATTGCTCAGTATTGAATAAACAGATTATCAAAATCTAATTACTAAAAAATGTTAAAAAAGAAAAATAAGTAAACTTCATTGTTCTCATCTCCTCCCATAAGCATAAGTTGGATTATATAGAGACCTAGCTACAATACTAAAGTGACATCATCCTGATTTCACTTGATTTTCTCTTAAAAACGCAGTTGCAAATTTAAATTTAGGACATGAATGTTATACTGCTAGCTCTCACTAGATGTGGTTATTCTGTGCTTGAACTTATTATACACATAAATTGGGATCATCAGAAAGGAAAGAATGGCCAGCACAAGTTTGAATATATACATGCAGATTAACAATATCATCATCATCAGGGACACCTACCTAAGAAGTGAACAGAAGTGCACTGAATTGGTGATGCATAAGCTTTCTCAGTCACAGACTGGTTCTTAAATTTTGCCCCTCCGACTATTATCAAGAACTTTATCTTAGGTACCTTTGTCAGAGCCACACCCTGCAAAAAAGTAACACCATCTCTCCACAAGGTCAAATCTCCAATTGAAAATTATTTTTTTTTAAGTCCAGAAAAAATTCTCCCAACGTTAACAGCTTACCTTCTCTTGAAGTCCAGGCAATGCAGCTGATAAAATTGCTCCCTGAATTGTTCAGGAGCCTCAATTAGATAGACACACCAACCAAAATTCACACCCAAGTAATACATAATGTTTAATTCGATGGCATGCCATAATTGGCGGTTGATGGAAAGGATAGTAACAAATCCGCTAATGCATCCTTTTTGCATATTTGCAATAGCAACCAAATTATACCACGAAGGAATGTAATTCCTCTAAATGGTAGTAAGAAAGACATAGAATACGAACCTGTGAGAAACCAAGAAGACCATCAAAAGGGCCATGCTTAACCATGCAATCTTCTATGTAAGCAAGACACTCATCGAAGTTCTGATGCTCTGTAAATTCCTGAGCAAGGAAAGTAATATCATGTACGAGTATGACACTCATGTCAATTTCCAATCTTGAAAAACAGTAATTACCAAAATTTGAGTGAAAATATATCTGACCTTATTGAATTGAAACCATTCATAATAAGGAGGATCAAATATCCCTTCAACTTCGGATTTGCCCTGGCATGGAAAAGGTGCATCCACGTATACAAGATCAAGCTTGTCCAACACAGATTGAGGCCATTTAGTAGTCACTTGTTTCCTGAGAATTTCACCACTTGTTCTGAACCCGTGTAAGCACAGAAATCTGGGCTTCCTGGGATTGCATCCTTCACTGCCCATCCCGGCCCCTTGATTAATTCTATTAAAAACTCTGCAATTTCAGGTTTTTGGCAGTTTCTCGAAACCTTTTTTCCGATAGTTTTGGAGAGGAAGAGGCCAGAGGATGGTGCCAAACTCAGGGAGCGACAACAACAGAAGCAATGGTTATGAGTTCTGAATGTATTATACTAGTAACTAGTCAGCGCCGTCTCTAAATTACGGTATTCTAATAAATAGATGGGTGGAGCGAGGATCCTCAGAATATAGTAAAACGCGGTGAAATCGATGGCTTGAAGGGTCTTTGAAAATTTAGGCCGTCAGCACTCAGCGGAGCGTGGACTATTAGATGGATTGGAATCTGGTAGCGGCCCAACGTGGGAGGCCAGCAGAAGAGCAGGTCCGACTCCGCGGGAGGCACGAGGAAGCTTACATATAAAGAGTTAAGCACGTGAATTAACCGGCTCTTGCCATGCCACGTGCTTCTAATCATTTTTCTTCTAAGGGATAATTTCAGAAATCTCTCCCTGGCTTCTTTCTAAATTTAAAAAATTACACTAACCTCCCTTGAGGTTAATTATTTTGTATAATATTTAGGTCCAATCAATAATTAAAAAGTGATATTAAGAGAGAGAAGATAATATGATTCCATCATTGTCCTTCCTCTACTATATTATTTAATTAATTTAATGCCAACTCACACATTGAAGAAAAATATTAAAATTTGCTATTTATCATTAGAGATCAAATCACATATAGTACCAAAAAATAGTATATTATTTTATAATTTTCATTTATAGTACCAAATTACATATAGTACCAAATCACATATGGTACCAAATTACTCTTTTCAATTATAGTTCTATTATCAAACATGATCAATAATAAATAATTAAAAAATTTGTAACTAAAATATTACAGAGAACAAACTTTAACATCATAAATATTATTGTCAATATATTAAAGTTAGTTGTTGATATTTTTATGGTATTAAAGTTCGATCCTTGTAATATTTTGGTTGCAAAATTTTTTAATTATTTGTTGTTGATCATATTTGATAATGGATATACAACTAAAAAAAGTACTTTGAATCTTGCATTAAGTGAAATATATATAATGATTTACTATTTTTGATATCATATGTGATTTAAACCTTGATGATAAACAACAAATTCTAATATTTTCTTTAATATTTGAGTTAATATTAGATTAATTAAATAATTTAGTAGATGAGCATCAATGGTGAAATCATATTATTTTTTCTCTCATAATATCAGTTTTTAATTATTGGTTAGACCTATATGTTACAAGATAATAAAACCTAAAAAAAAATTAATGTAATCTTCAAAACTTGAAGGAAGATCAGTGAAATAGTCAAAAATATCGAGAGAGGTTTTTAAAATTATCCCTTCTTCTAACCAACATTCTCTTGCACATGACCTATATTTTTTTAATATTTTTTATCTCACGAACGTCAAATAATCGTAATACTGTATATTTTTTACCAAACCATCTAAAGATAGCAATCGAAACGGACTAATTTTGCTTCTTGAGAAAGTCTTTTAACGTAATTGATTACCTAACTTTTTAGTTTTATAACGTGTTTAATGACTGGACTTTTAGGTCAGGTATTCTTTGCGTCATTGCCAACGCGCATACACAACACCTTTTTCCTTTGCTGTAGTATGCGCACAAAGCAATTTGCCAATTCCTCTTCGTCTCCAAAAGTGACGTAGGCTGCAGTCCCAATTGGAATATATTGGCGCGTCCTAAATTGGCGTCTCCCTTAAGTGACGTATGAAAAAGTTTGTCAACCTCTAGAAGATGGCATATTCCAAGAGCGAATGAAATAACTAGTCATTTGACAAAAAAAAAAATGAAATAGCTAGTCAACCAAATTATTTATATTTTGTTATCGGAATAGGAAAAAATAATAATTTATAGTTGTTATAAGCCTCAAAAGAAATTCAAATGTTTGTTTACCTCAAATCGTTTTAAGATCGGCACATCAAGAAAATATCTGAGTGCTCGTCCTAGTTTTGGTCTAAGTTCTTAGTCAGGCTAGTAGTTGTACTACTTGACCTTGACAATGGTTGATAATATGATTCAGGAGCGGAACCGAATTGCTTCATCTCTATAGTACACGATTTTCCAAGGTTGGAAAAAATTTTGAATTAATCTTTCCTAGGATGAAAGGTATTAGATGTATACATATAATTTCTCCCTAATTTATAATTTCATTTTTTATATGTAACATGCATCTAATAAAAAGGTTTTACGTTTTTCGTAAACACGTTTTTCAATTATTTTTTTATTTTACATACATTAAATTGTTATAATATATTTTTTTAGAAAAACTCCAAAAAAAATAGTAATTCAAATGAGACGTAGATCCACCCATAAGAATTACCTTTACATTGACGATTCGGGGAAATTAGATTGAAAGTTTTGCTTGACGTCAAAAAATGTTTGTTTATAGTAGGCCTAGTTCTTCTTGGCCTCTCCGTCCAATTTTGTAGCAGTACTGGTCTCCCTTTCGATTGCTATTTTTAGGTGTTTTTATAGAAAAATGTATTGTAGCAATTTGATGTATGTGAGATAAAAAGGTGATTGAAAAATGTGTTGACGAAAAACGTAAAAATTTTTCTGCAAAAAATCACAATGCAAACAAGGCAACTATGGTTTTTTTTTTTTTTTTTTGTCACAACGATAACATTTCTATAACCTACTCTATCCTATTCTAGATTGAGGGGAATAACTGACAGAAAATACCATCGGAGGAAATCACTGAAAGTAGCAAGCCAGAAATAGTGGCTAGTGGGAGGTAATGTTTGAACCCTTGACCGTCTTAGTGGTGATCAAGAGATCAAATGGATGGATACGATAGATCTACACTTACTCTATACTAGGGGAACGAGAGATCTAAAGAGGTCCAAAAAAAATTTGGAGGGGAATAAACCACTATCGACTCAAATGAGTGCGCAGACCTACACTCATTCTATACTAGAGGGACCAGATAACATAAAGAGATTCAAGAAGAATTTAGAGGGGATTAAACTACTACGGATTTAGACGGGTGCCTACGCATCCGTTGATAATACTTTTAAAAAAATCTGAAATTTTAAAATATAGATAAGAAGATTTGATCACTTAATCTACGTTCAAACAGAGGTTTAAAACTTTCTTGGTGGCCGAGTAGTGGGTTAACCATGCCTTGTTTACTCAGTAGTAATTGTTTGACTCCAAAAATTGGACCCCAACCAATATTGACTGAGTAGTATTTGTTTGACATGTCAGCAATAATAGCCGCCCTAAAAACTAACTCAAACCGTTGGATTGACCAGCCAATCATCAGAACCGACGGTAGATCACAACTCCAATTACGTCACTCAGCTCCTCCCAACCACATCCGGACACGTCAAAAATCCTCCATCACTCCTGTTGGGAAAAAAAAATTCAATTTCAAACAAAAAATAAAATACAAATAAAAACTCTCCTCGTTCGAATTCAAATCAGAAAACCAAAACGATCCAGAATTCACAGCAGAATAGTAATCACCCGACTCTAGCCCTCCGCGTTGCAGAAGATCCTCTCTTCGGCTTTCCCTTATTCTTTTTCCTGTTTCCTGTTTTTTTTTTGATCAATTTTCGTCTGATGGCATCGAGTTCTAGCAGACCCGGCGATTTTTATGGCGCCGCTGCCTATAGATCGAGGTAATCTTCTGCTTTTGAATTGGTAAAGATAATTGTAAAGTAATGATCTGATTTTGGTTTCATGTACAATATTTTGCCCTAATTTATAATTTGATTTTTTGTTTTTTAACCTATGTTATCAATTGTTCGATGAAATTGTGCAGAGAGGGTTTAAGTACGAGACAAGTGGGGGGATCAGATGAAATTCAATTGAGGATCGATCCGATTCATGGAGAGTTCGATGAAGAAATCACCGGTCTTCGTAAACAAGTTCGTCAGCTAAGGAATGTAAGTTTCTCATCGACCTTTTTCGTTAATTAAGAACATAATAGCATTTCAGCTTGAGAATATGTATAATTTGCTAGCTTTCTTCCAAATATTCTGAATTTTTCCATTTTTCCGGTCGTTTTTGGGGGGTATTTATTGTTGTTAGTTACTTAAAAGGTAGATCAGTTAGTGGTTAAAAAAATATGTTGTTGCTTTTTTCGATATAGTGATGAACTTGGAGAAATTTGGGTATTCTGTGCTTATGGCAATTGGCGTCTGTAAATTTGTTGCAATTTTTATGTACGGGTGAAAGACAAGCTGGAGAGTACATCGTGTACGAGGTATCCACCATTGCGAGATTTGAGAAAGATAAGTTTTTCTGGGTTTAGAATGGAGTCTGTGAATTAGGTTTTGTTGTTGCTGTGCCAATGCTTTGCTATCTGCCTAGGTAACTCACGGATGTTCACTCTGATGTTCATTTGTTCCTGTGATACACTTGGTAGGATGTTAAGTTTGAAATTAAAACTGAACGGCTACTGCAACACTGTGATATGCCAACCTTCTAGTTATTGGTTGTGTATGTAGATGGGAAGGTTTCATCTTTGTAGCAAAGTTGAATTTTATTTGGATTGCTGGGAGTGGATGCTTGTGATTTTTATACCTTGTCATTTAGTTGCTATTTTTCATTAGATTCTATGGATTGAGGGTTATGCATATTGATTGCATCAATATGTAAGTTATTGTTCTAGTCCTTGTAGTCATTCATACATCTTTCCATAGACAGGAAGTAGGCAAATTAGTTTTGAGTTCATAAACATCTACTGGAAAGGCTTATTTCTGTGCAAACACTCTTTTTTCCTTTTTTTTTTGTTGGGGGGGGGGGGGGGGGGTTGTTGGATACCGTTTTAATTTGTGAGTGATCACAATACCATGAGAAGCATGAATTGGAGCAAGATCATCTTGCCAAGGAGAAGCTGACTACTTGTGTGTTTAATGCTACTTCACAACATTCTATTTCTATATTTTCTTTCTCTGTGTTTTTGATGATTCGCCCCCTGGTACCACGGAAAGCTCGGGGAAGCTTTTTCTCACTTATCCAATGGTTGGATTGGTCAAATTGAGTGGTTTTTCTGCTGCTAAGTGGAGAATCAGTGAAATTTATTGGTATATTAACTATAGTTTTGAGCCTTTCCTTCAGAAACCTGCATCGCAGCTTTGAAGTTACTCGCCTTTTCAATGTTTCTTTTTTAATGCTTGTCAAGTAAACATCAGTACATGGTTTCATGTGTCCTCTATTTTTCATGCTCTTACTCTTAAAATATGTTTGCAGGTAGCTCAAGACATCGAGACAGAAGCCAAGTTTCAGAATGATTTTATCAACCAGCTGGTATGCCAAGAGCTGTAGTTTGAATTGTTTCAGTAGTTTGTTGATTGTCTACCAAGATTTTGATTCATTAATTTTACTTATTTGATCTCTTTGTCTCTATCAATTAGGAAATTAGCTCCCCTTTTTTTCTTTTTGGTGCGTGTGTGTACATGGTGGTTCGTTTTCGTGGGGGGCGGTGGGGGGCAAAGTCTAGACTATATTGCCCATCTGCATTGATTTTTGATTTACCTGTGATATATTGTGCAAACCTGCCTTCCCTCTTCCTGAAGGAAGGGATTTCCGCAAGGCAATTGGTCACTCATTTCTTGTTTTGTTTGGACAGCAAATGACACTGATTAAAGTTCAAGCAGGGGTGAAGAACAACATGCGGAGATTGAACAAAAGTATCATCAAGGAAGGCTCAAATCACATTATGCATGTAGTTCTTTTTGCACTGCTGCTGTTCTTTGTGGTCTACTTCTTATCCAAGTTCTCAAGAAGATGACGGCAGATTGTTTTTGGGATAGATTCTCATGTCAATTGTTTCAAGACCATGTCACAAGGGATCTAGTCTTAGAGAACGCAGCATGTGTCAAATGTAAATCATCTCCATGATAGTAATGCTACTTGTATTGACAGAGTTGCTAGAAAAGCATTTTCATTTCCAATCCTCCTGCCAAAAAGTAGAAAATCTGTGTTTAGGCTGCCTAATGAGAGACTACTGTGTGAGAGAATTGTCTTACTCTACTGTTAAAGTTTTGTTTAGTGGCCGAGCAATCAAGAAAGAGGAACTGATGTATAACCAAATGTGTTCTTGCCATCAAATTCTATGCTTTATGCAGTATGAATGGAATATTCATCTGTAGTTTGCTTAAACGACTGTCAACTCTTGCTAGTTGCTTGCTTATTTGATGTTTCTTGCTTTCGTGGCCCGGTGCCTGTTGCCAAAATTGACTGACTAGCAAGCACAGGCTTTTGAAGTGAGCTGCCGATCATCATCTACCTGCCTTTTGGTAGCTTCTTCCAATTTCTCATGCCTCACTTCGTGAAGGACCTTTTTGGCCCATTCGGTAAAGTAGGTTTTGTTGTGACCAACTTGTCCATCTTTGTGGAAGAAAAAGCATTGAAGTTCATCTTTGGGATTCGGGCACTCTTGGCCGTTTTGATCCCACCACGCCCCTCGGTGTTTCATTCCTGACATATTTGCCAGCCAGTGGTGGGCATATTGGCCTACTCCTGCATGCTCCAGCCATCCTTTTGGGAAGAATTCCATAATGCTGCTGTTCCTATCCATGAAGAACATGTTCGTCAACTGAGCCCCGTGTGGAGATGCCACAATGTCGCTCTTGCTCATTACAAGCACCTAAAATTGGAACAACAAATTGAGTCAATGTACCAGTAGATCCATCCGCCAACACGTTTTTACCAGAAAGTGACCGAGGCACTAGCCATTACGATGACTAAGGGAAAGACTTGGACGCCCATCTACTACTTACAAGCTTTTACTCTATGGAAAACTATCCAACATTTACAGGTGAAAAATGTTTCAGTCCCTCTCTCTGTAAATACTGAATAGAGTTCAACATTGAGAGCACGGGTATACGGGGATACCTGATCACAGAAGCTTAGATCTTCCGACTGAACCACATCGAACTGGCATCCTTCTACTGCAGCGCAAGCTTTTGCGAATATCTCTCTCACAGCCGTTGCATTCTTGAAAGACCTCGAGCCTCGTCGCATTAGCAGAGTGAACTTGATAAGTGGTAAACCTCTTTCATGGACCTCTATCCCTCTTCTTACTTGGTTGAAGCCACAAAACTTTCTGGCCTTGCAGCGTAACAAGTCAAAAGCCTTCAATTTGCTCTCCGATCCCATTGCTCCTGTATCATGCCTCATCACAAGAGCCTTCTCAAAGCAGTAAGGTCCATCTCCTTTATCAAATCCTTCCACCTTAACATCCCCATAGTTTATTTGCATCAAGTGCCCAAGCCACGATCCCATTTTGTGCCTGAGTTCTCCCCAGTGAAACAGCACCCATCTACTTGGCCTCGAGCACCCATTCTTCATAGACCATCTCACGAAAGGGGCCGCAGCAGATACTCCATGCCACAAGTTATCGTGATTGAAGTAGGTGTCTGATATAAAAGTAAGGCCTTCCAAGAGAATGGCTGATTCAGGTAGACTCTCTTTCCATGCCAATGCATAGGAATTTTTTGTGCCATCACTTGTGTCACGTCCCTTCAGGCAAAGAAGCCGGCCTCGGGATGCCTCTGAAGGGAAATACAAGTGTTCAGCTTCATTCTCCTCCAGAGTGTCGTTCAATGAACTCATGAACCATGTGTTGCCTGTCATGGCAGATTCTGAAAACCTGAGGTCCTTCAGGGGCAGGAAAGTCACCGACTGCTTTAGTTTGTCAACCAAGGCATCGATGACCTTAGTCTGGTTCCACGCACCAGCCTCTGTTTTGCACTGGGGGAAAATGGCCTTCGGACTCGAACTTGGATGGAAGGAAGAATCAAGAGTGAATGATTGAACGTAGAAGACAATTACTAAGGAGAACAAAAACTGAAAGAGTATGAGGAAGGTGATTGACCGGCATTCTTTCTTGGTCTGGGTGCAAGGTTTTTCATGTTCCTCCATTTTCATCGGGTCTCCAAGATCAATCTCGCATCAATACAGGGGCCGACTTTAAGAATTTTATCACTTTAAAGACGCAAATTAAGTCTTGAGATTGAGGCCATAAACTAGTTTAATCAAGCAGACGAAGAAGAGACCTCCAAGGTCAACGTGTCTTGGTGGTTTCCAGTCACAACTAAATTAATCTCTCGATGCCACGCACGTTCAGCAGCAAGAATACTTATATTATTTCCAAGGCAACCCACCTTTGGATCAATGTCTAATAAATGCTGAACCAAGGGGAGCTTTAATTTTGATTGTTTGACACAACCAATACTCCCATTTTATTATGGTGATCTTTTGTGGATGCCTGCAACAGGAATGTAAAAATAAAATTTTATAAGGTCTTCCATCAGCCGGCATCAACGCTAAATATGAAAGATGTACCCTTGTGGCAGCTCAGCAGATTTGGATTCTTGATCATCCATTTGCCCACGTTAGAAGATAGTTGACTTCCACCCTTCACTTCACGTAAGATGAAGTGAATGTGAGATAATTTATCACGTCCAAATCTCAACTCAAATGAGCAATGGCCGAGCACCTGTTTCACTTTCATCATGCACTCTGAGCAGATAATTCACACACTGCGCAGAACCCCTAGCTTGTTTAAACATCTTATACGGAAAGGTTAAAGAACTTGCTCAGAAAACAATGGCTGAAGGCAAGTTGGGTGGAGGTAAAGATCGACAAGTCTTGGACAAGCAATCAAGAAGCGCACTAGCGTTTTTCTTTCTTTTTAAATTCTCCAGTGCACTGGCTGCTATGCCAATCCAGCAGGGATAAATTTAACAACATAAGCAGCAAATCACTTCATTAGTCAGCACAGCATGTGCATGAAACGGGCCATACAACGTTAATCTATTTACAGATTCTCTGTATGTACATCAGATTTATTGCTTAAATCATGTAAGCAGAACTGTCAGCCTAAACCATTACAAGTCAATCTAGATTAATCCCAGAAAGTCGTAGGAGGTAGGTTATTGGGTGGAAACCCTCTTAGCTGTAGAAACTGCAGCTAGTTGGTTAATTAAGGCAGACTTGGTCCTGTCAGCTTTATGTACACGAGAGTCAAAATGCTTTGCAGAGGCTGCCAGCCTTCATGTTAGAGGAGTGCTGCTCCCGTATCGGACTGCTGGGACCATGACCACACAGCCTGCTCCTTTTAGGCTCAGATATCCTTACATGTGAAATTGCAACCGCAAGTGCATCAACTAAACCCGAGTCATCTTGCTCCCCTAAATCTTTAGGAAGACTCTCCAGTGATGAAACAGGACTTGCATCCTCAGTGGGTGTATCACCTCTTCTATTGCTATCCAGCTGCAATCTTCCTGCAGTAGCTGACATTGGAGTAGATGCGCCACCAAAATGAAGCCTAACCTTTGACTTGATAGGCAGAGTCTTCAACATCCTCTCAGTGTAGAATGAAATCCATGGATGACCTGTCATTGCATGGAATATCTTCAATGTAGGAGGAAAGCTGGTTTACAAGTTTGTGTCTAATAAGATATTGTAACTACTTCAACTAGGAAGAAAGATTTGGGTAAAGAAGCAAGTGATCAGAGGATACTAACTCCTACTTAGCTAAATTCAATATTTTCAAATATCTATTAAACAAGTGAGATAAAGGCAGCTGGTTGACGATAAAACAGAACGACGGAAAGCCAAAACCTCCAGAACAAATTAGACAAGACACAGATAAAGCTTACATAGCACTTCATCAGCAGTTATTCTTGCCGCCGCATCCCTAGTAAGAATACGCTCCAGGAGATCTCTTGCAAGTTTAGAGACTGATTTCCATGTTTCTGAATGGAAATCAAGCTCGCCATTCTTAATTGCCTCAAACACAGCATCCAAGGAGGTTCCTTGAAATGGGAGAACACCAACCAAGAGAGCATGTAAAAGAACACCAGCACTCCATATATCCACTTTCTCAGAGTAATCCCCCACTATAACTTCAGGTGCAACATAAGCTGGACTTCCAGCCAAACCAGTTAATCTCTGACCTGCTCAAACATCCCACCACATGTAAGACAAAGGCAAAGTAATCACAGTCACCATTATTGTAGACCCTTAAAAATGGCATTTACCATGAGAAAAGAAAAAGGGGGGGGGGGGGTTTGGGTGGGCAAAAAACCAAAAGCACCAATTACCACTGGAAAACAAGGCTAAAATTATAGTAGGAAAGTGACAATTGGACTAAAGACACATAGAAACAGCGAAGGAAAAGTTCTTCTATTCAAGGTAAATAATTAAGCAGACGTGAATAGCAATGCAGCTGAGCTTCTCTTCCTGTGAAAATGACGAAAACACATATATGCAAAAAAAAAAAAAAAGGAACACATCTACACAATCTTGTCTGATCTGGCATGGGGTCAGAGAGTCAATTCCAGTGGAAAATATAATTGATGGTCGAAAAAGGTATGGCCACATTGATTTTCTTCACTCTCCATTGCAAATATTGTGAATTTCTCTTCCCTAACTTAGTTCAAATGCTTTCTATTCGCTTCTGGTCATTTACTTGTCCGTCTGTTAGCAAACTCCCCCAACCCTCGGCACCTTTTCCATTTTTACCTTTTTCCCTTCTTCTTCTTCTTTAAGTCAGCTGGTATATGTAGGTATCAGTATTACATGCTCATCGGTATCCTTTTGAAAGCCAGCCAATGACTTCAACAACACTAATAGTCCAACAAAGAGTGGAAAATCCAATGATCACTTTCTAAGTCCACATTAACAGCTAGCCAGTAACTTCAACAACAGAGCAGAAAATCCAATGATTTCTTTCTGAGTGCACATTAATGCCTTGGATCTGTCCAACACCGTATCATGAGAACAAGAGTAAAGTTTTTGATCCACAAAATTGTCATAAGGTTAAGGTTGCACACAAGTAGGTAAATGGCGATTCATTCTTTGATTCAAACTCTTCCATGTTGCACTAGCATGTCGTTTCATGGAGCTAACGTTCAAGATAAAAAGCTGCCTTATCCCTCCAGGTATCCAAACTTAAATCCAAAAAAGCATTAGTGAAAGACAAAGTAAATTCAGCTACTTCCAAAGCAGCAAATCAAACTTCTGTAACATTCTGTAAAAATTAGAAACATTAAGCATTTTTGGGATCAATCACCAGAAATCAAAACAAATAAGACCAAGAAAATACACAGAGACATGATCCTACAGAGTAAGCATAAAGCGCCAAAGAAGAAAAGAAAACTTCTGTATCTATGTATAAATGCAAATCCTAATGAAAAAATTGAGTAATTTCTTTCAAGGAGATGAGATTTTACCATTGGCAATCCTCACAGCCAAGCCAAAATCTGCAAGCTTTATCTTTCCAGAAGTAGTTAGAAGAATGTTTTCAGGCTTTATATCCCTATGCACAACCCCCATTTCATGGCAATACTTGATTACCAGCATCAAGTCCTTAAATATATTAGCAGCCTGGTGCTCAGAGTACAGGCCTTCCCTGGCCATCTGATCAATCAACCTCCCACCAGAACATAGTTCCATCACCAAATGAAAACTTTCATCATCCTCATAGACTGCCTCCAATGTCACCACACCAGGATGGCCTGATAAATGCTGCATTATCTCCACCTCTCTATGAACAGTCTCCTCACCTTTCTTCAGTGTTTTACATGCGAATTGTACCCCAGTAACCTTACTCCTACACAACCAAACTGATCCAAATTTTCCTCTCCCAATCTTGTCCACCAACTCATAATCATCCTCAAGCTTATTCTTCCTACCAGTTTGAGTTGCGGTATCTATACACCCTATCTTCCGCTTAAGCCCTCGACCCGATAACCCTATGGACGAGGCCCCGCATGGTGGCGCTGTGGCAGCAATGCCAGCAAGCCTAGTACTTTTACATGACTTAACAATTTCACAACCCCCGACCCCACCATCACCCTCTTCCTTGCATCTCTTTTTCAACCTTGAATAATCTTCTAAAGAGTAATGAAATCGTAAATTCGATACCGATGAATTAAGATCATGGGATCCCTCGAAAGCCCCAATCTGTTTTGGGCCTAAAATTTCACTCCCTTTCCTCTTCTTTCTCATTAATCAGATTAAAAACTTAAATTCAAAACAAGAACATGCACCAGAGATGCTCAGGAACTTCAATCCTGCAAATTAAATTGTGAAAAAGGAAAAAAAGTAAAAACCAAAAAAAAAAAGAAGAAAGAAGATAACTTTAATCAATGACCATTGGCATAAATTAAAAAGAACCCATGATTCAGTTTTTTGCGAGAAACATACAAAAGCTATCACTTTACAAGAATTAAAGGAAATAAGACAAACCTTTCGGATTGAGGGACAAAACCCAGATGAGGTAAGGAAAGATGAGACAGAAAATATGGGATTCTTTATGGGTTGGATTTGCTTTTATGGTATAGGAAGAGGGACAGGTTGAGATCCAAAAAAAGAACCCTATATACCTTCAAGGGAAGGAAAGATCATATAGGATGGATTGGAAGGAAATTGTTGCTTAGGATTAGGAATGTTTATGATTGTGGATGATTTGGCTGTCGGAAAAATACAATGAGAGAAAAGGAACGCGTCCTATTATATTATGTGAACACCTTCAATTTGTACAGACTCCAGAAGTTGGTTCTTTCTCTAATTCCCCAAGGTTTAAGAATCAACATAGTAACAAAAGAGGATATGTAATCATCCGAAGGGAAAAAAGGATTTTTTAATTGTTAGATTTTTCTTTTTTAATATGTTTGTCTTGGGAAATGGGATTGGCATTGAGTACCGGAGTTTGCTGTGTCTGTGAGAAGGATGATACTGATAGTGATGCTGAATTTACCAAACTAAAAAAAGAATCATACATTAAAAAGCTATTTTAGTATTGTTTCCAAATATATAAAGAAAAGAAAGAGTTTAGTATTGTTTTAGGAGAAATTTGCCTAAATTGACAAATTTAATGACAAAATTAAATATTTATCATTATCGTTATTGCCTAGGAATCCGAGGGAAAGGTTTCAACATTTGAAACCTAAACTAGGGTTTGAGAGTTGAACCAGTAATCTCATTTGATTAATGTCTCCATCAATTAAATTTTATTTTGAGAACAAATTTTTAAACTTTAATACGTAGACAATGCTGGTGATTAGTTTCATTCTCGCCTTAAGATTGAAAAGTAAGAACAAGCAAATAAACATATTACTTATTTTATTCTCCTTTTTTAGTAATTTAGTATTTTGGGACAACAAGGTAGCAAATGAAGCCTTGTTTGGATTGCCGGTTTTCGTCGAAAAATTACGTCGTTTCCGTGATCACATTTCCCTATTACCTTTTTCCCTCACATACATCAAATCCTACAGTAATTTTTTCATGAAAAATCACGGAAAATGCAATCCAAACACATTGCTAGGAAGTTTGATATGTTATTGGTTTCTTGTCCATTTTGTGCACTAATTCACCCCTTTAATTTAATTCATGTTTTCCTCCTGCTTTAATTTTGGAGGCTTTAAGTCTCACAAATTCCAATCCCAACCATAGGCACCTTTTTCGATTGATTGTTTCGCCTAATTAGATATACTATGGTTTTGAACAATTGGTGTTTTCATTTGCTTTTGCATATAGATTTTAGATTTTTAATAACAAAAAAAATTTCAGATTCTACCAAACAATAACTTAGATTAATTTTGATTATTTCTATAATTACTTTAATTTTTCATAACCAACATTTCAAATTCAAAGCAAAAAAAAAAAGAAAAAAACTAAAAGTAAAAATGAGCAAATGAACCTTAATCACTTCTCATCCCTTGTGAATTTTTAAAAATTGATAGTTTAGTTGTCTTATTTATAATTCAACCATTACCTTATTTGTTCAGGAGGTTTTCTAATTTAAATTACCATTAGTTACTCTATTCATTTTAGAACTTCATTCTCGTTTGCTGTAGATTTTACAAAAAAAAAAAATGATTATAAAAAGTGATTATGACAATCAATCAATTTGATTATTTCAATAACTAGAGCATGCAATGGATCAACAAAAATGTACATATATTAATACTCATAGATGCATGCTCTATTCTCGTTTGATTAATGTACCTCATTATAAATTTTGATTCTGAATAATCAAAATTATTTAACATTTTTTATGTTGATCTATTTTTGGTTCTTTTTCTTTTTTACTTTTTATATTTCTCTTGTAGATCTCTTAATAATAAAAAATTAAAATCTGGAATTTACCGAAAAAAATAGTTACTCATTATTTTCTATACTATAATCACTTTCTTTCTATAATTTACTTGTACAAAATTTATAAGGGAAAATCGCCAATTTAGTCCCTAAATATTTTCACTAACGCCAATTTGGTCCTTTAAAGTTTTTTACTATGAAATTAGTCCTCAAAGTAAAATATATACGTCAATTAAGGACCTGCGTCGTAGCGCCGCCGCAAACTTGTCTCTTATTGAAGTAGACGGCGGTCCATTCAGGGGCTTTTTGGGCATTTCATGCACTCTCTCAAAAGTTTTCCTAATTTCGGCATATGTTGGACGCAAACCAATTTTCTATCTCGAATTGAGCTCATGATCTCCTTCTGTCCTTTGACAGCATTTTCATAGCTCTGCAAAAGAGAATCAATCCACTTCCCCATTGATCCCAGAGGGATGGAAGTAGCAGCAGCAAGGACGGCCGCAACAGGAGGAACAGCCATAGCAGCAGCCATGACTGAACATATAAGAACAGCAGCAAATGCGGCAACAAAGATAATGCTCGACAATTTTCTCCAAGCATGGATGTACTTAAGCTTTTATCAAGCTTAGTCTTTCGCATTTGCAGCTTCTCAAGCATCAGAATTTGGGCATGGGAAATTTCACTAGGCTTGACAACTGGATTAGAAGCCATGGCTACTAACTTTTTGGGCAACTGGGCATATCCAGTTGGGCAAACTTCCCTATTTTTGGGCAACTGGGCAACTAGATTAGTCACCAAATTTGAAAGACTAAGCTTCTAATCCAGTTGTTTCTCTTGAAAAAATAGATATTGAAATTTTTCTGGGAGAAACAACATATGAAGAAGATTTTTTTACCTTTCATAACAGGGTAAGTGCATTGGAACAAATCTCTGAGTAATTCAATTGGTTGTAAAGATAAAAGGCGGGGAAAAATCCCAAAAGAAAAAAAAAAGGCTTCCATCTGAAAACTCATATCAACCACCGAGAATCAACAATGGTTCTAATCGTCTTTAGTCCTCAGAATTAGGAACCGTTTCAAGTAAATCAGAGCTTTAATCCTCTGTCTGAATTCCAAATCTACTCGCTTCAATTGATAGAGTAGCTATAGAAGACCCATGGACGGAGAGAGACAGATGAGGAATTCCGGCAAAAGCTCCAAGACAAATGTGAAGGCCGGCAACGGTCAGGAGATCAGGAGAGACAGGAAATCGGGTACAAGCATGAATGGATTGCCGAAGAAAGGTAGCCATGGCGCTGTTACTCCGATGCTGAGCTAGGACGGATCCACAAAGAAGCTGTCGCCGTAAATGATCCCAACTATGAAGATCCTATTAAGAACGAAGACTGAAGATCATAAATATCATCGTCGTCGTCATCGGCTGTGATTATGAAATGTTGATCTTCTGATTTCTTTGTTTTTTAAGAACTTGGAGATGTAAATACGCCTTTGATTATACCTAGGTATATGAATCTATGGTGATCTGTGATTTACCCTATTAAACAAAAAAAAAAAAAGAATTCCAATCCGATCTTCACCAACCCAGAAACTGATCTTCCGACTTGAAAATTCCTGCAATCTCCCCTGTCGAACAACATTCAGCAAAAAAAGACGAGCTTAAATTGCCAAAGATTCATACAAGAAAATCCCCGAAAATCAAATTTCCAATACCATCACTAACCTCCAAAGCTTCAGGATCAGATAGAAAAATCAGATTTCTAAGGAAACTCAAATCCCAATCCAAAGAATTCTTCTGAAAACAACTCCAATTCCTCTTGAATATCCAGTTGCCCAAATTTCACCAAGCTTCTCAAGCCCAAATTTCGCAATTTCACCGGGCTTCTTACTCATAGGACTTCCCATGGCTTCTTCTCAAGCTTCTAAGAATTCATGGCATGAAGTGCCCAAAAAGCCCCTGAATGGACTGCCGTCTACTTCAATAAGAGACAAGTTTGCGGCGGCGCTACGACGCAGGTCCTTAATTGACGTATATATTTTACTTTGAGGACTAATTTCATAGTAAAAAATTTTAAGGAACCAAATTGGTGTTAGTGAAAATATTTAGGGACTAAATTGGCGATTTTCCCAATTTATAACTACAAGAAGGATACATCCATAGGTTCAACAACCGTACATGCACCTTGTGCCCCTACATTCCATGGGTACACTAATCGTACCTCCTGATTAATCCTTCCTTTAATCAAACACAACCAAGATACTGAGTCCTGACATACCTGCACCCTCTTGTCTTGGACTTGATGCAGCGCTCGGTGTCCCAGACTGCTATTAATTCCCGGGGGTTGCCTCTATTACTGCAGACCTGTATGAAAACGGAAACTCCCCCATCCCCTCAAAGAAAAGAAGCTTGACACTTCAGAGTTCGAAGTTCTGTTGCTTTGGGAAAGAAAATGGCCCAGAATTGTATAGGAGGAGCTCTGAGCCCTTCCAAAACCCTTACGCCAAAATGCATACCAATCAACCATCCAAACCCTTCATCCCTCTCGTCATCTTCTTTGCGTAAATTGATACTAACAAAATCCAAGAAGTGCCTTCCTCTGTCAGTTTGTATCTCTGCATCAATGTCATCAAGCCAGCAGCACCAACCGCCACTTTCTCTTGAGGCCTTGAAAACCAGTGAACACAGAAATAAATTCTTGAATGCTATCCAGAGCTCATTGAGCAATTGTTTATCTGAAACCCATCTTGATTTAACCGTTCCTGGTCTTAAATCCAAAACCAGAGGCAAGGTAACTGTTTCCAAAATCCTTTCTTTACTCGATTTTTTGTTTAGGGTAATCTTGTGGTTCTTTTTTTTTTAATTGTACTTTTTTTGTGTTTTTGTGTCTCGATGGACTTTGTATTCTTTATGAGGCGTATAATCATATATCTTACTTCTTGTCTCTGCTGCTATGCTTAGTTCAGTTATTTGATGAATGTTGGAAAAGGGAGTAAGAAAAGTTTGTCATTAGTTTGGGAGAGCTGCGAAGACTTTTTTAAAAAAAATTTTATTTTGTGTGTTGGTTGCTGCGAGTGAGAGTAAAGATAGGTTAACCCTGTTGAACACTTCATTAGCGGCTGGCCTCCTGGGGGGCCGGGGGAGCAAGGTGGGGAATGCTTTGCTGGATTGTTTTTTTTGGGGGGGGTGTGAAATGGTAGAATAAGTGGATTCTCTGATAACATAGTTGCTCTCCAGTTTCTTCGTATAGCTGATACTCAAATGATCATTTGACTCACTTTGAAGGTCAGGGACATTTATGATGGAGGAAATTATCTTGTACTGGTAACAACAGATCGGCAAAGTGCATTTGACAGAGTTCTTGCTTCAATCCCCTTCAAGGGACAGGTACATGATTCTAAACATACAGAAAAGATTCTGATTAAAGCAGAAGAATACGTATGATTGGTTGAGGCTAATGAGTGTTTTGCGGCAGGTGCTTAATGAGACAAGTTTGTGGTGGCTTAATAAAAGTCAGCACATTGTTCCAAATGCAGTTGTATCTGCACCAGACAAGAATGTGACCATCGCAAAGAAATGTTTAGTATTTCCTATTGAATTTGTTGGTGAGATATTAGTCACAATAATAGCATGACACTCTTTAAACTGTTTCGATGAATCTTACTTTTAGCTTCTGCACATTTTTTTTCCTTATATGCAATATTCTGCAAATTTTTCTGTCTCCAACTACGTGTTTGTGTAGCAGTATGAAACTATGTGGTTGTCTTTGACTTGCAGTGGCTCTCATTTCCATAGTGAGTCACAAACTAATTCACTTGTTGATTGTTTTCTATTTCTAGTTAGGGGTTATGTGACTGGAAGCACTGATACATCATTGTGGACTGTCTACAAAAAAGTAGTTCGGAATTACTGTGGCAATGTACTTCCTGATGGTGCGACATGTTACTTACTGTGTCAATTCCATCTTTTGTACAACTTCTGGTTTTTATGATTCTTCAATGAATGTATAACAGAAATGGTGAAAAACCAAAAGCTAC
This sequence comes from Coffea eugenioides, assembly GCF_003713205.1. NCBI lineage: Eukaryota > Viridiplantae > Streptophyta > Magnoliopsida > Gentianales > Rubiaceae > Coffea > Coffea eugenioides. The sequence continues at coordinate 33,002,311 of NC_040044.1, read as the reverse complement.
TAGAAAATATTCTCACACCAACTACTAAAGCTGCAGATCATGATGTTCCTGTAACTCCGGATGAGGTTTTCATTTACTAAATAGAACTTGTCATTCATTAGGCATGTGTATATATTCTGTTGATTTCTAGTGTAATAAAGTAGAGACAATAATAGCCAATTGCATTTGAGTGAATTGCCTTGCTATACATAAAAAAGGGTCTATCTCATGTTGAGCACCCTACAGAAGGAAGTTCTATTTTATCTGTACAATGCGCCTGCTATTAATGTTCTGTGGGACATTGTGAAAAAAAATTCCAATTTTGCCCTCAATTTGGGCAACACATTAATGAGCATTGTTTGTTTTCCTTATCTTTAGTCGTAACCAGCTAATAGATCATACTGCTTATTTGTGCTAAAAATTTTGCATCTCAGATAATTCAACGTGGTTTAATGTCTAGAGCAGATTACGAGGAAACAAGTAAGAGGGCACTACAGTTATTTGCATATGGTCAGGTAGTTAAGTTTTGGCTTTTCTTAAGGGAAATTTGTTTTTTTATTTTCATGTAGTTTTTTTTGGTTGTGGCATGGTACATACTCATGCTTTCTTCATTTGTTTAGTTTTCTGGAAACATTTGCTAGGGACATCAGTCCACTATAGCAGAATGCCATTCAAATTGGTATTAAAATTATTCTTCATCTGATGATGTTGATATCAGTTACACAAGTTGACATGAGCCTTCTGCGTGCAACTTAGGGTTAATCATGTTGAAGTCATGTAATTAGGCAGTTTTTCTAATTCTAATTTAATGATGATGGAGAAGCAGTTACTCCGTGATATTTATTAGAAGAACTGCCTCCTTAGGAATTCTAAGCATTGTGATCATTTGTTCAAACTAGGGAGTATTTGAGAAAATGCAAGAATGATCAAGGGGTGGTGAAGTGGAGCTACCATTGGTATATAAATTCTCCTTTCCTTATCCATTTTTTTTCCATAATTAACTGCAGCGGGTGGCAATAAAACATGGCCTCGTATTAGTAGACACCAAGTATGAATTTGGAAAAGCACCTGATGGTACTGTGTTTTTGGTTGATGAGGTAAATGGTATTTTCTCTCTCTCTCTGCTTGTGAAGTGCTCGTGTTTGTGTGTGTCCTGTGCATCTCTTTCTCTCTTACACTCCCTCACACACATTTCCATGTGTAATTATAACACTATCTTGTGTTCTGATTTTCTTTTGAAGGTGCATATACCAGACTCGAGTAGATATTGGATTGGTCATTCTTATCAAGAACACTTTTGGAATGGCCTTGAACCAGAAAATGTTGACAAGGTAATGCCTTGAGGGGGGAAAAAGGTTGGAATTAAAAGCAAAACCTCAAGAAGGCGAAAAACCCGAAAAGCAAAATCAACATTCCAATAATAGAAGAAGTCATTTGTACCAAATCAAGTGTGCCTACATATATATATGTCGTGTGTGTAACTTTCTTTAATACAAGATTATACTGTTACTCTTGGAGATGCTATAGCATTCTGACTCCCATATTTTAATACTAAACCTTTCCCAGGAGTTCTTGAGGCTATGGTTCAATGATCATTGCAACCCATATGAAGATAAGGTTATTCTATTTAAATTAGTTCTCTGTGTATCATTCGAATGGCTATTCCCACTGAGTTACTCATCAGAACTGATAATGGTGATATCCTTGCTTGGGTCTTGCCTGATGCTCCAGGAGGACTGGTTTCTGAATTAGCTTGGCGGTGTGTTATTCATTCATTCACCTTTTTATATTTTGGCTCATAATGGCATATATTGTCATTTCTTATTAGTTTTTCTCGATGGAGTGAAGACATTGGCAGAGTTTATTAGTTGTGAACACATATTACTGATATTTCCTTCTAATGACAGATATATATTCTTGTTTGAGACAATAACAAATTCAAGTTTTGAGATACCTACAACAAAGGTAAAATCATAATGACTGATTTGTTATCTCAAGGTTACTAGATTAAATCCCGATATGACTTGAATGTGTTCATGCAGGAGCCAATACATGATCGAATTACCCAAAATGTTTCACAAGCGCTGAAGTCTCTGTTATAGTGTCAGAGCTTCTTGAGGTGTTCAAGGCTTAAATGTCATGATTTTCTATCAGTAGGAACAGCTGCAGCAGCGATCAGTACTTCTGTAATTTAGCATGCTTAACAGCTCTAGCTGACTGCAATGAATGGCTCAATTTTGCCTATTATGAGTTTGTAGATGGAAGCTTGATTCCTACTGCTAAGATCTTGGGTCGTTTGGGGTCACAGAACTTTTAGGTTTCTTTGAGGGGGCAATAGGAAAGTAAGAAAAAACAAAATGTGGGTTCCAGAAGAACTTTCTAGCTGAGCAGGTACTAATGTTGTGGTGGTGAGTCTGGTGACTAAGAAGCAAGCAGAAAATGATTCCTTTCTTATTTTTTTTCATTCTGTTCTCTGTTATAGTCAATGATGAAGAAAGTAGAAGTTTGGATGAAAGAGATGTGCTTCGGCCAAGAATTGGATATTCCTAAGTACTTTAACGACCTCGTCCTCACTAATACACAAAATAAGAGAAATTCCAAAAATTCCTGGCCAGATACCTGGTTTTGAGCATGGATAAAGATCACCAAGAAAGCATCGGAATTGTTTGGTCCTCAGGATTCCATTACATCACTCTTCTCTTCCACCATTCTCCTGCATTACTCAGGAATTTGGAAGGAGCCACTTGTACATAACTCTTCCACCATTCTCCTGCATTAAAACATCATCAAACTTAAACATGAAATTACCTATAAATTGTTTTCTGATTTATTCAAGTCAACGTACGTGCAAAAATATTGTAGCATTTGAGTTTTATAACCAAAAACAAAACAAGAAGCAGACATTAGATGATGGGCAATTCTGCATAAGGCTTAGGAAATAGATATGTATCGCCTCTGTTGGGGTTAACATGGATGGCACCATGAACCGTTGCTCGAGACAAGTCACTATGAGCATGCCACCAGGCCCATCACATAGTTCCAATCTCATCAGAAAGCCTAATCTTTTGGCTAAACTATTGGTAGATTTTTTTCCCCCAAATTTAGTCCCTAATTTCCATTGAATTAGTCCCTAGTTATTTTCTGTGGGCCTACTTGAAATTCATAAATCAGCAATCAATCTCAGTATTGAGAGGGACAATAATATCTGCTGGAGCAAATTATTTGGATGGTTACTAAACTTTTGCAATTGTTGAGTTTTGGTCACTGAACTATTAAAAGTCTAGTTTTGACTACTGAAATGTATAAAGTTAAGACTCGAGGCCATTCCGTTAGATTTAGCCGTTAAGTATACCAGATCTGAGTATCGACGTGATTCCCAAGACAAAAAAAGGGGGCAATTTAGGAAGTTCAAAAGTGAACATTATTCAAGGGGCAATTCAGAAAGTTCATTAAAAAGAACAACTTTGTAGACAAATCCACTGAAGAAGCACGGAACTTCCCCGGACCGAGCTGACCTGATGAGCTCGGCTGGATGGCGGAGAGTGCGCGTCCTAGGCCTGAGAGACAAACAGGAAGGTGAACTAACAAGGGGCCCTGAGGTTGTCCCCGAGGGCACTCCGACGGTCAAGTTAGTGTTCCGGTGAGTAGGGGAAGTACTAACAGTAAAGCAGTCGGGAGTAAATTGCCAATAGTGAGCGTACCGTGCGCAGTCATTGCGTGTTACTGTTTATACCTGCTAAGGAGTCCGACCTCCGTACGTTCCAGGACTTGCCCTGGATAGCTCTCCATCCCGCACTAAGGGGGATTCTCCCTACCCTCTGCGGGGCAGCTCCCGGGAGCCCTGGGGAACCCTAGCCATCGTGTAGCCTGGGCTGGTCCCCCATGGACTCGGGGTCCAAGCGCAGCTCAGACCGCCCTGGGTTGCCACGTGGCCAGGCCCAGGAAGGGCCTCTGCATCCACTATTCCCCTTACCAAACTCATTGAACTCCTTGAAACCATTGGTGGCATCCTTCAGTTCTGAAAGCCGGAACACTTGGGCAACCCTAAGACATTGGACCACACACGAAGGAGGATTTGGATCACCATTGACTTCAATCTCCTGCTCAGGTTTGCCAATGGAGGAAGCAAAATGTATCTTTTTTCCTCCTCCTTTTGCGGATGTGACGCGGGATAAGAGGTACCAGCCAAGTAAAATCAACATGAATCCTGAAGCAGAAGACCCAATTATAAGCAGCAATTCACGCAATTGATGTTGGTGCTTTGGCTTCATCTCCGGCGAAAATTGGAGCCCATAAATATCCCAGCAAGAGTTGTTTTGGCAGAGGGAGCAAGCCGTGCAAACCTTGTCAGCATCCTCAGTACGAGCACTCGAAGTGAAAAAATCCTACGGAACAATTCTGCACACAAGGAGAACAAATCTTGAGATCTTTCCGAACACACTAGTTGGTCAGATCTAGCTCATTGAGAATGCTAGCATTGAAGGCAAATTTTCCTTCACCATAAGTAGCAGGGCTGCATAATCCGGGACTGCATAACTGCAACTGAGGATCATAATCTAAAGGTGGAGTACCATTTGCAAACCAACAATCAAGTACTACATTAGCCTTCCTGATGTCGCAGGTAACAAAATCTGTGGAAGCAATGGTAACTGATGCGACTGTCGAAGTGAAGGTCCGACCTGGCCTGGTGCCGGGGGAGCGAGCTGGAGCGTTCGACCTGCACGTGAACGAGCTGCGGGGCGAAGTCCCCTGGAGCAACTCCGACGGTCAAGTCAGAAGAAGATTCGTGAATAAGAGGGTAGAGTTGGTGCTATGAATAGCGTACCTTGTATTTTTCCCATGCGTGGTATTTATAGGACCACCAAAGGTAGTCTTCTAGTAGAACAGGGAGTCCTTATGGGAGCAGAACTCTCCCTAGGGCTCCATAACTCAGCTAAGGCGTGCTTGGGCTCTGCGGCCTGCGCGTCCCATCTGCTTGGGGAGACCGCGCCCTCTGGGCCCCCAAGCCGACCTGCTGGGCCGAGAACCTATTACTAGCCGAGCTTGCGGGCTGGGCCGACGTGCACGTGGGCCCCACTACACTAGCCCCCCCTCAAGTCTAGAGTCATCGATCGTGCGCGTGAATCTAGGCCGAGTTCCAGGAGGTCATGTCAGCTCCTTGTGGGACCCCCGTCAGAGAGGGGCGCAAGCAACCGTCGCGTCAGTTCGCGCCTGTCACCTCAACCGTCGTCTCGGCTAATTATGGCGGTCAGGAACGGTTCCCCATAAACTGCTCGAATAAATGCGCGCCCCTTCGCTTTCCCGCGCTGTCGTCGCCTATAAATAGGATCCTCCAAGCGTTATTTTCACTTTCCTTCTCTCATTTTCTCAGTTCGCTCCTTCACTCCTTAGTTCGCTGCTTCATCCTTTTTCCTTCGAGAACACGTCGGGTTGCCTTGCCCTAGGAGTCCAGAGCCAGTTCGTGCATTACCTAGATCAGCCTTCCACCCGATCTCCTTCCATCAGTAAGTCCCCCTTTCATTTTTATGTCTTCTTATAGTTCTGATAGTTCTGACGTCACCAGTTCAGCCCATAGGCATAGAACAGCTAGCCCCATACTCTTAGACAGCAGCTCCTCCGGTTCCCTCAGCTCTACTCCTTCTATTTCGTTTGGGCCAGAACCCATAGTTTCTCCCAACCCGTCTCCTGCTAGAATAATGAACCCAGCCGAGCAACCTGCCCAGCCTCTGGTCGAAGCCGCTGAACAGGTAGCTCCAGATCAGATGGTGGCAGGGACCTCGGGGGGGCCGAGTGGCGACTTTGGGGAAGTCGACACCATCCCCCCAGCCCTAGAGCAAAAAGACGTTGACGAGCTGGCGGAAAAATATGAAATCCCGGTCCAATTCGAGCCCAGGGCCGCCCGCCCAGGGGAGGTCGCCAGCCGACCTCCTCCTGGCTTCGTGGCGATCTACAGGGACCAGCTGATGGCTGGTCTCCGCCTGCCCATTCCCAATTTCCTCTTCTTTATCCTTACCTTCTGGGGCATTCGCATAACTCAGGTCATCCCCAATGCTGTTCACTCCATCATAGGCTTTTTCATCCTTTGCCGAGCACTCGAAATCCCCTTTTCTCTTGACCTGTTCCGAGCCTTCTTCCAGATGAAGGTCAGCGGGAAGGTGCCTGGGTGGTTCTACTTTGCCCGGCGAAGTGGAGCGAAAACCCCCACCCGCGAGCTGTTCACGGGGGCACCTTCTTCTATCAAGGACTGGAAGCCCCAGTTCTTCTTTGTTAGGAACTTAGGCTTCCCTCCCCTTACCTGGAGGGCAGAGACTCAAGTCTCAGATCCCCTTCCGTCCCCGCTCCCCGTGCCCGAGCTTAGCCGCCTACTCAGCTCGGACGCGAAGCTGGACGTGAAGGAGCTCAGCAACAACCAGCTCTGGGCGGCGGGGTTGATCCGAGCTAGCTCCTCGGATCCCTCCATAGAGGATAGGCCACTCTCGACAGACGAGCTGGACGCCTGTAACTATCCTGACCTTCCGTTCATTTTCTTTTATCATCATTTTTTTTTTCAACTACTGATCTCTTGGCCTCCTGTTTGTGCAGTGAAGCGATTTTCCTCACTTCTGTCCATCGGTGGCACCAGCAACCCGAGCGCTGCCACGCAGACTCCTTCGGCCATCCCCGCCAGCTCGGTGCCAGCTCCCATACCTCAACCAGCTCCTGCCCAATCCTCCAAGGCGGTTGAGGCGGGGAAGAAAAAGAAAAAGAAGACAACTGCCAAGAGAGCTAGGGTGGAAACGCCCTCGTCCCCAACTCGGGAGGAGAGGTCGACACCTGAGACTGCTCAGGGTGGCCACTATGGCGTGAACTCAGCCGAGGAGCAAGCCCGAGCTGAGGCTCCTCCTAACTTGTGGCAACGCCAGAGCTCCTTGCTCTTCGACCCCCAGACTCGGCTGACGACGCACCAGCACCCCATGCACTTCTGCCCCCAGTGGAAGCTCTCCATAAATGACCGAACTCAGTTCCCCGAGGTGGCACGGGAGCTCGCTCACGGGGCCATCCTCCCACGGGACTACAACTTGACCAAGGCCATGGAGCCAGCCGACCTTCTCAACTACTTCTATACAGGAACGGCGCAGGTAAACCTGGTTGGGTCCGAGCTGGCCAGGCGCTACGAAAGCCTGCTTCCCCTGCTGCATGAAACAAAGACGGCCAACGAGAAGTTGCTCAGCCAGAACGAAGCAGCAGTGGCCGAAGCTGAAGGTCTGAAGAAGCAGCTCGCGCAAGTCCACACGAACTTCGAGCTAGAACTGAAGAAGAACACCGAGCTGACCTCCCAGCTGAAAGAGGAACAGCAGAAGGCAGCTGGGTTGTCTGCTCAGGCAGAGGCAGCCAGGGCTGAGGGAAGCCAGGAGGGCGTGCGGACCTTCCTCCGGTCCGAGGAATTCAGGGGCGACCTGGCCATCCTGAATACCCCCGTTCTGCAGCACGGGTATTCCCAGGCCCTGCAGGAAGTGCAAGGGTTAGGTCTGCCCGGGTTCGATCTGGGAAACTTTCCCAGCTACAACCCCCTGGCCGTGGAGCAGCTCGACCGCCTGGTGGAGGGCTACACGCACGGACGGAAGCTGACCGACCTGGTTGCCGACCCCCTGCTGCCAGTGACCACCCCCGAATCCGAGCAGGAGGAGGAGGAGGGTGAAAACTAGAATAGGGCTTAGGGTAGAACCCGAACTGTCAGTAGGCAGTTTGTTTTGTATGAGCTCTGCTCTTCGTTGTACAGTTTTTATTGAATGAAATGAAAGCCTTCCTTTTGCTTTATACTTAATCGCATTTCGCAAAGCTTCTCACAATAAGACATATCAGTTCGGCCTTATGCCAACCTAAGTGAGCTATTCTCCAAGATGAAAATAACTTATTAGCTAAATACATTAACATTAACCAAAGTCTTGACCTTGAAGCGAACTGCCATGCGCGAGCTTAACGGAAAATCCTCAGGTTGGAATTGTGCCAAGTACGCGGGACCTCCTCGCCGCTGAGGTGAGTTAGCTTGCAGTATCCAGCTCGGTCTGCCTCCTTCACCATGTAGGGTCCCTCCCAGTTTGGATCCAGCTTGCCCGTGCCCTGAAGCCGACTTACGCTGCTCTTCCTCAGGACTAGATCCCCTGGCTTGAAAGATAGGGGCCTCACCCTAGCATTGTAGTGTCGCGCAACCTGTCCCTTATACTTAGCCATGCGTATAGCCGCCTCTTCTCTCCTCCCTTCCAGCAAATCCAGGTTAAGACGCAGCTCGTCTTCATTGTCCTGAGCTATGAAGTTCTGAACCCTGCCCGAAGGCACGCCTATCTCTGCAGGAATTACGGCCTCTGCTCCATAGGTCAGAACGAAAGTGGTCTCCTGAGTGGCAGTTCGGGGAGTGGTTCGATAGGCCCATAGTATGGTGGGCAGCTCGTCCAGCCACCCAGCTCGAGCGGACTCCATCCGCGTCTTCAAACCATGCAGGATAGTCCTGTTAACGTTTTCGACCTGCCCATTGGCTTGGGGATGGCCTACCGAGGTGAAGTGCTGCCGGATCCCGAGCTCCGTGCACCAACCTTGGAGAGAATTGTCTGCGAACTGTCGTCCATTGTCTGAGACTAGGACCCGAGGTATACCAAATCGGCAAACAATGTTTCTCCAGAGAAATTTCTGAACCGACCTGCTGCTGATGGTGGTAAGGGGCTCGGCCTCCACCCACTTGGTGAAGTAGTCCACAGCCACCACCACGTGCTCATAGCCCCCAGGAGCTCGGGGGAACGGACCCAGCAGGTCTATCCCCCACTGGAAGAAAGGCCAAGGGCTCTGAATAGGCACCATTTCCTGAGTTGGGGCGTGGTGGATCGGAGCGTGTAGTTGGCAGGATTTGCACCGAGCTACTAGTTCGGCAGAGTCCAAGAAGATAGTGGGCCAGTAATATCCAGACAACATTCCTTTTTTGGCCAAAACTCTTGGTCCGACGTGATTCCCGCAGATACCTTCATGCAGCTCACGCAAGATATATTCTCCTTCCTCCGGAGTCACGCACTTCAACCATGGACGCAGATAAGATTTCTTGTAAAGCACCCCATTTGAGAGCTCGTATCCCCGCGATTTAAGAAGGATCCGTCGTGCTTCCGCCCGACTTGAGGGGAGCTCTCCATTGGCCAGGTATCGCACGAGGGAATCCATCCAGGAGCTCACTACTTGAATAACGGCCGCGTCTACCTGATCATATGCCCGACTCCTGACGACCTCCACCAGGACCTCTTTGTTCAATGTGCCCACCGAGGTGGAGGCGAGCTTGGACAGTGCGTCTGCCCTCTTATTCTGGCTTCACGGGACCTGCTTGAGCATGAACAATTTGAACTGAGCTCTCCGTGCTGGCTCGTTTAGGCCCGATCCAACCCTGACCGCTCGATCAGGTCGCTCTAGGCAAATGGGCACTTCAACCAGACTCTCGTCCGTTTCCAACCTCTCCTCCTTCTCAATAGGCTCCCAGGGCTCCAGAAGGACTGTCTGCGCCACCAGCTTCTCCTTACCCTTAAGGGTGGCGATATAGCAGGCTCGTGCTACCTCCGGGTCTCCCAGCACCTCGGCCACCCCATCAGACGTTGAAAACTTCATGCTGAGGTGCAAAGTTGAGCAGACAGCTCGGAGTGCGTTTAAGGTTGGACGCCCTAGTATCATGTTGTAAGAGGACGGCTCCTTTACCACTGCGAAGTTCACCGGAATAGTTCGGCACTTCGGTGATTCCCCAATAGTGACCGTGAGAGTTATCATTCCCTCCGGTCTTACGGGCGGACCTGCAAAGCCTATCAGGGGAGTACGAACTGGGATGAGCTGCTTGTCCTCCAGCTGCAACTCTTTAAAAGTTTTGTAGTACAGCACGTCGATGGCGCTCCCGTTGTCGATGTATACCTTCTTTACTTTGTTGTTGCACGTGATGACCTCTATCACAATTGCCTCATGATTGTTGGAGGCTAAGGGTACCGCGTCCTCTGGTCCATAGACGATCTCCTCGTACATCTTCAAACGTTTGTTCGAGCTCTCCCCGCTGGGAGGAGGCCGATTGTTCCGCCGAGCTGTATGGCTATCTCCCCCTGCAGGTCCCCCTGCGATGGTGTTGATCACCCCGGCCAGGTTCTGAACCCCCTGCTCCGGAGTCCGATCATGGGGACCTCGAGGTCGGTCGTGCGAGCTGGTCGCCCGGTCTCGCTTGAACCCCCCTGGCCTCTGATCTGCTCGTCCGTCACGGACGAACTGCTCGAGATGGCCTCTTCGTATCAGCTTTTCGATCTCCTTCTTGAGGTGTCGGCAGTCCTCAGTATCGTGTCCGACGTCTCGGTGGTAAGCGCAGTACAGGTCCTGATCCCGTCTGCTTTTGTCTCCGGCCAAGGGTCGGGGAGGTCGGGAAAGCCCTTCCTGCTCCATCACCGAAATGACCCGAGCCCGGGGGGCCGTGAGGGAAGTCCAAGGCTTGTCCCCCCCTAATGGCCGACCTCTAGGCGGGTGGTCATAGGTAGTCTTCCGCCCTTGGTCACGTCGCACGTCCCCTTGGTCGGTTATCCTTCGGCGCTTGTCGTCCCTCTGCCTCTCCTGAGCGCTCTTCAAGCGGTTGGCCTCCTCAGCATTGGCCTTCTCATGAGCTCGATCCAGCATCTCCCGAACTGATTTAGGCGGTCTCTCCACGAGCTCGGTGTATAACTTCTGCTTCCGTAGCCCGTTAATGAAGGCAGCCATGACCACCTTGTCGTCTCGGTCGCGGACCTGAAGGGATTCGTTATTGAACCGCACCATGTATTCCCGCAGTGATTCCTCGACCCTTTGTTGGATGGTCATAAGGTGGGCGGTGCTTTTAGAGAAGGCTCGTGAGGAAACGAACTGTGCCGAGAACAGTCGCGCGAGCTGGGTGAAAGAACTGATCGATTTGGGTGGGAGGCCCTGGAACCACTGCCGAGCCCTTCCTTCTAGGAACATCGGGAAGGTCTTGCATCTGACCGCATCCGCGGCCGTTTGTAAGCGCATCTGCGTCATGAACACGAACAGGTGGTCTTCCGGATCCGTAGTGGCGTCGTAAGATTTCATGGTTGAAATTTTGAACTTCGCGGGCAGTTGGAATTCCTCGATGTCAAGCACAAAGGGGGAAGCGATGTACCTGTCCGCCTCCGGGTCGAGCATTAGGTCCAGCTCGTCCCGTACCTGTTGCCGCTCCCTCCGGGGGGAGAGCCTCCGGACGGGCTCTGGATGTTCAGTCCGGGAGTTCTTGTGAGATGGCTCTACGACCTCGACCTGCTCACGCGTGAGTTCCCGATGCGCCCGCTTGGCCCCGGGATTGGGACTCCCAGTTCGGGACTCTGACAGGTCGGCTCCTTGGACTTTAGGCTCCTTGTCGGACTGACCCCCCGATTGCCCTTTGAGGTAGTTCATGATCGCCTCGAAGGTGGGCAAGTTTGCTGCCACCGTTTGAACTAGCTGTTCGGGCGGAATTCGTGAGGGCCCCGCCCCTCCTTCTTCAGGTGTTGGATCCCGATGAGAGTGTTGAGGGCCACTTCGCTCCATCCCTTTGGATCTACCAGCGTTCCGTTGCGACCTAGTTTTTGGCATGATTCGCGAAAAAAGTAACGTGTTTCCCACAGACGGCGCCAATTGATGCGACTGCCGAAGTGAAGGTCCGACCTGGCCTGGTGCCGGGGGAGCGAGCTGGAGCGTTCGACCTGCACGTGAACGAGCTGCGGGGCTAAGTCCCCTGGAGCAACTCCGACGGTCAAGTCAGAAGAAGATTCGTGAATAAGAGGGTAGAGTTGGTGCTATGAATAGCGTACCTTGTATTTTTCCCATGCGTGGTATTTATAGGACCACCAAAGGTAGTCTTCTAGTAGAACAGGGAGTCCTTATGGGAGCAGAACTCTCCCTAGGGCTCCATAACTCAGCTAAGGCGTGCTTGGGCTCTGCGGCCTGCGCGGCCCATCTGCTTGGGGAGACCGCGCCCTCTGGGCCCCCAAGCCGACCTGCTGGGCCGAGAACCTATTACTAGCCGAGCTTGCGGGCTGGGCCGACGTGCATGTGGGCCCCACTACAGTAACAAAACCAGAACTCTTTGGAGACCAAAGACGAATTAAAGTTCCCCCAGCATTCAAGTCCGTGATCATCTTCTTGAATCCCACAAAAATGTTTTGCTCCAGCTACCACCGAAACTAAGCGAATCCCATCTGGTAGAATGCCAAAAGAATCATTATTACCTCATCAATTGGGCTAATTACTTAGAATAGAATATAGGTTAAAAAAAGAAAAGTCAGACATTTACTGATCTGACACAGGATGGATACAAATCTATGGGTGCCGGACTGACTGACATCAAAATTTTTTTATTTTTTTATTTTTTTTTAAAAGATGGCAGGTGCCGGGCAGTGTCAACCCGGCACCTGACATCGAATTTTTTTTAAAAAGATGGCAGGTGCCAGGCTGACACAATCCGGTACCTGACAGAATTTTTTTTTGAAAGATGTCAGGTACCGGGCTGACATGACTTAATTATTTTTAAAAAGCAGGCCAGAGCTGTCAGACCAATAAGTCGTGTGCGAGCTAAGAATTTGGCAGTTTCAGGAATTCGATTTTTGGCTCCTTTGGAAATGTTACAGAGAGAGGTTTCCCTGCTAGTTGGATTGTTGGTTTGTGACTTCTGCCATTTCAGGTTGCTTCTCTGTGTGAGCGCATGCGCACACAATGGCATGCCTGTTTTACTTTGTGGTCTGTCCCAAATAAGAAGTCTAGATGCTTACTGTATTTGTTCCTAATCCCTTTTCTTTTCTATCCCTTAGTCAATTTGTAGGGATCTGCTAAAAAAAATGTAGGGATCCTTAGAATTATGGAAATATTGGCTCCGTTTGGATTAGCTGTTTTTGGAGGTATGTTTTTAAAAACTTTACTGTAGCTGTGTATATGAAAAACTTTTACTGTAGATGTTTTTTGGATTACTTTTAGAGGTATTTTTAAAATATATTTTTGAGTATTTTTATAATTTATAATTTTTTTTGGAATTTTTTAAAAATATATACTGGCTCTGTTTCTATATATTAATATTTATTTATTTATTTATATATATAATATTTTTTATTTCAATTTTATTTTATAATTTATTTATATATATATAATATTTTTTATTTCAATTTTATTTTATAATATGTATATTAATATATATTAATATATAATATAAATATAATTTATAAATAAAACATGTATATTAATATAATTTATAATAAAAATGTATATTTTAAACAAAATATTTATATTTATATATAAATGTATAATATTTATTTCAATTGATATAATATATATAATATACATAATTGAAATATATTAATATTAGTATAATTTATATATATAATATAATATACATAATTGAAATATACATATTAATATATATTCATATACATATTAATATATATTCATATACATATTATAAAACCAAATTGAAATAAATATATTTATAAATTGAAATAAATATATAAAAATAAATATATTTATATATTTACATAAATATATATCAATATATTTATAAATATATTTTAAACAAAATATTTATATTTATATTTATTTATTTTTTTGTATATATATTTTATTAATTTTATTTTTTGTATATATGTTTTATTTTTATTTTTTGTATATATATTTTATTAATTTTATTTTTTGAAATAAATATATTTATAAATTTATATAAATATATATAAATAATTATATTTATATATTTACATAAATATATATTAAACAAAATATATTAATATTTATATATAAATATATATTTATTTTTTTGTATATATATTTTATTAATTTTATAAGTATATATATTTATTTTAAACAAAATATAAATATTATTTTTTGTATTAATATTTATATATAAATATATATATTTATTAAACAAAATATATATTTTTATATATTATTTATATATTAATATATTTTTTGTATATTTGGAGTTGTTTGAATTTTTTTTTTTAAATCATTTAAGGAGAAGATAGATCTTTGCAATTCCTTTTTTTAATTTCAATCATTAAGGTGAAGATTTTTGTGGGAAAGAAAAAAAATTAAATAAAGAAAAAAGAGAAAAAGAAATAAAAGAAAGGAAAACAAGGTAAATGAAAAGTTAAAATAATGTAAGGGCAATTTTGTCCTAAAGGGGTTAAGTAAACAAAATTAAAGGTTAGGGGGTAAACTGAGAAATGAGGTATACCTTAAAGGGATAAAATGTGATTAACCCTTTTTTTTATTGATGCTGTCACATATTTTAGCTACATGTTACTTAACATTTTCTTTTTCATTCTTAAATAATGGGTTACTCTATATTAACTTATTTGATGATATTAGAAGAGAAATAAAGGTGCAATTCCCATGATGAACCACTAATCAATATAAGATCTGATTAGACAATCTTTCATGCTTGCAGTTTATAGAATCTGATGATTTGGGGGAGATTACATCGAGGAAAGTGAAAGGACATGTTGATCGGTCGTTGGAAGCTGCATGCATGAGGGTAAATCACGTAAAATGGTTTCAGATATTTACTTCTTTAGTGGATGCCTGTTACTATTTTTGACAAAATAGTGTGGCAACGAAGTAATGCTTAAAAGTTGATGTCTTGGTATTTCAGGGGATGGATAGGACACATCCCTTGCCTCTCCTTGCAACTGAGCTTAAAATTATCAGCTCCGGACATCTTTTTAAAAAAATTTCGATGTCAGGTGTCGGGCTGACACTGCCCGGCACCAGCCGTCTTTTAAAAAAAAAAAATTTTGTGACACAACTCGGCATCCATAGATTTGTACCCACTCTGTATCAAATCAGTAAATGTCTGACTTTTCTTTTTTTAACCTATATTCTAAGTAGTTAGCCCGCAATTTATCCCATTCTTTTATCTTGGAAATCGCACGAGCACTCAGATCTGACATACTTAACGATTAAATCTAACGGAGTAACCTTGAATATTAACTTTATATATTTCAATGACCAAAACCTGACTTTTAATAATTTAATGACTAAAACTCGACGATTCTAAAAGTTTAATAACCATCCGGATAATTTGCTCTGTCTGCAGACATATGAACTTTCAAAAGTACGGTCACATAGCGGCATCTTGTGCGAAATTAAGAAAATCTGAGCAATCAAATATTCAAATGAATGGCTTATTTGACCCGGCAATTGTCGGAAATATGATGACTTGACTTTTACCTATTCGGTTATTGGATGTCATCCCCGTCCACATCTTTTGGTTGTAGGGCAAAAAAATAAAGAGAAAAGCATCACATCAGAAGATGTTTGTGGCTTATATTCTCCTATTTAGTCAGCACTCAAACAGGGAGGATCATTTTTAGCCTTCTTGTCAAGCCTTTAAAATTGCAGGGATATTAGGTGGGTGAACCAAGTAAAAAAATTGCAGCGTAACACTACTGAGATAGACTGAGAAGCTTTGCTTGCCACTAAGCTTTAGGTTCGAGAATGGCAGGAGAGGGTGTCAAATTGCTGGGATACTGGGGAAGCCCTTTTGCACTCAGGGTTAGGTCGGCATTGAAACTCAAAGGCATTGAATATGAGTACCAAGAAGAAGATCTTGGAAACAAGAGCCCCCTGCTCTTGCAGAGCAATCCTGTTTATAAGAAGATTCCAGTTCTGCTGCACAACGGGAAATCAATATCAGAATCCCTTGTAATACTCGAGTATATCGATGAAGTTTGGAAGCATAATCCACTCCTCCCTGAAGATCCTTATGAAAGGGCTAGATCGCGCTTTTGGGCCAAATTTGTTGATGAGAAGGTAAGTAAGAAGGCATAATTCTGCAGATCACAACAATTTGTACTGTTTACAGTAGAAAATATGAATACTAATATTTTAGTTGGAGCGCAAGGATGACTGAGTAGTCCAGAGATTTTTCCCTTGCTGTGATGTATATTTCAGGCAAATTTTAAGCATACTGTGATCACAAAGCAATTTAATACCAGCTTTATGAAGTTTTGTCTCCCAAGTGAGATTTGTGAGTATCTAACTTAAAAGTCTTAGTCCGAGAGGCAATGAGATCTGTCCCGAAAGGATCTCTCTTTGAGTATTTGAGCAATCAAATTGATTAATTTAGTGATGAGTTAGTGGAAGTTAAGTGAATGCTTTCAGCCATATACAGATTAAAGCAGCTGGTCACCAATTGGGTGGCATTGATGTCGTATTTATCCTGTAATTATGTGTCAACGTTTGTAATCTTATATCCATCATGAGACTACTCCACTAGAAGCATAATAACACAGGTTGCATCATATATCAGTTTTTTATATCGCGACTTGCGAGTCAATATAGAAAGAATATTTAATGTTCCCTGTAAAGATTCCAAGTTCACACATTACTGAAGTTGATTTCATTTACAGAGCTCCTTTTTTTTTTTTTGAATCTTTTCTTTCCAGTGTGTGCCTGCACTGGTAGGAACAATCTCCAAAGTCGGGGAGGAGCTGGAAAAGGGTGCAAGAGAAGCTCGTGAACATCTGAAGACCCTAGAAAGTGGACTGGATGGGAAACGCTGTTTTGGAGGCACGAAGATAGGTTTTGCAGATGTTGCTATTGGCTGGATTGCATACTTGGCTAGAATTGAGCAGGAAGCTTTAAAGATACAACTCATTGATCAGCAAAATATGCCTGTGCTCGCTGCATGGATTGATTACGTTCTTGAAGATCCAGTCATGAAAGAATTAATGCCACCTCACGACAAAGTGTTCAAGCACATGATAGATATGCGTGAGAAGTTGATAGCAGTTGTATCAAATTGAAGTGTAACACTGTCAATTCGATTCACGGGTTCCTGCATATGATTTGTCTAAGTCTACTAATAGATCAACGATGCATCAGCTATAGCAGAATAAAATACTCTGATGAGAAACAGGCAGTTGTGTGCTAGCAGATAAGTAAATTATGCAACTAAACCATATGTGTTATGAGATGTTATTCAGAATTATTGGCTTCCATCAGCTTTGGATATTATGTGGCAGCATGAAAAAAATTTTAAGCTTTCTTTGTTTATCCGGGAAGGGGGAGAAGAAAGAATATGTCCCCCTTCCCGCCGTTGATGTTTAAGCAAAATTCGTCACCCATGAACAAAATCAATTCTCGCAGGGGAGACAGAATACTTGACTTGGTGTTGTGAAGCTGGTAGTTTGATACACACACGAACCTCAACCCCTGTCCCCAAAACCCAACTAGCTGGCGGAAAAAGAAGAGAAGAAAAAGAGAAATCGCTAATAAGAAGGCAAAAAGAAATTGCTAATGGAACAAGCAAGCTTATAGCATTACCATGAACTCGTTCACAAACAAATTCAGATTACTGATGCAAAAAGATATTGCGGAGCAGAAGATTCGATCCCGAATCAGAAAAACCAGAATTTGGAGATAAGTTATACCAGGATTAACGGATGGGACATAAATGGAAACCAAAATTCTTCCAGAAATCCTTACGACAAAGAGTGAAAAACATGAACGAAGGGGAAACTTTGCTGCAACATTTCTGGCATCAGAGGAGAAGATTTAAACAATTCTATCAACAAATCTCCGAAATGAAAATGAGAAAAGAGTTCAGAATATGTGCTTTTTGCCAAAAAGAAAGCAATTCAGGCATTTATCTGGCATGGGTGGCACGTTCTTTAGTTGGCAGCTACGCATGAAACAGGCACAATGTAGTTGGTTAGCTATCTCAAAGCTACCAAGATGTTGACAGCAGTCTAAAATATGGTTCACTGCTTTTGAACGTTATGCTGTTGCTGTTTTCAACTGAACTTGAATTTGAGTTCTTGTGATAAAACCCTCAATGTTGGATGCCATAGACAGAGGGACATGCTACAAGTCTACTTAGTAATTCCTTTGTGGTTGAGAAATAACGCGAATGGTGTGGCTTTGCCTGTATGTTGCCATTTGTTAATTTGCCTTGATTTGGTTTAGTATAGGGCAAGGCTGGCGTCTCTGTTCACCTTGTGTTTTGGTGTAGTTATATGTGTGTGTTCGTATCCTCTTGTTTGACTGTAATATGTGAATGTGTATGCATTTGTTGCAGTGACTGTTGGGTAATGTGTCTGTGAAGCATTCCCCACATGGTTTGCATTTCTACTTCTTATTTGAGTTGTCTTAAGTATGGAATCCATAAGTAGCAGATATGCAGATAAATTGTATACATAAATCTATAGTTGTATTGTAAAAATGTAAGCTGTCTAGCACCGAAGTTATGTTTACTCAGACTTGTGCAGTTGCAGGATTTTATTGTACCCTCCTGATTTTGTTCCTAATGGGCTATTATTGTCCAAGCGCTTCATTCATGCCACAGGTTTTCTCTTTGATTTAAAGTGAAAAGTTGTCTTGATTCTGTGGAGATTTTTGTGACCAATTGTGTTATGTTTCTGATTCTACTGCATGCAAATTAATTCGCAGGACCTTCCAATTCCACGGAAAGAGATTACTATGAAATTCTTGGGGTCTCTAGAAATGTTACCAAAGAGGAGATTAAGAAGGCTTTTCATGCTGTGAGTGTATTCTGATCCCTCTATTTAGTGTTAATTTTCAAACTTCACAGCTTTACACACAGACACACATACATTCACATATATGTTTTTCTTTGGTATGTGTGTACATATAGTTTTACTTTTTTTTGGGTGATCAAGAGCTATGATGTATTGCTAACTTCTTATTTGGAGTACTTCGAGTTGAATTTCTCTTTAACTAAGTACTTTTGAACGCTTAAAAGACGATTTCAACTTTTCTTTGACTATGCTTGTAATAAAAGATAAAAAGACACTCAATTTGACAGACACCTGTAGAAGAGGTAATATGAGGATAGGATGCATGGAGTGTGATTAAGATTAGGCATTGTAATTCAATATTTTTATATACCAATGAAGTATAAGTTGAGCATTTGAGGTGTAAATCACTCCAAAAAGAAGAATGAACAAAGTGCAAAAAGACTGGATTAGGTAGAAGTTTTGTTTATTAGGTACATCATAATTTGATGATCAGCACCTATAAACTATGCTTCATCCACAATTAAATGTTGCAAATGGGGTGAAGCAAAAGTGGTTTTCATAACTTAATATTGTATGAATCATTACAAGGATGTGGGAGTATAAATCTAATGGTTGAACATGCTCAAGATTATACTTGTTGAAAATGCTCTGCTTGCGTGTCTATTTACTGTCATAGTCTTGGAAATCAATGTTGCCATCTTCTGAGTTCTGACTTTTATGAAGTTCACTGTGCATTTTGTCTGAAAAAACTCAGAGGATAAGTGTTGCTAATCATGTTATTGCATGTCATGTTAAATGTGTTGTAATGATTAGTCTTAAGATGTTAAGGTGAGATCTATCATGTTGAGAATAAGGGAAAATGTCCAAGATGGTTTGGACATATTTCAGGTCATCATATAGGAAGTGCAGAATGGATTCTTGGAAGTAGAGGAAGCTAGAGAAGCAGATGAAATGAACTAATGATGACTGCCATGATTTCAGTTTAGCAGAGACATCAACCTTGAGAAAGGAGACTGAGATAGTGGATTTATATAGCCAACAGAGTATTGATATGTGGTTTTTAGTTGAATATTGTGTTAAGTAATATTTCAATATTTTTCTGACATTTTATTATTGTCTCTTTGGCAAATAATATATTATTGTGTTAGCTTGCGAAGAAGTACCATCCAGATGCAAATAAGAAAAAGGATGCACCAAGCACTTATCTTTTGATGCAGATGTCCCCTGTGATACTTGCAGTGAGTGGATTGTAACTTAAAAACGTGTAATCCTAGATTATGTTTACACTTTCAACCCTGTGATACACTATGTAATTATTCACCTAAAGAAAATGGTTTAATATAGTGACATCACAGAACCATAAAGGTATGATTACTCTTATTTATTTATTTATTTTTGTCGATAACCTAAGTTAGCCTATTCTAGGGGGAGGGGGAGGGGACTCGATGTGAGTAGAAACTCCATCGAAACTGGTCAAGAAAGACCGTCACATATTGTGACAAATTTTGTGGAGATAAGGTTCGAAACCCTTGACCTTCCGCACCACCAGGCTTGGGATGACCACTGGATGATTACTCTTATTTGCTTTGTGAAAATTTGTGCATTTCTGGTTTCAGGTCACTCAAGATCCTCTTTTTGCCAGAGATGGGGCTCATATATATATATATATATATATATATGTGTAGATAGTAATATATTTGTGTATTCTTTTACTCTTTTATGTTTAAGTCTCCCTAATCTACAGGCACAGCTAATGCTTAATATGGACGATATTTTTTGTGTTCACTATGATTCTGAACCAAATAAGTATCCTTTTACAAGTATACTATCTGCCTACCTTTTTCGTTGGACCTTAGCTTGTGATTAGTGATCGGATAGAATCAATATGCATCTCTGTTTGGATCCTTCAGTTTTTAAAAACTAGTTTTTCAAATACTATAAAAAATTTTAAAAAGTACTCTAAAAGGTACTCTAAAAAATAGAGTACTCTAAAAACTCTGTTACAGTAAAATTTTTCAAAAATATTCATAAAAACAGCTAATCCAAATGGAGGAGTAGAGATATTTGTACCATCTCATTATTATATGTTTCTTGGCCCTGTGAAGCTCAAATACCAATGTATGATGGTTTCAGCATAGGCAGAGAGATTTAAAGTAAGGCCTGTTTGGTCTCTGATTACTGTTCTGATTTAATCTAAAAAATTTACTAAATAATCTTTTTCAAAGCATTTTTGTGTTCCGTTATTCAGTTGCTGTGAAAAATTGTACCCAAAAACTAATTAACATTTAAGCTGGAATTTGGATAAATAAATACAAAAATATGGGAAACAAACTCAAAAGATGGGATTTCAAAATGTTGCTACATCTTACAATTGCCTTTTTTTTCCCTGAAACCTGCATCACTTGTTGTTTCGATTTAG
Organism: Coffea eugenioides; assembly: GCF_003713205.1. Taxonomy (NCBI): domain Eukaryota; kingdom Viridiplantae; phylum Streptophyta; class Magnoliopsida; order Gentianales; family Rubiaceae; genus Coffea; species Coffea eugenioides. The sequence continues at coordinate 32,981,386 of NC_040044.1, read as the reverse complement.
AAAGTATAATTTTGGTAAAAAATTGTAAATTCCACCTTGAATGAACCAATCAAGGTGTTTATCTAACTGCTTTATTTTGTGATTGGCATAATTGATTGTGAAAATTGTCGTTGTCAGAACTAGATTGAACAGCATTGCCATCTCTTAAGGTCTTGATTGTGTTGGAAGGGTTCAGAGCTCCTCCTATACAATTCTGGGGCATTTTCTTTCCCAAAGCAACAGAACTCCAAACTCTAAAGATTTTTTTCTTTTTTTGGTGGGAGGAGGAGGGGTGTTTCCGTTTTCATACAGGTCTGCGGTAATAGAGGCAACCCCCGGGAATTAATAGCAGTCTGGGGCACCGGGCGCTGCCTTAGGTCCCACACAAGAGGGTGCAGGTATGTCAGGATCGGCTAATTACTCAGAATATCGATAAAAAAAGAAAAGTCGGACATGTATGGGTCTGACAAGGTGGTACTGTAAAACTATGTAGCCCAGCAGTCAAAAAAGCAAAATTTTTTTTTAAAACTCTGACACAAAATTTTTTTTTAAAAATAAATTCGCGGCCCGGCAGCCGGCAGAATTCTACAAAATCAAGAAGCATGAAGCATGAATTGAAAAACTAATTCAGTGCAAAGTCCGAACAAGAAGCATGAAGAACTCAATTGTGTTTCCCCTTGTTTTTATGTCTCTTGTCTTGAGTCTCTTTATGGCCCCTTCTATAGGCCAGCAACCCAATCTTGCCCAACAACTTTCAGTTTCCCAGTTAAAGCTGTAAGTGGAATTGAAGGGAATCCTAGATGTTTTGATGAAGCACTGAAACGGTTTCCAGCAAGTGCAATGCCTCAAAAATGTTCATGCAGTGATGCCGTGCAATGCCTCAAAAAACGGTTTCCCAGTTAAATTAAGTTTCAATTGAAATAAAGATTTTATAATTATTTAAATTATTCAATGAATTTATCAATTTAAGATGAACATAAATATATATACATTAAATTGTATTATTGAAATATTTGATTTAATATGAAGGAAAGACAAGAAGAAATGGCAAGAATTTTTTAAAAAATTTATATGAGTTCTTTATATTGATAATCACCTTTATTTGTTATTATAGTCATAATGCCTGATCATAACCGATTGAAACTCATATCCACAAGATGTATAACGATTTTTGTTATACTATTTACAACTAAAATTACTGTATACTCAAATTAAAATTTTCTTTTTCCACTAAATTTTATTTTATATATGATTTATGTGTTATCATTTGTTGGTAATTAATTTAACGAAAAGATGCTCTTTAGGCTAATATGTTTTGACAATGTGGATTACTTTTAAGGATTTTAATGAGATTTAGAACACATTTTTTATGCATTTAATCTAATTCACATTTTATTTCATTTGAAATATAATTATTTAAAAAATAAGGGACCAAAAAATATGAAGTCAAACTTTTGACTAATTCTAACTTGATTTTGACCGTTAGATATTATAGTTTTCTATTAGTTGTCCTAAATTTGGCTAAAATAAAAAATTTGGGATCATATTTATTTTGATCAAAATATAGTTTAACTCATAGACCAAACGTTGGGGGGACCAAAATTGCACAAGTTCCTTTATTTTAATCATGTTTGATATCCCGACCCTTTCTTTTATATTTACGCTTCAATTATTTCAAATTTGAAACTCAATTAAAAAATTAAATCCTCCACAATATTTGTTTTGACATGTACAAAATTCACTAAATAATGTTGAAAATTTCACCCATTTTTCACTTCAACAATTTCACCCATTTGTTTTTTTGATTAAAACTTATGCCACTTGACGTACTAAACCCGACAGTTTTTTTAGTTAATTAATTAACGTTTCAAAGTTGAAACGTAAGAAAAAGGTGAAAACAGATTTATTAAAACAATAATTATTTGATTTATCTTATGTTAAAAAAAGGTTTTGTAAAAAAGCTTGCTTTATTGAGTTCGCAGATCCATTACCAAATCAACTGTCTCCTTCACTACAGCTTCGAGGACTTCAGACTTGTCAGCCATCTTCACTAGTTCAACTCACTTTCTCTTTAGCTATCAATCTGAGCTCTTTAGTTCAAATCTTTTTTTTAAAAAAAAAATTGGCCTGGCTGACTGCCCGGCAGCATGTCAGACTTTTTTTGAAAAAAAAAAAACCCTCTTTTGCTGCCGGGCTGCAGCCATAGTTTTATACCCATCGCTTGTCAGATCCATTCATGTTCGATTATCTTTTTTTTATTGATATTCTGAGTAATTAGCCGTCAGGATCTTGGTTATGTGTTTCGTATTAAAGGAAGGATTAATCTGGAGGCACGATTAGTGGACATTCCATAGGCACGATTAGTGGACCTATGGAATGTATGGACATGGAGACGGGTAGGACGGTCATCAAAAGGACCGTCCTTGAAAAGTTAATGGCCAGGATTTGGTTCAAATAAATTATACGGTCCAGATCATTTCTTATATCTCGTTTTTAATGTGTGTGAGATCCACAAAAATTTATTCTAAAGTTACATGTTATACAAACAAAGTTACGTTGTGTGCAAACAAAGTTACGCGCAAGGAGCAAGTATAATTGTTGAACCTATGGATGTATCCTTCTTGTAGTTATAAATTTTGTACAAGTAAATTATAGAACGAAAGTGATTGTATAAAATAATGAGTAACTATTTTTTTGGGTAAATTCTAGTTTTAATTTTTTTATTATTAAGAGATCTACAAGAGAGATATAAAAAAAAAAAAAAAAAAAAAAACAACAGAACGAAAAATAGATCAACATAAAAAATGTTAAATAATTTTGATTATTCAAAATCAAAATTTATAATGAGATACATTAATCAAACGAAAATAGAGCATGCACCTATGAGTATTAATATATGTACATTTTTGCTGATCTATTACGGAAGTGGTATGCTCTAGTTATTGAAATGATCAAATTGGTTGCTTGTCATAATCACTTTTTATAATCAATTTTTTGTAAAATCTACAGCAGACAAGAACGAAAACGAAGCTCTAAAATGAACAGAGTAGATTAATGGTAATTTAAATTACAAAACCTCCTGAACAAATAAAGTAATGGTTGAATTGTATTGCTAAATAGGACAACGAAACCATCAAATTTTCAAAATTCATAAGGGATGAGAAGTGATTAAGGTTCATTTGCTCATTTTTACTTTTAATTTTTTTTTTGCTTTGAATTTGAAATGTTGGTTATAAAAAGTTAAAATAATTATAGAGAATGATCAATATTAAATTAAGTTATTGTTTGGTAGAATCTAATTTTTTTTTTTTTTGCTATTCAAAATATAAAATCTATATGCAAAAGAAAATGAAAACACCAATTGTTCAAACCCATAGTATATCTATTTAGGCGAAACAATCAACCCAAAAAGGGTGAAGGTGTGTATGGTTGGATTGGAATTTGTGAGCCTTAAAGCCTCCAAAATTAAAGCAGGAGGAAAAATGAATTAAATTAAGGGCCGAATTAGTGAACAAAATGGACAAGAAAACCAATAACATATCAAATTTCTTGGCAAATAAGTTCATTTGCTGCCTTTGTGGTCCCAAAATACTAAATTACTAAAAAAAGAGAATAAATTAAGTAATATGGTTATTTGCTTGTTCTTACTTTTGAGTCTCAAGGTGAAAATGAAACTAATCACTAGCATTGTCGAAAACCCTTAAACGCTACTAAATTTTTTTGAAGTGTATGGTTTAAAATTTTCAAAAAAATTTTGTGATATTACTGAAGTTAAAGTTGTTAAAAAATTTATAGCAGACAAATTAGGCCAAAAATTTATTTGCCAAATAGGGTTTTAAGGAAAAATTAAAGGCCCCATTCGACAAATAAGTTTTTTGGGTGTTTGTCTAAAATTTTACTATAACTTACTGTAGAAGTTGGACGAAAATTTTCTGAAGTGTGTACATTTTGGGGTATTTCGAAATGTATAGTTTAAAGATTTTGAGAATTTTTTTGCGATTACTGTAGATATGTATAGCTTAAAGACTTTGAGGAATTTTTTTGGGATTACTGTAGATAAAATTATTAAAAAATTTACCAAAGACAGAACAAAGTTTAAAAACATTTAATCAATATAATCACAACAATTATTTTTCTTTCATATTTTTGTAAATGCCGCTCACTAATATTAGATCATTAATCTACATTAAGAGCCATGTATTATTACATTGTTTTTGAACTTTACAGTACTTTAATTTTTTTAATGTAAGAAACAATCTGATTAATGTTGAGTGTTCTGTAAATACACAATTATTGAGGAAATAATTAATAAATTATTATTGGCTTTAGTGGCTTTAAAAAATGGATTTTATTACTGCGACATGAAATAAAATTGTCTGGAAAAAATGAATGCATATATTGCAAAAAAAAAATGAAATAAAATAGTGCTCTGTAAAATTGTTGAATGCACTGATTGTTTAGCATGTTCAGCAGTAGCTTTTGACTGCATGATTCCCAAAAATTGAACAACAGTCAAAAAAAAGAAAAGAAAAGAAAAGAAGTCCAACATTGTTATCACAATTAACCAAAATCGGTTAAGGTGTCATGGACTAAAAATGGTTTCTAACCCTACTATTTTTTAAAACATACAATTATAAAGATATATTAGTCTATATCTCCATAGTACTCTATATAATTATTACAAAATTTTAATGCCCTTGTTTTTATTCTTATTTTTCGTTCTATAAAAAAGAATAATTAGTATGTTATTTAATAATAGTCCGGGCATCCAATAACAATTGTAGGATAACCGCTTGACAAAAAAATATTGTTCATGGTTAACTCTCACTTTTATATTGTTAGATAAATATCCATATTTAATGTATATATATAATTATTATAAAATTGTTCCTAATGGCTCTAAATTTAATATATATATATATATTCATTTTTCCTAATGGCTCTAAATTTAATGTATATATATATATTCATTTTTCCTAATGGCTCTAAATTACTCTCAATTGAAAAGCAATTTTGTATGCTATTTTTTTATTATTCTTTTAGTCAAACATGCAACATTAATTATATTGTTTCTTACATTAAAAAAATTAAAGTACTGTAAATTTCAAAAACAATGTAACAATACATGGCTCTTAATGTGGATTAATGATCTAATATTAGTGAAAGACATTTTACAAAAATATCAAAGAAAAATAATTCTTGTGATTATATTGATTAAATGTTTTAATTTGTGCAAAAAAAAAAAGGAAATAGGCGCATATTTATGGAACTTAGTGAGTAATAGAGATATACATAAATATGGACGGGTATCTTTATAATTACCTCACCCAGACCACATAATTTATACAAATCATACCACACAAAATGTCGACACTGCATTGTCTCAATTATAGTACTTTATTAACCATTATATTACAAAATATCCTCAATACTTCACAAACTATTAACATTATATTCACCCAACCAATTTACCACACTATTATTTTATAATTCAAGCCAGACTTATAATAATTATATAACTTTCTACATTATAAGAAATATATAACGGCTAAAAATTAAGCAACTTAACACAAGAAATATTAGCACTCCTGTGCAACGCGCAAGCCGTCTCACTAGTTTAAGATATAAAAGGGAGAGTTGGGTTTTGAATGGTGCCTTTTTTGGTCAAGCGGTTATGCCGTTATTTTTGTGACTTTGAGGCGCGTTTTGGTCTTTTGGATGACCAGACCATCTATCTTATCTTTTTGGCTGATCTGAGGCGTTTTGGTCTTTTGCCATTCGATAGCAATGGCTCTGCTGGACATAAGCAGTACTGTTGGCTGCCAAAATTGAGGTTAATGCCCAAAGTTTGACTTCGCTCCGCAACAAGTCAGAATCTAATACTCTCTAATTGGATGAACATTAATTTTTTTCACCTGTGATGCTGACCTACTTATGCTTGCTGCTTACATTAGATAAATGCCGTTCAACCTAAAACTTTAGTAGAATATTTGGATTGAATGTAAAATGCTGGATTTGAAGATTTCTTATATTTCTTTAATAGTACTATTTGAAAAGAAGAAAAAAAACAAAATTATTGATGGTCAAAATTCACATGTGCTATTTTACCATCCAATCTAACCTTTACGTTAAATGTTGTACATCTTAAAAAGAGACAATTTATGTGATTTAATGTTATTATATACCTTTTTTATTTAGGCTCTTTAAGTTGGAATGTTGAATTTAGTGATATTTTTTTTACTTTTTAAACAAAATTTAAAAGTTAGTCTTGTATTTTTAGTAGAAAGTTAATTTTGTGGTTAATTTTTTATGTGGTTTTTTAAGGCATCGAAATATTAATAAAGTATGTTTTAAAAAAATTCTTATTGGCCAAAAAATTTGTGATTTTCCCCCCCAATTGGCCTTCCGATTTACCTTCTATGTACCCTATCTCATCTCCCAACCATGCAATTCTTTTTTTTCCCAGAAAAAAGGAGAGAATCAAAGAGGGGAAAGCACTATACATCTCCCCTCCCCACCCCTAGTTGCCTTCCTAGCCAAAAACACGAAGAAAAACTCACACTTTCACATCAATTTTCAGCCATTTGATGAATTTATTGTTGAGGTTTTCTAGCTTTTTTTTTTTTTTTTTTTCCAAAATTGATTTTGGCGAGCAATCAATTTGATTATTTCAATAACTAGAGCATACCAATTCCGCAATGGATAAACAAAAATGTACATATATTAATACTCATAGGTGCATGCTCTATTCTCGTTTGATTAATGTATCTCATTATAAATTTTGATTCTGAATAATCAAAATTATTTAACATTTTTTATGTTGATCTATTTTTGGTTCTGTTGTTTTTTTTTTTTTAACTTTTTATGTCTCACTTGTAGATCTCTTAATAATAAAAAAAAAATTAAAATCTAGAATTTACCCAAAAAATAGTTACGCATTATTTTCTACAATCACTTTCTTTCTATAATTTACTTGCACAAAATTTATAACTACAAGAAGGATACATCCATAGGTTCAACAATCATACATGCACCTTGTGTCCATACATTCCACAGGTACACTAATCGTACCTCCAGATTAATCCTTCATTTAATCTGAAATACACATAACCAAGATCCTGACATACCTGCACCCTCTTGTCCTGAACTTGATGCAGCGCTCGGTGTCCCGGACTGCTATTAATTCCCAGGGGTTGCCTCTATTACTGCAGACCTGTATGAAAACGGAAACTCCCCCTCCCCTCAAAGAAAAGAAGCCTGACACTTCAGAGTTCGGAGTTCTGTTGCTTTGGGAAAGAAAATGGCCCAGAATTGTATAGGAGGAGCTCTGAGCCCTTCCAAAACCCTTACGCCAAAATGCATACCAATCAACAATCCAAACCCTTCATCCCTCTCGTCATCTTCTTTGCGTAAATTGATACTAACAAAATCCAAGAAGTGCCTTTCTCTGTCAGTTTGTATCTCTGCATCAATGTCATCAAGCCAGCAGCACCAACCGCCACTTTCTCTTGAGGCCTTGAAAACCGGTGAACACAGAAATAAAGTCTTGAATGCTATCCAGAGCTCATTGAACAATTGTTTATCTGAAACCCATCTTGATTTAACCGTTCCTGGTCTTAAATCCAAAACCAGAGGCAAGGTAACTGTTTCCAAAATCCTTTCTTTACTCGATTTTTTGTTTAGGGTAATCTTGTGGTTCCTTTTTTTTTTTTTTAATTGTACTTTTTTGTGTTTTTTGTATCTTGATGGACTTTGTATCATTTATGAGGTGTCTAATCACATATCTTACTTCTTGTCTCTGTGTCTGCTGCGGATTTGCTTAGTTCAGTTATTTGATGAATGTTGGAAAAGCGAGTAAGAAAAGTTTGTCATTTAGTTTGGGAGAGCTGCGAAGATTTTTTTTTTAAATTTTATTTTGTGTGTTGGTTGCTGCGAGTGAGAGTAAAGATAGGTTAACCCTGTTGAACACTTAATCAGCGGCTGGCCCCCCAGGGGGCCCGGGGGTGGGGGTGGTGGGTAATGCTCTGCTGGATTGTTTTGGGGGGGGGGGGGTGTGAAAAAGTTGAATTGGCGGATTCTCTAATAACATTTTTGCTTTCCAGTTTCTTCGTATGGCTGATACTCAAATGATCATTTGACTCACTTTGAAGGTCAGGGACATTTATGATGAAGGAAATTATCTTGTGCTGGTAACAACAGATCGGCAAAGTGCATTTGACAGAGTTCTTGCTTCAATTCCCTTCAAGGGGCTGGTACATGATTCTAAACATACGGAAAATATTCTGATTAAAGCAGAAGAATACGTATTATTGGTTGAGGCTAACGAGTGTTTTGCGGCAGGTGCTTAATGAGACAAGCTTGTGGTGGTTTAATAAAACTCAGCACATTGTTCCAAATGCAGTTGTATCTGCACCAGACAAGAATGTGACCATCGCAAAGAAATGTTCAGTATTTCCTGTTGAATTTGTTGGTGAGATATTAGTCACAATAATAGCATGCCACTCTTTAAACTGTTTCTATGAATCTTACTTTTAGCTTCTGCACATTTTTTTTTCCCTTATATGCAATATTCTGCAAATTTTTCTGTCTCCAACTACGTGTTTGTGTAGCAGTATGATACCATGTGGTAGTCTTTGACTTGAAGTGGCTCTCATTTCCATAGTGAGTCACAAACTAATTCACTTGTTGATTGTTTTCTTTTTCTAGTTAGGGGTTATGTGACTGGAAGCACTGATACATCATTGTGGACTGTCTACAAAAAAGGAGTTCGGAATTACTGTGGCAATGTACTTCCTGATGGTGCGACATGTTACTTACTGTGTCAATTCGATCTTCTGTGTAACTTCAGGTTTTTATGATTCTTCAATGAATGTATAACAGGAATGGTGAAAAACCAAAAGCTACCAGAAAATATTCTCACACCAACTACTAAAGCTGCAGATCATGATGTTCCTGTAACTCCGGATGAGGTTTTCATTTACTAAATAGAACTTGTCATTCATTAGGCAAGTGTATACTGTTGATTTCTAGTGTAATAAAGTAGAGACAATAATGGCCAATTGCATTTGAATGAATTGCCTTGCTCTACATAAAAACGGGTCTCTCATGTTGAGCACCCTACATATGGAAGTTCTATTTTATCCGTATAATGCGCCTGCTATTAATGTTCTGTGGGACATTGTGAAAAAAAATTCCAGTTTTGCCCACAATTTGGGGAACATATTAATGAGCATTGTTTGTTTTCCTTATCTTTAGTCGTAACCAAAATAATAGATCATACTACTTATTTGTGCTGAAAATTTTGCATCTCAGATAATTCAACGTGGTTTAATGTCTAGAGCAGATTACGAGGAAGCAAGTAAGAGGGCACTACAGTTATTTGAATATGGTCAGGTAGTTAAGTTTTTGCTTTTCTTAAGGGAAATTTGTCTTTTTTTTTTTCATGTAGTTTTTTTTGGTTGTGGCATGGTGCATACTCATGCTTTTTTCGTTTGTTTAGTTTTCTGCAAACATTTGCTAGGGACATCAGTCCACTATAGCAGAATGTCATTCAAATTGGTACTAAAATTATTCTTCATCTGATGATGTTGATAGCAGTTACACAAGTTGACATGAGCCTTCTGCGTGCAACTTAGGGTTAATCATGTTGAAGTCCTGTAATTAAGCAGTTTTTCTACATTCTAATTTAATGATGATGGAGAAGCAGTTACTCTGTGATATTTACCTTAGGAGTTCTAAGCATTGTGATCATTTGTACAAACTAGGGAGTATTTGAGAAAATGAAAGCATGATCAAGGGGTGGTGAAGTGGAGCTACCATTGGTATATAAATTCTCCTTTCCTTATCCATTTTTTTTCCATAATTAACTGCAGCGGGTGGCAATGAAACATGGCCTCATATTGGTAGACACCAAGTATGAATTTGGAATAGCACCTGATGGTACTGTGCTTTTGGTTGATGAGGTAAATGGTATTCTCTCTCTCTCTCTCCCTCTCTCTCTGCTTGTGAAAGTGCTCGTGTTTGTGTGTGTCCTGTGCATCTCTTTCTCTCTTTCACTCCCTCACACACATTTCCATGTGTAATTATAACACTATCTTGTGTTCTGATTTTCTTTTGAAGGTGCATACACCAGACTCGAGTAGATATTGGATTGGTCATTCTTATCAAGAACGCTTTTGGAATGGCCTTGAACCAGAAAATGTTGACAAGGTAATGCCTTGAGGGGGGAAAAAGGTTGGAATTAAAAGCAAAACCTCAGGAAGGCGAAAAACCCGAAAAGCAAAATCAACATTCCAATAATAGAAGAAGTCATTTGTCCCAAATCAAGCGTGCCTATATATATATATATGTCGTGTGTGTAACTTGCTTTTTCTTTAATACAAGATTATACTGGTACTCTTGGAGATGTTGTCGCATTCTGACTCCCATATTTTAATACTAAACCTTTCCCAGGAGTTCTTGAGGCTATGGTTCAATGATCATTGCAACCCATATAAAGATGAGGTTATTCTATTTGAATTAGTTTTCTGCGTATCATTCGAATGGCTATTCCCACTGAAGTTACTCATCAGAACTGAAAATGGTGATATCCTTGCTTAGGTCTTGCCTGATGCTCCAGAAGAACTGGTTTCTGAATTAGCTTGGCGGTGTGTTATTCATTCATTCACCTTTTTGTATTTTGGCTCATAATGGCATATATAGTCATTTCTTATTAGTTTTTCTCGATGGAGTGAAGACATTGGCAGAGTTTATTAGTTGTGAACACATATTACTGATATTTCCTTCTAATGACAGATATATATTCTTGTTTGAGACAATAACAAATTCAAGTTTTGAAATACCTACAACAAAGGTAAAATCATAATGACTGATTTGTTATCTCAAGGTTACTAGATTAAATCCCGATATGACTTGAATGTGTTCGTGCAGGAGCCAATACATGATAGAATCACCCAAAATGTTTCACAGGCGCTGAAGTCTCTCTTATAGTTTCAGAGCTTCTTGAGGTGTTCAAGGCTGAAATGCCATGATTTTCTACCAGTAGGAACAGCTGCAGCAGCGATCAGTACTTCTGTAATTTAGCATGCTCAACAGCTCTAGCTGACTGCTATGAATGGCTCAGTTTTGCCTATTATGAGTTTGTAGATGGAAACTTGATTCCTGCTGCTAAGATCTGTTTTTACACATACTTCTAGTATTTACTTTGGATCTTTGAAATGTGACTGACGATCTTGGTTTGTTTGGGGTCACAGCACGTTTAGGTTTCTTTGAGGGGGCAATTGGAAACTAAGAAAAAACAAAATGTGGGTTCCAGAGGAACTTACCAGCCAAGCAGGTACTAATGTTGTGGTGGTGACTGAGAAGCAAGCAGAAAATGATCATTCCTTTCTTATTTTTTCCATTCTGTTCACTGTTATATTCAATGATGAAGAAAATATTTCCATTCTGTTCCATTGTCATATTCAGCCATGACAATGGGCTTAGTATTGGTAGATTTTTGTTTCAAATTTAGTCCCTAATTTCCATTAAATTAGCAAACCAAGTGTTATTTTATTATCCTTGGGCCTACCGGAAATTCATAAATCAGCAATCTCACTATTGAGGGGGCAATAATATCTGCTCGGATATGAACTTTCAAAAGTATAAGAATATATGAGCAATCAAATGAACGGCTTATTTGACCCGGCAATTGTCGGAAATACGATGACTTAGACTTTTAGCAATTCGCTTAATGGAAATCATGCCTGTCCACATTTTTGGTTGTAGGGCAAATAGATAAAGAGAAAAGCATCACATCACAAGAAGTTTGTGGCTTTTTAGTCAACGCTACACAGGAGGATCATTTCGAGTCTTCTTGTCACGCCTTAAAAAAATAAAATTGCAGGTATATTAGGTGGGTGAAGAAGGACAGGATTGCAGGGTAACACAACTGAGATAGACTGAGAAACTTTGCTTGCCGCAAAGCTTTAGGTTCGAGAATGGCAGGAGAGGGTGTGAAGTTGCTGGGATATTGGGCAAGCCCTTATGCACTCAGGGTTAGGTCGGCATTGAAACTCAAAGCCATTGAATATGAGTACCAAGAAGAAGATCTTGAAAACAAGAGCCCCCTGCTCTTGCAGGGTAATCCTGTTTATAAGAAGGTTCCAGTTCTGCTGCACAACGGGAAATCAATATCAGAATCCCTCGTAATACTCGAGTATATCGATGAAGTTTGGAAGCATAATCCACTCCTCCCTGAAGATCCTTATGAAAGGGTTAGATCGCGCTTTTGGGCCAAATTTGTTGATGAGAAGGTAAGTAAGAAGGCATAATTCTGCAGATCATCATAACAATTTTAAGTTTTTGGCTAGAAGCAACCAGCATAATACTACAGGTTGTATCATATGCTATCAGTTTTTAATATCGCAACTTGCGAGTCAATATAGAAAGAATATTTAATGTTCCCTGTAAAGATTCCAAGTTCACACATTACTGAAGTTGATTTCATTTACAGAGCTCCTTTTTTTTTGAATCTTTTCTCTCCAGTGTGTGCCTGCACTGGTAGGAATAATTACCAAAGTCGGGGAGGAGCTGGAAAAGAGTGCAAGAGAAGCTCGTGAACTTCTGAAGACCCTAGAAAGTGGACTGGATGGGAAACGCTGTTTTGGAGGCACGAAGATAGGTTTTGCAGATGTTGCTATTGCCTGGGTTGCATACTGGGTTAGAATGGAGCAGGAAGCTTTTAAGATACAACTCATTGATCAGGAAAATATGCCTTTGCTCGCTGCATGGATTGATTACGTCCTTGAAGATCCAGTCATGAAAGAATTTATGCCACCTTACGACAAACTGGTCAAGCACACGAGAGGTTTGCGTGAGAAGTTGACAGCAGTTGTGTCAAATTGATGTGTAACACTGTCAATTCAATTCACGAGTTCCTGCAAATGATTTGTATAAGTCTACTGCTAGATCAACGATGCATCAGCTATAGCAGAATAAAAGACTCATAATGAGAAACAGGCAGTTGTGTGCTAGCAGATAAGTAAACCATATGTGTTATGAGATGTTATTCAGAATTATTGGCCCCATCAACTTTGGATATTATGTGGCAGCATGGAAAAAATTTTAAGCTTTCTTTGTTTATCCGGGAAGGGGGGGAGAAAGAATATGTCCCCCTTCCCGCCGCTGATGTTTAAGCAAAATTCATCACCCATGAACAAAATCAATTCTTGCAGGAGAGACAGAATACTTGACTTGGTGTTGTGAAGCTGGTAATTTGATACACATGCCAACCTCAACCCTCGTCCCCAAAACCCAACTCCCTGGCGGAAAAAGAAGAGAAGAAAAAGAGAAATCGCTAATAAGAAGGCAAAAAGACATTGCTAATGGAACAGGCAAGCTTAAAGCATTACCATGAACTCGTTCACAAACAAATTCAGATTACTGATGCAAAAAGATATTGCGGAGCAGAAGATTCGACCCCAAATCAGAAAAACCTGAATTTGGAGGTAAGTTATACCAGGATTAACGGATGAGACATAAATGGAAACCAAAATTCTTCCAGAAATCCTTATGACAAAGAGTGAAAAACATGAACGAAGGGGAAACTTTGCTGCAACATTTCTGGCACCAGAGGAGAAGATTTAAACAATTCTATCAACAAATCTCCAAAACGGAAATGACAAAAGAGTTCAGAATATGCGTATTTGCAAAAAAAGAAAGCAATTCAGCCATCAAAGCATTTTCTGTATTTCGTGGTGGGTCTGTACCTTCATTGGAATCATTTTGTGTAAAAACGAAATTTCATTTGCTTGAAAACCAAGGAAACTTACAACTGTTATCTTGTTGTACGTCCAAGAAGAATTAACATTACGAAATGCATCCCTCTGTTCGCTGACTTTGTGTCATAGATGCAGAGAAAGAAATTGAGCATCACATTCTGATGTTATAGCAACTCTTTCATTATAGAAATTCTTGATTCTAAAACACCCAAGTTGCCAGGAGAGGGAACTCCAACTCTTTTGAAACGGGCTTTGTTGAAAACAAGCAAGTTTGACTCAACAGGCTGATCATTCCAGCTGTTTTCAGCTTCAGGGAAGAAAGTTGAAGCCCAAAAATTTGTATCTGCAAGACTTATCAAAGAATCCGCCACTACACATCTTTTGCAATCTCATATATTGAATTCATGAACAAGTGCAGAAGCCTCATAGTCCAATTCAATTCCATCCTTGTGCATAAGTTCAAGGATGTATTCAGTGGGTCTTTGTGAGTAGGCATGCATTCTTAGCAATGATTTATAGACTGGCAAACTAGCAAGGCCCAAACTTCTGATGACTCCAAGATACTGCTTTGCGTCTTCAATCTTTCCCTTCTTCTCAAAGTACTCTGCAATTGCCACCACAATACTAGCTGATGGTCTCCAATCACAATCTTCCAACGTAGAAAGGCATCTTCTCATTGTATCTATAGCTTTATCCATTTCATTGCTCCTTACCCATCCCTCTGTGAATATCTCCCAAGTTTTATAATTTGGACATCCACCTCTGTTCAATGAACGGATAAATAATGATTCAGCTTTCTTCATCATGCCATTCCTCATGTATGCGCCTAGAAGAATGTTTGGCACCCTAATATCAAATGTCCGACACTGTGACTCCCACTCAAGAAATATATTTTCTGCTTCTTTAATGTCACCAAGCTTCACCAAACATGACAAGATGCACATGTAGTTCGCACATGTGATTCTGCCCTTTACCCCTTTGCTAGCTTTCCAAAGCCGCACAACTTCATCCTTCCTATTCAAAGAGGTATAAATTGTTGACAAAAATAGATAACCAAGGCGATTACGGCTAGATAGTTTATTTTCTGCCTCTCTCAGTGCCCAAAAAGCCTTGTTAACTGCTCCTGATTTTTGGTAAATATTTGCCAAAGTAGATAAAGAGCTCCATCCTATCACAACATTTTTGTCATGAATCATTTCTTTGTAAACATCCTCAGCTGATCCAACACCCGACAGCTCTGCACACGCATTCATCCAAAGGTTGTACGATAGGACATTTCTTGGTATTCGATTTTGTTTCATCTGCACTATGACAGCGAGCACTTTCTTATGTTGAGATGTTGCTATGTAAAGCTTCATCATCTCGTTAAATGGATGAGGGTTTACAATTAGCCCCAAGCTGTTCATCTTCTGCATGAAAGCCTCAGCCTTCTCAGTGGACCTTTCTTTAACATAAGAGTGAAGCAGAGGGAGACAAGCGGCTTTCTTAGAAACAGTGTCAGGCAAAATTTCAAAATACTCTTCAGCTTCCCCTACAGTGTGCACTTTAATTGTCAATTCCAACCTCATTGCATGATCAGCAGCAGACATTCGAGATCTTTCTTTAGCCTCCATCCATGTGAATATCTGCAAAAGAATAAAAAACCAAACAACATTGCTTCCTGCATCGAATTTCTGACATAAACCCCACAATAGGGAAAAAGAGAAATATACATAGCCTGTCTCTTGCACTTATACTCTCACATTAACATGAAAACCAGAGTAAATGTATAGCATCAGTGCCACTACAACCACCAAAAATCACCTCTCAAACAAAGAGATTGCATTTCACTGAGTTTAAGCATTTTAGTACAACAACTACAAGGTCAAAGAATGAAATTCAATCTCGGCATTCACCCTGCAAATACTACCAAAAGCAACCTTCCATGTGCAGAAAGGGATCCAAGGAAGGTCTCTCTTTCATGTGCAGAAAGGGATCCAAGCCAAGGAAATTAGCATCTATCAAGATAATCATACAGGTAATCCATCCCAGCAGCAAAGTTCTACCGGCCATACCACAAACATGAAAATAATCTAGAAATTGCAGAACAGCAGAAATCTACTATAAAACCAAAAACTTAGAAACTCATTTTCCCTTTTCACTCATAATTAATTACACCAAAGCCGTCCAAGAATCTAGCAATCTCAGCTTCAATTCTTCCAAATTTCGCGTTACTAGGAAAAGCGTCAAGATTGACACCACAATTACGAAGTGTACAAAATGAAAAAGGGAAACAAGAAAAGGGAAAAAATGGGAACAGAAACAAGAAGGCAAGAAAGCCTAAGAAGTAGTAAAAGCATTAAGCATGAAGGACCTCCAGGGCGTGCTTGAAACGCTGCCGTTTCAGCAGTAGCCTGGATATGCAACGGAGCTCAGAGACTGAGACCCGTCCGCGGCCTTCCTCAACCCAATTCTGCAGCACGGCAGTGGCGCTCCGCCGTGGGTACACAAGCTTTAAAATACGAGTTTTGAGGCAACCACCACCACCACCACCATCTTTATCAATCTTGTGGGCCTTGTTAAATGACTCCGTACTGAGTCTAGAAATTGTTTCTGATGAGAAATGCCTCCACAACCTCCAAATCACTTCATTTGCTACTCTGACAAATATAACATTTCCGCCCCACCAAAAATTAAACATCACTAAAGTGAGAAACTCTTCAGTCACAATTACTGCAACTTTCTGGGTAGTTAAGAAAGAGTTGTATTTACCTGCTTGGAGCAAAAAGCCGCAGACGAACTGCCATTCTTGATTTCTTTCCCCTCTTCTACAGCCCACAGGATTTTTTTTCCCTGTTGTCTCTTTTGTTAAACACGGTCGCTGTTTTATGCAGGACGAGTATTGCAAATGAACCCTGCTGAAGCCAAGCTTAGCTCGCGACTCCAAAGGCGTGTTCTGCAAAAGGCGTCTGTACTGCGCCTTCGTGACAGGAAAGGCGTGGTTATAGGGCTGTAGCGTATATAAGCTGAGAAATTACGCCTTCATTTTGCAATCTTTACAATTTGTTCCAGAAACTGCTGCCGCCCGCCCAGAATCATTGTAGACTTGCTAAGCAAGCCAAGGCTTGTCACTAATCAGTAATTTCCGGTACCCAACGACGGCGTCTCTTTGTCGCTGCTCCGCCCACTGCCTTTAACCTCCCAAAAACCTCCGGATTTCCATGAGCCCGTCCGACGTCGTCGGAGACCGTTGCTCGCTTTCAACTCCCCCGTTTCAAACCTCTAAACCAATTAATCTTCCTAAAAATTTTTCATAGGTTTGAGTTCAAATAGTTTAAAATGGGCAGATGGAAGCCGCTTGGTTCGTCAGCACATTCAATTTTGAAGAATTTTTGGGTAGTTTTAATCAATAATCAATTATTTTTGCTCAATCAAAATTACTTACTATTTGATTTATCGCTTCATATCTTCTTCTGTTCTTTTTCATTTTATTTTTTGCCGCAGTTTCGGAGTTCAAATTTTCTAGAATGTTCAGCTGGAAAGAGGCCATTGCAAGTGGCATTTCCGGCCTTGGATCACCGCCGATGTAAGAAGCCGTTGTAGGCTGTAATTTGTTTAGTTATTGCGCATTGTTTGATTGTTCATTACAAAGATGGTTTTAGCACAGTGTAGGTGTGCTTAAGGAATATATATTATCCCTTAGGAGGAAGAAAAAACAAAACTTTGCCGCCCAAAATTAAGAACAAAAATGGTAAATAAGACAAAGCTGAAATAGATTACTCAAATGGTTTGGCACAAAGGAAATGTGACTGTTCTAGGTTCCTTTATGTGTCTATTCGTTACTTAGCTTGTTGATTCACAAATTAATATAGTGTAACGAGGTCACCTGTAATTTACTGTCGAGTCTCCGTTCAATTTCCAAAGGTTTACCTTTGAGATGTATTGAGTCAGAGATGATGATTTTAAATAGAAAAGGCAATTTGGTTTTACAAATTTATTAAATGATTCTTCTTGTTATGAGTAATTAAATTTTAGAGTGACATCTGAAGGTAACAAAATCAGGTGTTAACATCATCAAATTGTGATAATATCCCCAAATTCTGATGCTATTTTTTAACTTCATTTCAACAAAGGGTGTTTATCTTCTTCTCGTTAGAATGCTTGAAAATGAAATTTGGGGACGTTTATCACAATGGCTTTTCCAGAATCAACAGTTATTTCTCTCCTCTAGAGAATGTTGTAGTCTTTTTGACAAATTGTTTTTCTCTTCTAGAGAATGTTGTAGTCTTTCAGAATCAATACTCATTTCTCTGGTAGGTCCATTTTCAGATCTGTAAAGTCCATTCTGTTGCATCCAGAATGGACAAAAATAAATATATTTTAGCTATTGTAATTAAAAAAGTTTTCTTTATGAGGTTTAGTTTAGTATTAGATGGTAGCTGAAAATGCTTATGACTAGGTCTGCTCTAGGGCAGGGCCACTCTAAGTTTGGTACTAGGCAATTTGCCAAGTATGGAGGTTGACCCTTTCTGAGGTTGCCCTGGGAATGGACATGAGCATTTGAGTTTGCAGTTCCGCATTTTCTTTTTTGGCTTCCACCGGGGATGGGAGTGGGGGAGGGGAAGGATTGACGGCAGCCACACTGGTGAAGGCAGTGTTTATTGGTAGAAATTGTAGCACTTGAAAAGTGGTTTAGTATGTCGAATTATTTTATGGGTTTTTGCATCGCTCTTAGCTGCTTGGTCTCATCTGCAGCTGTTTAACAGGGTAGTAATTGGGTGGCAAGTGTTTGCATGTGTAGTTGCATGCCAGAATCTGGTGTGGCTTGGCGTTGGAGGTAGCAGTGACATTTATCTGGCATGGGTAGCACATTCTTTAGTTGGCAGCTGAAAATGCTTATGACCAGGTCTGCTCTGGGGCATGCTTATGGTTTGGTGACATGCCCTATGTTTGGTGCTAGGCAATTTTACCAACTATGGATGTTGACCATGTCTGAGGTAGCATTGGGCTTGTTCTGGGCATGGACGTGAGCATTCAAGTTTGCAGTTCTGTGCTTACAAAAAAAAAGTTTGCAGTTCTGCATTTTTTTGGCACCCAGGGGGGGGGGGGGGCGGTTGGTGGATTGACAGCAGCCATACTGGTGAAGGCAGTGTTCATTGGTAGAGGTTGTAGCACTTGAAAAGTGGTTTAACATGAGTAATTATTTTATGGGTTTTGCATGGCTTTTAGCTGCTTGGTATGGTCTGTAGCTGTTTACAAGGGTAGTAATTGTCTGGCAAGTGTTTGCTGTGTGTAGTTGCACGCCAGAAGCTGGTTTGGGTGGGCATTGGAGGTAGCAGTGACATTTATCTGGCACGGGCAGCACGTTCTTCAGTTGGCAGCTACGCATGAAACAGGGACAATGTAGTTGGTTAGCTATCTCAAAGCTACCAAGATGTTGACAGCAGTCTAAAATATGGTTCACTGCTTTTGAACGTTATGCTGTTGCTGTTTTCAACTGAACTTGAATTTGAGTTCTTGTGATAAAACCCTCAATGTTGGATGCCATAGACAGAGGGACATGCTACAAGTCTAATTTGTAATGCCTTTGTGGTTGAGAAATAAAGCGAATGGTGTGGCTTTGCCTGTATGTTGCCATTTGTTAATTTGCCTTGATTTGGTTCAGTATAGGGCAAGGCTGGCATCTCTGGGCCCGGTTCACCTTGTGTTTTGGTGTACTTATATGTGTGTGTTCTTATGTGCATATCCTCTTGTTTGACTATAATATGTGAATGTGTATGTATTTGTTGCAGTGACTGTTGGGTAATGTGTCTGTGAAGCATTCCCCGCATGGTTTGCATTTCTACTTCTTATTGAGTTGTCTAAGTATGGAATCCATAAGAAGCAGATGTGCAGATAATTCTGTACATAAATCTGTAGTTGTATAATAGAAATGTAAGCTGTCTAATGCTGCAGTTATGTTTCCTCAGATTTGTGCAGTTGCAGGATTTTATTGTACCCTGCTGATTTTGTTCCTAAAGGGCTATTATTGTCCAAGCGCTTCATTCATGCCACAGGTTTTCTCTTTGATTTAAAGTGAAAAGGTGTCTTAATTCTGTGGAGATTTTTGTGACAAATTGTGTTATGTTTCTGATTCTACTGCATGCAAATTAATTCGCAGGACCTTCCAATTCCACGGAAAGAGATTACTATGAAATTCTTGGGGTCTCTAGAAATGCCACCAAAGAGGAGATTAAGAAGGCTTTTCATGCTGTGAGTGTATTATGATGCCTCTATTTAGTGTTAATTTTCAAACTTCACAGCTTTACACACAGACACACATACATTCACATATATGTTTTTTTGTATGTGTGTACTTAGTTTTACTTTGTTTTGGATGATCAAGTGCTATGATGTATTGCTAACTTCTTATTGGAGTACTTCTAGTTGAATTTCTCTTTAACTAGGTACTTTTGAACACTTAAAGAGGGTTTCAACTTTTCTTTGACTATGCTTGTAATAAAAGATAAAAAGACTCTCAATTTGACAGACACCTGTGGAAGAGGTTATATGAGCATAGGATGCATGGAGTGTGATTAAGATTAGGTATTGTAATTCAATATTATTATATATCAATGAAGTATAAGTTGAGTAAATCACTCCAAAAAGAAGAATGAACAAGTGCAAAAAGACTGGATTAGGTGGAAGTTTTGTTTATTATGTGGATTATGCTGTCCATATAGTACATCATAATTTGATGATGATCAGCACCTATGAATTATGCTTCATCCACAATTAAATGTTGCAAATGGGGTGAAGCAAAAATGGTTTTCATAACTTAATATTATATCATTACAAGGATGTGGGAGTATAAATCTAATGGTTGAACATGCACAAGATTATACTTGTTGAAAATGCTCTGCTTGCGTGTCTATTTACTGTCAGTCTTGGAAATCAATGATGCCATCTTCTGAGTTCTGACTTTTATGAAGTTCACTGTGCATTTGTCAGAGGAAACTCAGAGGATAAGTGTTGCTAATCATGTTATTGCATGTCATGTTAAATGTGTTGTAATGATTAGTCCTAAGATGTTAAGGTGAGATCTATAATGTTTAGAATAAGAGAAAATGTCCAAGATGGTTTGGACATATTTTGGGTCATCATATAGGAAGTGCAGAATGGATTCTTGGAAGCACCAGAAGTAGAGGAAAGTAGAGAAGCAGATGAAATGAACTAATGATGGCTGCCATGATTTCAGTTTAGCAGAGACATCAACCTTGAGAAAAGAGACTGAGAAAGTGGATTTATATAGCCAAAATAGGATTGATATATGCTTTTTAGTTGAATATTGTGTTAAATAATATTTCAATATTTTTCTGACATTTTATTATTGTCTCTTTGGCAATTCTTAGCTTGCGAAGAAGTACCATCCAGATGCGAATAAGAAAAATCCTTCTGCAAAGAGGAAATTTCAAGAGATAAGAGATGCTTATGAGGTTTGTAGTTGTTTCTGTATATTTGGAATCATAAATTCAGGATTGACTTTTTCCTGGAAAAGTGTTTAATTGATAACTGCTCTGTTGAATGTGAATTCCAGATTTTACAAGATCCAGAAAAGAGAGCCCAATATGACAGGGTAATAATCTTTTCAGCATTTGGTATGTTAAAATAGTTTTCCATCTGCTGTTTGACTTGTCAGTTCTCCAATCTAATTAACCATGAAAGACAGATCAGTGAATATGGCAGGACTGGAGAAGATGTGAACTATTCTTCTGGGGATGCGGATGGGTTTAGATTTACCTATGGAACTCAATTTTCTGATTCATTTTATGATGTTTTTGCTGAGGTAAAGCTGTTGTGCTTGCTTAGCTTGTCTGCTGTAGTTCTGGAATGAAATTCTTGTTATGCTTATGTACTAACTGTGGGTGATATCTTGTAGATATTCAAAGATCAAGCAAAATTTCATACCAAGGATATCCAGGTTATCTGCACTTGGGATTTTTGTGATGTTAGATATTATTGTTTCCATCTATTCCAGTTTGAGCAAGCTTAACCTATTTGGATTCTGATCGGGATGTTATAGGTGGAGCTTTCACTCTCTTTTTCTGAAGCTGCTAAAGGATGCACCAAGCATTTATCTTTTGATGCGGATGTCCCCTGTGATGCTTGCAGTGAGTGGATTGTAACTTAAAAATGTGTAATCCTAGATTATGTTTACTCTTTCAACTCTGCATCTGGTCTAACTTCATAGTTCTCTCTGAGGAAGAGTTCTTAATCAGTTTCTGCATTAAACAAGTATGAATTTAGAAGTGGTATAGCATGTTATATGTCCCATGGGTATAACAAGGTCAAGGATGATCTGGAGCACTTTAATTTTGTGATTCTTTCAAATTGTTTTTCTTTAGTCTAGTATTATGCTTTTTTGTCTTTTTGTACTGAGTTCTTCATGTTTTCTGTCTTCTCGAAAACCCAGATGGGCATGGCTATCCACCAAATGCAAAGCGAAAAATTTGCCATAATTGTCAAGGCAGTGGGATGGTTAGTGTGTTACGGTTATAATTGCGTATATCGTTGATACTAATATTATTAACACATCTAATAGTCTTGAACGCTGCTAGGGTTTAAGATTATTTTGGTCTTTTTTCTGTTTAAAAGTGTCTTTGTTTTGTGATTCATGAATAATAATGGTTACATTGTAGCAAACATTTCTTCGCTTCACTGAAACGTGCAGTATGTGTAAAGGATCTGGTGTAATATTTAAGGTTGGTTTATTTCTTCTTCTTCTTCTTCTTCATCATCATCATCATCATCATCATCATCATTATTATTATTATTAGTAGATTTCTAATACGTATGCAATTCTAGGAATTTTGCAGGGCATGCCAAGGATCAGGTGCAGTTGAAGGAGTGAAGCATGTTAAAGTGTCAATTCCGGCAGGTTGGTGCTGAATGTTTTTCTGACCAGACTATGATCATAGGACTTGGCATTTTCATTTGAAATCATTATAAAATTAAATCTCCTATTTTTTGATCTTGTATTGCATGGATAATTGAAATTGCTCAACTTCATCCATTTTAATTGGCTTTAAGGGACCATTGTGGAAGATTTTGGATCTATTAATTGCTACCAGCTGGATATTCGTTGTATAGTTCCATGTTCTTGCAAGTAGAAGAACACTTTGGTATTACAACATAATAATAGCTGGACTTCCGATATGTATCCTCCCCAGAACTTTTAATATCTTCAGGAATAGAAATTCGATCTTGAACCTTTGACAGGTGTCCTCTTAAGATTTTACAGGAAGTGGTTTATATGTTGAAGTATGACCCTTGTTGCTTATAAACTTGCTGTAGATACTTACAAATTGCCAATGCCTACATGCAGATTTTGGTGGTTTTTCAAAATTTTTTTATGAAAGCAGTTTGCTGTTCTCATACTAGTTCTGGGTTTGCATATTTCTTTTCATGCGAGGATGCTATTGTGAAATAAATTGTCTTTGCTTGTTATAGACATCAGGATATGCTAGTTTAAAAAAAAAAATCAGGATATGTTGCCTGTAAGATTGTGTCGTAGCTATTATATCATCATGATGTGACAGTGGTGGAATATTGAGTGGCTTGCTGTTTTTGCTCATCTTCATCATGGAGCAGGTGTGGACACTGGGGATACAATTCATGTTGAAAATGCTGGCAATGCTGGCAGACATGGACTCGAACCAGGCAGCCTGTTCATAAAGCTTAAGGTAGAGTCCTTCTTGCTTGAATTTGTTTTATTCCACTAAATTCTTATTTCTTGATTAATTTTATAATTTTCCACTAAATGCTTTTGTATACTACCTCTTTCTGTTTAGAGTTCCCTAATATGAACCTTGTTGTCCTTCCCACCCTCCCCCTTCTCTCTCTCTCTCTCTCTCTCTCAAGTTGTACAAGAATGTTGTTGTAACTTCTATGTCCAGTTACACTATGTAATTATCCACCTAAAGAAAATGGTTTAATATAGTGACATAACAGAACCATAAAGGTATGATTACTCTTATTTGCTTTGTGAAAATTTGTGCATCTCTGGTTTCAGGTCACTGAAGATCCTCTTTTTGCCAGAGATGGGGCTGATATATATGTAGATAGTAATATAAGCTTTACACAAGTGAGACACCATTCTTTTACTCTTTTATGTTTAAGTCTCCTTAATCTACAGGCACAGCTAATGCTTAATGTGGACAGATAATTTTTGTGTTCACTATGATTCTGAACCAAATAAGTATCCTTTTACAAGTATACTGTCTGCCTACCTTCTTTGTTGGACCTTTCTTTGTCATTCGTGATCGGATAGAATCAATATGGATGTTTTTTGAAAGTTCTATGGGGCTCTAGTGGAGATATTTGTACCATCTTATTATTATGTTTCTTGGCCCTATGAATCTCAAATACCAATGTATGAAAGTTTCAGCATAGGCAGAGAGATTTAAAGTAAGGTCTGTTTGGTCTCTGATTACTGTTCTGATTTAATCTAAAAAATTTACTAAATAAACTTTTTCAAAGCATTTTTGTGTTCCATTATTCAGTTGCTATGAAAAATTGTACCCAAAAAGTAATTAACATTTAAGCTGGAATCTGGATAGATAAATGCAAAAATAAGGGAAACAAACTCAAAAAGATGGGATTCAAAATGTTGCTACATCTTATTATAACCTTTTCTTTTTTCCCTGAAACCTGTATCACTTGTTGTTTCAATTTAGAAAGTATAATTTTGGTAAAAAATTGTAAATTCCACCTTGAATGAACCAATCAAGGTGTTTATCTAACTGTTTATTTTGTGATTGGCATAATTGATTGTAAAAATTGTCGTAGTGACAACTAGATTGAACAGTATTGCCATCTCTTAAGGTCTTGATTGTGTTGTTTCGAGCATTGGGTCCCAACAAGCAGAATTTGTATGTACTTCACTGACTTTGGAGCTAGTCTTATCTTTTAGCATACCTTATTCAACAAGTGCTTGACACGTTCTAGAGACATTTAGCTGGATGATTTCAACAAGTACTTCATGGAGAACTTGGACTTGGTTTTGGATGCGCTTAGCTATGGTTTTTTCATGCTTTCTTTGATTTTTATTTTTCTGGCGATATTTGTCTGCTCAGACAGATTGTGATGGGTTAAAGTAATGCTCTAGATAGGCATTTTTTAATCTGAAACCAGATTTACGAGGTTTCTGTTATGAGCTTTAAAACTCAGCATATATAGCTATTTAGAGACCTAATTTGATACCACTTTCAATTGATTGTTGCCACATTTTAGGGACTCTAAAATAATTTGAAGTCTTTTAAGATCCTCTATAACAGTTATGTGGTGATTGTATTTGATAGTACTGGACTTGGTGTTCAATGCTTACTAGAGTTTTTTTAACAGGCTATCCTTGGTGGAAATGTGGAAGTGCCAACTCTGTCTGGGAAGACGAAAGTGCAAGTATGATGTTTATTTCACCTTATGATGTTAATTACATGTATATGTGGTGATGTGACGTTCTCTGCCTCTCTTAAACTGTGATGTTATCCTTTAGTGGCAATATTCTGTTGGAGGGTTCTCATTGACTGGTCTATGTAATGGTGCTCATGTTGCTTCAAGACATTTACTTTCAGCCTTGTGATGTCCACTTAGTAGTTATATTGACAGGGTTTAAGGACTTCTTCAAAATTCTTTTCTGCTGATAGGGAAGATTATCTGGATCAAGATGGATTATGCATACTATGGGAGTCTTGAGTATTCAAACTTGCAGTTGAAATTTGTGCTATTTAAAACACAAAGTGCAATAAACTTTACTCAAGTTATGAGATTTCACTTTCTTGTTTTGGATATTTTGAAGAGACAAGTGATTTAAGCAAGTAGGATACTGTTTCCATTTAATTTCCGTCGTTTATTTATTTATTTATTTTTTGTGAGAGGATACAACATATATGTTTGATAGAAACTGAAACATTAAGAAAATAATTTCTTCCTGACTCCTCTGTGTTCGTGTCTCTGTTTGTCTGTTTCTTCTCAATGAATCCAAGGAGCATCAATTCTGGATTTCTTAAAGCTACAGTCTTATAAAAGACTACTAGAAAGCAGTTGATATGCGGGGATGACAAAATAAAACAACATACCACTATGGCTATTGACGTTTTTCAAGATCGTAAGTTAGGCTCTTTGGATGATGCATTATGTTTGAGATAAGTTGTTGATACTCTAACATGACACTTTTTACCTCAACGACTGCTTCAAAAGCAATATAGATGTGTAAAAGTTTATGTTACTACTGGTGGCCCACGAAAATGTTTAATTTTTTCAACTGTTTCTTTCATTCTGGCTTGCTTTCCTGGTGCTTTTGTATGTTGGATTCCAACTTTACGAGGGGATTTTTACTTTTAAAGTGCTTCAGGGCTTTCTTGTAGTGACATACATTTAATAAAGCAATCTCTTGGTGATTTTTAGTTTATGGGCAGGCTTGTCTTGGTGAAGGTGTAACGCATAGGTTTATGGATTTCCTTGTGGTGTTCTTGTCATGTGATTTTGCATAAGCCCAATTGAGTTTATTTCTTTTGTCCTTGTATCTTGCCATGCTTATGTGCAAGCTTTCTTTCTCAAGGTGCAGATTTATCTAGGCAAAGTGAAAGCAGAGGGTTATAGTGACCTGTTTATGAATTTAACTCACCACTTTTTTTTTTTTCTTCCAATCAGATTCCCAAGGGTGTTCAACCTGGGCAGCTTCTGAGACTAAGAGGCAAAGGTGTGCTGAACCTTTTGCTTCCCTCAGAGAAAGCTTGATTGATGCTCTTTTACCATTTTTGTTTTTTGAAATTTACATGGAGGGATGTATGCAGGGTTGCCAAAGAGTGGCTTTTTTGTAGATCATGGGGATCAGTACGTACGGTTTCGCGTAAACTTTCCAGTGTAAGCTCTTTACGTTATTTTATTTTTCCTTGCCCTCTTGTCTGTTTCTCTGGTTGGGGAGTATTTTAGGTTAGGCCTCGGTAGATAATTCAACCAACCTGCTACAAGTAATTGCTGTATTGTTGCAGAGAAGATACAAAGAGCATTATTACTAAGTTAATAAGCTAACAAGTGAAGAATGTCTTTTGAAAGTAACGATTGCATTATACCAATAAAACATACTTTAAAAAGGTCCCTGGTATGATTTCAATTAACTGCTCTGCTTCCCAGAATGCTCAAAAAATCATCTGCTAGACTTGCATACATTGAGCAGCAAACTGATTCAGTTCTGATTTTCTCACTCTTCCTTTCCCAAAATAGTTCTGTTCATGTACTCACTATTCTTTCTAAAATCTCAGTCTTAGCTTCTGAACTCTGTATAGGGCCAGTTACACAAAAAGGTTGTAGCAGTTCAATACTGATCAACTAGAATGCTGTTGCAACAACTGGTTGGGTTTACTAGCATGCGATTATTTGCATATATGCGCAATGGAACATATCTAAATTCAGGAGATGTTACTCAAGGAATATAGAGCCAACTGTTTTTATTCAGCACTATTCTACATCTATCTGCCTACCTTTCCACGGACTGAACTTTTCCATGAACCTTGTGACCATGAGAATTTTTGAATCCTGTTATTGAAGTTGCTTTCTAGCTGATTAAATTGGGAAAGGTGATAGCTGATAATTTTCTCTTATTCAGAGTCTTAAATGAACGACAACGTGCAATACTAGAAGAATTTGCCAATGAGGAAATTTCCAGTGAGCATAACACGTCTGGTGAAGGAAGTTGGTGAGTTTGTTCTTTCTTTTAGATATGGTAATAATACTTAAACTCTTTTTTTTTCAGTTTCGAGGTGTTGTATATGCACAAAAAAATAAAACTTGGCTGTCTCTGTATATTTTCGCCTCTTCTTTCCCTCATCCCCATCCCCAAGAATTTTTTTACTTACCTTTGAATTTGTAATGAAAGTCTTTTTTATCCCTATTTGCTTGAACAGCCATTGAGATGATATTACCAAATTTAAGTGTTCCAGTATAAGAAGTATGCCTTGTGATTGCCACATTGTGATGGTGATTTGTAATGCTGTAAGACTGTGATAGCTGGAATCAAATTTCTGACTTACACTAGTAGCTCATTTTAGCTCGTGTTAGAAGGATGCAACTAAAAGAAAACAAAGGTTAAGTTTTGTCCCTTTGTATCTGAAGTGTAAGTATTAGTCCCCAAAACTGAAAATATATGTCAATTTTGCGGATTGTTATTGAAGAACTGGGGCTATTCTTCATATGGGTTTCACTATTTGAAAATGCAACTTCAAAATTGACTTTGTTAAACTTTCAGTGTGTCAAGTCTCATCTTGTCGTTCAGTATCTTTGGTCTGTGGCTCTTTGTTTTATTTTTTTGGAAAGTTGGAATAGGTTCTCATGCTCCCTCCTTTGCTATTGCTTCTGTTAACATGTAATGAAGATGAATAATAATTTCTTGGAAATGGAACGGCCCATGCTGTTGAAAGGAATTTGCTGTTCTGACAAATTTTGCAACCAAGGAAATTTTGGCATGGCTTGTAACATTGCACGAGTAACTTCCTCCAATGCACTAAATGTTTGGGATCTCTTTGTATGTTTGTTTTCCAGTTTATTTAATAATGTCCTCATGGATTTAGCAGTTAGAGTTTTTTGGGTTTACTTCATAATAGGATGGAATGTAAGAGGTAGGATTTTTTTCTTACATTTATCTGTATATTTATATCTTAAAACTAAGGACAAGCTGTAGCCGCCTAATTGGTTCTGAAGTTGGAAAGTCTCAGTTGCTTTCTTGGGATTCCTTGATCAATATACAGGACGTGAAGTTATGATTGAAGGAGCAACTTTGGAGTGTATTTTCTAATAGGATAATAACAGAATATAAAAAAAAAAAAAAAGAAGAAGAAGGAATTATGTCTTTAAATTTTTAATGTATAAAGTTCACAATGTTCATTTAAATAACTGGTTTGTTTGAGAAGGAATATATTTGCAAACTTAAAGGGGAATAAGGACTAGTCAAATGCAACAAGTATTTTGTTTGAAAAGTAGGCTTTTTATGGCTATGCACTTGAACCAGAGGCAGGAATATATAAGAAAGAGATACATGCATAAAATCCTAAATGAGGGAAAAAAAAGTGGTAGAGTTTGTAGTAGCTTTTTGGGTAAGTTGGTAATTCAGCTGTTATTCAAATAAGGAAGTAGGTTTCGTTTGTAACTTTTGTTGCCACTTATTATAATGCTTTCATGTTCTCGCACATAGGAACAGGGCTGTGCATGAGAGTGCTAACGGGATAAGTACTATATTATGTTTCGTTTAAAACCAGTGGAGCTCTTATATGAGATCATAGAACTGCTTCTATTGAGCCCTGATGGACATGGAAAGGGTATCAGGGGTTTATGTTATCTAGAAAACTGTGCAAACTTGGCTGTTAAGGTGTCTTTTTGTGCAGTACCACTGCCCTCGACCTCTTTGTTGGTTCTTTGTTAAGTTGCTATGATGCATCAATCTTCGGCTTGCTGTTATATCTAATGGTAATTTCCTTGAATGCTCCCTGCGTCTGTTTTAGCTTTGCTATGCTAAGTTACATCATATGCACCACCCTGGATGGAAAAACGTTTATATCCTATGGTACTATATAGAGCATAGATCATCCATTCATCTTGGAGACTGTTGGTGGAAAATGGGTTCTCTCTCTTTTTAGTTACCATTCTGAATGTGGTGAACATTCTGGAACTGGTTAACAGGCTTTACCAGCAGCTGTCTACTGGTTGAACTTACAGGTGGCAGCAAATGCTCGGTCATGTTTTGGCCCCCAAATATGTGCTTGAGTTCTCCGCGTTGGTGTTAATCCTTCTGTTGGTGAAGAAGATTTTGGGATGAGAGTCATCACAAAGTGAAGATTGGAGTTATGAACGGATGGATACTTAGATGAAGAGCTATCATTTTGTGAAAAAAATCGAAGTCTTGACTTTTGTATTCTTTCTTGACAATGGAATGCTATGACATCCGTCGCAATTTTGGTGCTGATGATCTTAAAAAAAAAAAAAAAATAGTATAGAAATTGTGTTGAACTGGACATTTTTATGTATCGAGTTGCCTTTCTTACATTCTGATCTTCTCATGTAAAGATCTACTTGAAAGGGATGAATATATAATAACAAATTACGCCACAAAACCTTATTGTTCAGATGACGATTGAATGTTCAGATGGACACCTTATTGTCCTCAAAGTAAATTATGTAATAACAATATATATTTTGTACATTAAATGACAATAACAATATATATTTTGTATTATTGTACATTAATTAATAATTAGACTCTTGAGAAATACAGCACCAACCCGAAAATCAGGGAGCAGTGCCTGAAGGCATCTCTGCTTCTGGAATTTGCTGCTTCTTGCCATGCTTGATAACACCATAAAAGTGCGAAATAAAACCCCAAAGAGAGAGGGCAAGAGCGATGCCCTTCTCTGCTTGGAACTTTTCATGGTAGAAAATGACGGCTAATACTTCTGTGATTGGAAGTAAAGCGGCGAGCATGATTCCGGACAACAAAGATGAAGCGCAGAAGATTATTCCAGTGAATCCCACGGTGAAACATTGCCAAATAATGGCACACCAAACTAGGACCAAGTAATATTTTGTTTCTCCCAGTTGATATTCTCTTGCCTCTTGGGAAATTTCCTGCATAATTACACGCTTGATAATCTTAATTTGGTCCGCCAAGATCATGTACAAGGAAGAAAGGCAAACCCAAGAAATGAGTATTCCTACATTTACCAGGCAAAAGTATGGGAGAAACAGACCTTGAAGTCATTGTTGACTAGCATCCCGACAGTTGAGAAAACCGTGGCAGAAATGCACAGCACCAACTGAAACTCCATCACCAAGGTGTAGCTGATTGCCTGCTTGGCCTTCATGTACGTCAATTCAATCAAAGGTAGAAGAAACCCAGACAAGGCTGCAGCTGCAAGTGTCAAAATGAACCCCAGAATATACATCTTATTTTTCTCACCCTTTGGTCTTTCACTCCCAGCATGAATTGCCAAAACCACTGATCCCAGTGTCAACAGCACTATGGCGTTTACCGTATACGCATTAAACTTTTGGCCGACGAGAATGAAAGCTGAAAATGCGGTGAAAACTAGCGAAGTCGCAAGGATGAGGGAGTTGGTTGACACGGGCAAGTGCCCGACGCCAAAGGAATACAAGTGATTGGATAAGCCGACTAGGCAACCGATGATTACTCCTGATATGAGCGTCCGAAGATCGATTAGGACTAGTTTGGTGTGGGAGCCTCCTTCGTGTTTCTTGCGACGATTGCAATACGAAGCTACAAGTGGGATGAGAATGAGAGGCCATGCTGCAGTTTGTAGCCACCCTGTTAACCATATTCTTTTGCCTCCATGGAGGAAATAGAGACGCATGATCAACGGACCGCCGCATGCCCCGACGGTTAGTAAAATGATGCTTACCATAAGCAGTAATTTTCTCGTAGGGTTGCTAATGAGTTGAGCTTCCATTTTCGTCTACTTGATTATCGCCAAGCTTCGTGTTTCTGAATGAATCAAGAAAGGGCTGCAAAAGATTGTAATCACCAAACTTGATTCTGGACTAATTAAATGTGGTCCAAATGAAACTTGAGTCTTTAATTTTTCGGATGAATGTGTGGATCAGAAATGGATTGATGTTGTGTGATGATTATGAAAGCTAACAACTTATACAAGGGAGATCAGGGGTCAACAGGCATTTGCTTACTGTTAACTCCAAATATTGATGGGAACACACAACAACCCACCTATGAATGCTCAATTTCATCTTTAATTCCAGCCATCGCACCATTATATCTATAACCAAAAGGTTCTTGAACTTCTAATCATTTGACAAGAATCATGATGTAGGCATCTTTAGGACTTCAATTTGTTTAGCATTTTTAAGTACCATGAGTTAGGTTTACCTGCCAAGAGATCTAATTAATAATAGCCTTAAATCTCCATTCCAATTAAAATCTATTGTGTGGTAAGCTGTAGTAGTCGAGCCCGTGAAGAAATTAGGTAATACATTATTTCTTCATAAAAGATGACAGGCTAATACATTTATTACTGTCAATGCGACTCCTCATGATGCTTCCCTGCATCCTCATACTATGTTTTCAGACTCGGACCAGATATTGACTCAGTCGAGCTCAGGGATCAAGGATCAATGAATTCGATCGGGATTGAACCGAATGATGTCGTAAATAAAAATTATTTAAAAATTAAAAGATTGTATGTAAAATACCTAAAAGCATGTTAATATTAATAAAGATATATTCATATATATATTTGATGTTTCAAATATATTTAATAAGAAAATATAAAGAAATTAGAATGATCAAGTAGCAATTTATATTATTCAATGAACATTAACAAGTTTAGAATTAAAATTATGGACCTGATCGAGAAATAATACCAAACTTTAGGACAACATTTATAAAGTATGAAATACTTGAGGTATATTAATAATTTTTAACAACTTAGGGGTCAAAACATAACATTAAAAATGCTTTGACCTTTTCCCAAAAAAAAAAGCAGCTTTGCACACAAAGCTATTCTTCCGGTTTTTCGGTCAAACCCGGTTTTTGACCGAATTTGAACGAGTTTTTTAGAATAACATGGACCGGACACTTGGCCGGTTCCCTATTCGATCGGCTGGTCCGGTTCAAGTTTTAAAACATAGTCCTCGTAATGTATCAAGAAAAAGGAAATTATTTTGGGAAATTATGCAGGTAAAATTGGGTTCAAGGAGCTGAACGTCAATTTCACTCCTACGCATTTTCATCTTCACTTATCAATGTTTAGCCTCACAGTCAAAAATTACATGATATGAAAAAAAAAAACGCCATACCCGTAAACTAAATATTTCTCAAAGAATATTAGCCCTAGTTCATGAATCATGATCTTTAATTCGAAGAACACATTCTGCAGATGTGTTTGGTCATCCAAATCTGGATAATAAGATGAAATAAATGCATATGTACGTCTCAATTAATATGAATTTTTTTTTTTCGGTCACAACTGTATAGCAATCAACTACAATATAAGAAGGAGCTTATACTTAATTATCTCTGGTCAGTGGCTAATACTTAAATACTTTTCCACTTGCTAGAGATGCATTTTCCATCATAACTAAGCTGATCGAATGAAGACTAAGCTTATCCTAGTGATCTCAACTTAAAGAGCAGAAACTGAATACAAATAGCTGTCAAATTATTCTGCACACCATCTACGAAAAGGGAATTGAAACGATTCATATACAAGAGAGATGTGAAAGAACCGCGAAGAAAGAAGCGGAGCCTCGAAGGAACTTGACACACAAGCACCAAAATCTAACAGTTATATATAGTAGGTTTACCACTGTCCTCTGAAATTCACCACCAGCAGGCAAATTAACAAACCTTAATCAGATAGACAAAGTCCAAGGAAAATCCAGAAGAGTAAAGAAGAAGTTGCGATATGTTTTAGTTCTCAAAGGTTACCGGTTGGGCAGAGATGTCTGTTTATTCATCTATACTCTCGTTACTTGGGCTGGTAATTTTATGGCATTCGATTTCACCAAAATTAGCAGGCACATATGTTCCAATAAACCGCATTTGGGATACAGAAATAAGACCAAAACTACCAAAATTGACATATATTATGCTTATTTATTCCGAATCAATATCACCTAATTAAGTAATAAGAGATTTTTTGTTCAGGTAATTAGTAATCAGATCTTATAAGGAAACAAAATTGCTTGGCTACAATGTGTCCTTAATGTGGATGCCCTCCCTGTACATATACCTGCAGGTACTGTCTTCCTCACAACAAAAAGTACCACATGTTTTACCCAAAAATTAATCAAAAGTGAAAAACCAACCCTTATCCCTAAATGAAATATTTCTCAAAGAATTGCACTAATTCATGATCATAATTTGAGGAACAGGTTGTTCAAAAGCGTCTCCTCATCTAATAATTCCCATTTTGATTGCCATTTATGGGGAAACAATTTTGAGTTCTATTTTTCTTGAAATAATTTCCTTGTAGCATGCATATTTCTCAACTATCTTTTACCTTGTATATATATATCACGTCTCAAAAATTTCATATGAAAATCTTAAAACAAGTATTAGTACATAGTAGTAAACTTTTCTGTCTAATGATCTTGTGCTAAGTTTGTACACATAAGATAAATGGAGGAGGAAAGAGACCTTAAAATCATTATTCACGATCATGCCAACGGTGCAGGTTGGTGGGGGGAAAAAGCCAATCGCAATCTGAATCTCCATTATCACCAAAGCGTAGCAGATGGCCTGCTTCGCTTTCTTGTGCGCCAGTTCAGTCAACGGCAAAATCAACCCGTTTACAGCACTGGAAAGCCAATGTCAAAACAGACCCTAAAACATACATCTTCTTGCTCTATCCCTTAGGTCTGTCGCTGCCTCCATGCAAGGCCACAATCACCATTTCCACCGTTAGCAAGACGACCGCATTCATGGTATACGGAGTAAACTTTTGCTTAACAATAAGAAATGCAAAAAATGCAGTGAAAGCCAGTTGTGATGCCGCAACGAGTGAAGCAGTGGAGACCGGCAAATGCGCCACCCCAAAGGCATAGTACGTAATAAATTGCTTAGCCTTCAAGTAAATTGACTCCACCATTACCAAAATCAGCTCATACACAGCTGCAGCTGCAAGAGTCATCGTGAAACCTAAAACATGCAACCTATTTGACTCGCCCTCTGGCAAAACAACCAACCCAACCCCACGGTCAACAAAACAAGAGAAGATGCTGTGAACTTATTCTTAACAATAAGGAAAGCAAATATAGCAGTGAAAGCAAGCTGCGTAGAAACGATGATAGAAGAGGTTGAGACGGGGAGGTGGGCTAGCCCGGAGGCGCACAACTAATTCGCTACACGGGTTAGGATGCCGATGATGGCGGTCTTCGTGAAAACCAGATAATTGATAAAAAATAGGCTGGTGTTGTGGCCTTGATTCTTGCGGCGATGGAGATAGGAGATAGTTAGTGGGATGAAAATTAGAGGCCATGCTGCGGTGTCTAACCGGCTTGATAGCCATCTACTTTTGCCTCCTTTGACGAAGTAGAGACGCAGCATCAAAGGGCCTAAGATTATCAGTTGAGAAGCAGGATTGTTTTCTCATGGTGTCGCTGACTTAAGGTTCCTGCTGTTCCACGACCAGGCCACAATGCACGTGTATATTGATGCATGCATCTATAGAAAGACCGGTAGCAGATTTAAATGGGAAATTACATACACTTTGACTTCTATGGAGACGTTTTTTTGGAACAAAATGAATCATTTTCCGCCTCTTGAATACAAAGAAATCATAGCCATGTAAATGTTTTTAAAAAAATTTCAGTAGATTCGGTTTCAATCACCATTACTAGACAAGATAGGCATAACCATGTAAGCGTGTAGTATGACAAGGAGGGAACCTCTGTGCTTATAATTTGAGACAGCATTTATTATGACAGGAGCCAAGGCTTCTACAGTCATGAGTTCAATTTACGGAAGAAAATGTAAACACTAATAACATGCAACAATTAATTAGCATAACAAATTTTGTACTATCTTAGATTGATCTCATCCATCAATTTTAAATGGCACCTAACAAAATCATTAGCTTTTCATTGCAATCAAATCTATGATTGAAGGCAATCCACACCCTGTTCTGATCCCTCCTTCGAAGCAATTGCCGCACTATTGCCTACTCACTTGACAAACTTAAAAAATTATGTGGTTGACAATACATACTTTAGTTACAGTTATAAATTGGATTAGAAAATGTCAAATGCTTATTGATAAGTGTAAAGGCTGAGACACAAACGGCAGTTTGGTAGCCTGGAAAAATATTAGAATACAATTTCATTAAAATTAACTTTATAACATTATTGCACAAATGTACGTACTCTTCTAATGGTGTTGAAAACTTCACCTTATATCTAAATGTGTGTTTTCTGCGTCAACTTCACCTTATATTTTGGCGCACAAGAATGGACGGGTCACCGCGAATATATGCAGTAAGTACTTTGAGTTTAATTGTTTATTTGTTCATGATTCCTTGAGTTGATCGAATAAATTTCTTATTGTATTCATAACTTTACACAAGATTATTATTGGTTCCGGGGTTGCTACTCCGATTATGTCACTATCTTTGACAATAAAACACAAGTTAGGCTTGAAATCTGTTTCTGCCACTACTGATTTTCAATTTTTTCTCTGGATCATTTTCAAAAACATGTTGATCAACGTTTGTAGCTTGTTACATGATCGAACAACTTTCCTGATGTTCTATATATAAGCCCTTCCTTGATTGAGCTGCCATTCCACTTTCAATGCGTTTAGTCAGTAGCCGCTCAAAATCTATCTCTTCGAGGCTCTTTATGATGTGGAAAAATTTGTGCAGAATTGTTCGAATGTAAACCTAGTTGAGAAGAAGTCCAAAATGTATAATAAAATAGATGATCCAAGGTTTTCTCATGCACTACTTACATATTCATATATTTAAATGATTGAAAAATGGTACACCTCTCACGCAATGAAAATAAAAATACTCTCAATTGAATGTGAGATCTGTATATGCAATACAAAATGCTTGACATCCTTCAGTAAGGAGAAAAAAAAAATGAAACTTATACTGTTGCGGTTTTTCCACTATTTTTTATATTTTCCTCCAAAAGAAACTCTTTTCAAGTAAAGCAATAAAATCTCTTCCATTACCCTTAGGAGCCAAACTCTTTCATTGGGCCTCTCTGCTGCAATTAAATGATCAGATCACTGTTGGTGGCGATGGAATTCTGCAATCCCAAAAAGGAATTGGCTTCAGAGATACCCTTATTTGATCTGTCGAATTAAGGATAAATTTCCAATCCATGGCAACACTTCCAATGCAACTTTGGTAATAGAGCAATCCATCTATCAGTCTATCTTTGACCAAAATATATGTCCTCCACCCTCACCCAAAAAAGTAAAAAAAAAAAAAGCATTTTCTCGAGCTGAATTATGAAGAAATAAATGGTCAAATCTACCAAGCATCCAAAGGGTAACGCTGTATGCAGTCATTCCATGGATTATCATTTTCTTGAGCTGAATTTTGCAACCACTTCCAAACCAAGCTACCAATCTTGAATCCAGTCCCGAATGCAATCATCCACATTTTGTCCCCCTTTTTAACTCTCTTTTTTGCTTCAAAATAAGCCAATTCATAAAACACAAGACTGCTAGACGTGTTACCAAACCGGTTCAAACTCATCCGAGCTGGCTCAGTTACCTCCCCTCTCAATCTCAAAACCCTCGCCACTTGTTCAATTACAGCTTTACCCCCAGTATGAATACACATATGCTCAAATGCTGCTGTAAAATCAGGCACAGTTGGTTTGGACTCACCACGGGACAATGCTGCCATGGCCACCGAGTACGCGTAAAGAACGAGTTGACTCAGTGGCAAAACTCGCGGTGCAAGAATAGTAAGATGCTCCCTCAAATTCACCCCAGCCACTCTTACCAAATCCTTTGTAAGTGCAACTCCGGTATACCCTTTATCATCCTCCTCCTGAAATGCAGCCCGGTACGACCGGTCATCGGCTCCGTGGTGAGTTCGGAGCATGTCAACAAGTTCCATCTTGGCAACTGAGCGGCGACTCCGGTCATTCGTCAACATTGCGGCGGTGCATCCGACGCGAAAGATGCAGTTTGTAACAAGCATGGAACGATTGTCACCGGAGTACCAGTTTAGAGTTGTGCTTTCGGTGATCACCACAAGGGCATGTTGGACTTTTCCACTGGCACGTAAAACCCTAGCTGCACAGTCAATGGATAAAACCCCAGAACCGCATCCCATTCCACTCAGATTGTAAGTTTTCACGTCCGGTTTGAGGTTATAATGGTTTACAATAAGAGAAGAAAGCGAAGGCGAATGTGAAAAGCTACCGCATGTAACAATAACGATGTCAATGGATAGAGGGTCGATTAGGGTTTTAGACAAAAGTGCATCTATGGAAGAAAAAATTCCTTCTTGAGCTTCTTGGATGGCGCATTTTAGCGTGGGAGTAGTATCTTCCTCGAAAATGAAGGGGGGTGCGTAGGTTTCGTCACCTAGGCCGGATTTAAGGTAGATTTTACGCATGAATTCAATGGTTTCTTGGGTGAAATGTTGGTTTCGAAGTAAAAAGGATTCAGCTACCCCGTACAGGCACTTCCGGTGGGGTGGCGGCTTAAAGCACGCGTAGTTTATGAGAAAGACGGGGCTTGGGCGGGTTTTGAGCCCGCAGAAGATCGAGAGGAGCATGCAAATGGAGAGAAATATGGAGAGGTGGAGGTGAGTTAAGAGGAGACGGAGGACGACGGCTACGAATGGGATGTAGGATAAGGTGATGTGGAGCAGGAGTGTCAGTGATAAGAGACATAAAAATGAGAATTGGAGAAGTTTAATTTGCTTCAAAGATATCATGTTTGGAAATTTTACGGATGTATATTTGCTGTTTCTCCCAGAACGCAGGAGGGGGCGGTGGCAGTGTTGGTGGTGGACGGTGGCGGATAGGGTTGTGGAAGCCTGAAGTTTGCTGGTTGTGAGT
Source organism: Coffea eugenioides (assembly GCF_003713205.1). NCBI lineage: Eukaryota > Viridiplantae > Streptophyta > Magnoliopsida > Gentianales > Rubiaceae > Coffea > Coffea eugenioides. The sequence continues at coordinate 32,943,083 of NC_040044.1, read as the reverse complement.
GCATGTGAAGAGAGATTGGTTGTATACTTATACTAATAAGGAATTGTGGGATGCTTTTATTTAAATTAATTTATTTGGTTATTTTTGCTTTTTGGAGAAAAGGGTTGGGGAAGCATTTAAGGCTGTTAAGGATGTAGTTGGCATTAAAACATAACAGCTAGCCAATTCTGAGAATCAACGTGCTGGAGAGTATAAAATATTGTGAGCAGAACATATATATGTTGTTTAAATTTAATGCAAATTTTCTTCTTAGTTTCTGAATTCTGTTCTTGAAAGGAAAGATTCATGGTTGAAAATTGAAACTAGCAAGTGTCAAAGGTGTTTGATGACTGCCAGCCAATTCACCACTTCTGATTTGTGGGGTGACTTTTGAGGCCCAATATAAAATGCCAAAGCACAAGTAATCAGAAGGGTAGGAGAAAACCTTCCACTTGATTCTCCACTTGCACATATATATTCACAAAATTAAGACGTGGGACTAAATATGAACAGCAAAATTCATGTACCATACTGCAGTTTGATCTTTACTAAACTGGTCTTGTGAGAAAACAATCCATTATAGGATAATGCCGCACGAGCTGTGGTTTTGGGAAGGGTGAGATGAGAGCGAATAGGAAATCGATGTTTCATTTTCTTTTGCTAAATACTCTTTATTGTACTCAATTTAGCATGCATGGCCATATGCAAGAACCAGTTTTTTTTCACGCAAAAGGGCTCTGGGCTTTTGAAATATTGGTCCCTAAATGGTAATGTGCTGGCAATTTTCTTTTCTTGCATTTCTTTAAAGATCATAAATTATTAAAAATTAATTTTTCCTATATTGAACATATACACAGATTGAGTTTTCAAAGAATGACAATTATAAAACTTGAATTTGAACTCCAATTTTTGCATATATGTCATAAATTTAACGACGATAGCATAAATATTTTTAGTATATATAAAATTTAGGTTCCATTTGATAAAACTGAATCTGAATTTTGAAGTCTGAATTCTGAAATCTGAATACTGAAACAATTAATTTGCTGAATTTTAAGCACTGAAAAGAAATATATAAATGTTTGAATTTTAATGTTAAGCCTAATTATGTTGTTTGATAAACATTTATAACTGAATGGTTAATAAGTTAAATTTGATAATTTTGCCCTTATATCTTTACATCCAAAAAAGAAATAGAACCTATAATTTAATTAGCTTAAAATTATTAGACATGAAAATGAAAATATTTATTTTTAAATCAAATTAATATAAAAGATGAAATATATCATATGAGGAGTATGGAGAAGATGTAAAAGTCATTAAAAATGGAGGAAAGAGAAATAGAAAACCCTTAGATAGAGAATATCAAGTTGTTTAATTAAACAAGAATTTTGAACATAATTAACAAACAATGGTAGATTTGGTAGATAATATAAGATAGTTGAAGTAATTCTATTAATTCTTATCAGAATTAAGTATTCAGTTAGGATTCTTGTGCTGAAAAAAATACACACAACTTCCGCATTGCTTAACAAATTCAATAGATGGATTTTCATTTATCAAACACTCAAAACATCTGAATGTCTGAAAAAGTTCAGTTTCAGCACTTTTTAATGTTATCAAACAGATCCTTGGTCAATTATTAACCGCCTTTCTGCTAGTTTGCAATCTTCTATGTATTCTGTTAAGTTTCGGAAAGGGTGCAAGTATGTTTGCTATTAATGCCGAGATACAGCTTTTGTTTGTTCTCATTAATTGATTTCTACTCTGGTATACAGGATTTCAGATTTCCTGTTGGCGCCACCTTGATAAGAATTCGATTTATGTGAGCAAAATATATTTTTAGGCGAAGAGGGGGCACATGATTGAGCTGCGCTGCTGTTTTCCACTGGCTGCACCGACCGATAGTATGGGCCATTTAAGTTAAATGGGTGGGAATCCAAAACTGTATGTATGTCTGTATCCCGTCTAAGTCTGTTGCCATTGTATTTGCACTCATAAATATTGGCATTGAAGTAGAAAATGACGGCTAAAACAATTATTTTAGAAACCAAAAGAGGGTTATCGAAACTTTGTGTTTTAAATGATGCTTATAGTCATAGCTAATTGAAAAATAGGAACAACGGCATTGCAAGTAATTAAATTGGGATTAGACCTTCAACCCTCTTTTTGGTCTATATTTAATCATGGAAATGATCATTGCAAGTAATTAAATTGGGATTAGACCTTCAACTCTCATTTTTGTCTGTGTTTAACCAGGGCAATGATAATCGATTTCACTACGAAACCAACTATTTTGCAATTCAAATTTGAGCATTTCATAGAATGCAAAGTTGTTGATGACCCCATTTTTTCATTAAATTGGGATTAGCCCTTCAACCCTCTTTTTTGTCAGTATTCAATTAGGGAAATGATCATAATCTATTTCACTACGAAACCAACTATTTTGCAGGTCAAATTTGAACATTTCATAGAATGCAAAGTTGCTGATGACCCCTTTTTCATTAAATTGGGATTAGACTTTCAACCCTCATTTTTGTCTGTATTTAATCAGGGAAATGATAATCGATTTCACTATGAAACCAACTATTTTGCAGTTCAATTTTGAGCATTTCATCGAATGCAAAGTTGTTGGTAATCCCTTTTTCCCCCATTTTCTTTTATAACCTTTACGTTACGTCCAGGTGTGATGCACTCAAACGACGGGAAAATGCCAATTTTCATCCCTAAACTTTGGGTCATGGACACATTTCGCTCTTAAACTTTCTGGTATAACATATTTAGTATTTGAACTATCAATTTTTGACCAATTTCATCCTCAAGCAAGAAATTAACCAATTTGAATGGAAATTGGAGTTGGGAGAGTAAAAATAGTTGTCCTATTTTGCTAATTTTAAGTCATGCAAGGCTTTTCAGTCAAGGGGTTCAAATTCATCAGGTGTCCAATTTCCTTTCAAATTACTAATTAGTTTCCCATTTAAGGATAAAACTGGTTAAAAATTGATAGTTCAGATACTAAATGTATTATGTCAAAAAGTTTGAAGACGAAATGTGTCTATGACTTAAAATTTAGGGATGAAAACTGGTATTTTTCCCTCAAACGACCAAAGAAGTCTTGTGGAATAAGAATGATGGAAATTTTAAAAGAGACAGCCAAAAAATCAATTTGATGAATTTTCAATTCATTCCTGGTCTCTGACCTTATTTATGAGCAATAATAGCTGTTGAAGCTAAAATTTACATCTTCTGCCTACCACAGAAAAAGGGGCGGCTGGGGGAAAGAGCGTCACCAACTTGGCTACATATGCTGACTCTGATTCTGTTACGTATAATTATTATTGATTTCATGGCTGAAAACCTGAAACTGAAGAAGCTATTTGTTCGAAGTTTCCTAGCACAGCAACCTTCATAAATGCGCCATAAGATGCACTCTTTCTTGCTAAAAATTTTGCCTCTTTTAATAATGTCTGTCACAAATTTTGACTCTCAAAGAGAAAAACAAATTGTTCGTGTTATCAGTTATCGTGTATGCCAGGGCTACCATATACAAAAGGCACGACTTCACATACATTCCTTTTTTTTTTTTTTTGTATCCACAAAGGGATTTCTTTGCATGTACTCTCATAATTTCTAGCTGCAGATATCTGTGTGGTACAAAAATTGGAATTAGGGGCAAGGACAATTAATGGTAATGGTCAAGATTAGCCCAAAAAAAATTTTATAACCCGGATTATTTGGTGTGCATCATTTTCAACAATATAGATGAGGTTCACAAAATTTAATTCTGTCTTTATATTGCGTTGAAAAATTGATATTCACTATCCAAACTACTGAAAACAAGGATGAATACAATGTTCCCTATTAAACATGAGACAGTAAAGACTCTAAAGGGACAAAAAGTCAATTGGTGAACTGTTGGTTGATGGAGAAACGAGACGAAGAAGTTTGTTTGGACATTTAATTGGTTGAGCGTCATCAACCAGTAGACCAACTCTATATCCAAACTGATATGCCTATGAGTTCCAAATCTTTTACAACAGTTGCAAACAAGGTACATGGTACATAGTCCATGCTTTCTTACCTCAGATGATGGAAGTATGGGCAAGAAGTTCCATTCCAAGTACAAGACAAATAGTACTTAAAGGGAGCAGTAAAAAAACGACATCCCAACTCCTTGATTCATGGAATCAAAAATCAATTTTTTTTTGTTGACTTAATGAATAAAAGGGAAGAGTCAAAAAAAAAAAAAAAAGACATCCCAACTGCAGAACTGCTTGATTATTCATCGACATGGGCTTGGTCAATTTGCAGGCGGTGACCTCGAATGAGTGAAAGGTGAGAATAGTGGGAAGAATTATTTTGTGTGATCAGGAGACTGTGGGAAGAGTGGAGAAAAGGGTATAGTATAACATTCGAAGGGACAGCCCATCTCGAGAAGAGAACAGATAAGACGAAGTTGTTTCCTGCTAGTTGTGGCACCCTTGCGCATCAAAAGTTAGCTGATTCAAATCTTGAATGCAACCTGGCTGTGGAATATTAGTACTAGTACATATATACTTGTTTGGGGTATGTTCTTCTCTAGATAACTAGCTACTTTGAGATTAATTAGGGTCTCAATAGTCGTGTTTAAAACACAGGCGGGGCAAAAGTCTTGAATTACAAAGAATCCTTTTAATTAAAGATCTTCAATCTTTTGAGGGAGAAAACCTAATTTTTTTTTTTAAACTTGGGTGGCAATGCCCCCTCCTCCCTCACTGGTATCTTTAAACTTGCCAAAGACGATTTAGCATGGTCTTTAATTTGGCATTAGTTGAAGTTTCTTGATCCATCTCAAAACCATAAGACCATGTTTAGTAATTGCACGAGTGATGAAACAAGAGTTATTTCTTTCACGAGTATATCTTTTACCTGGGGTTGAAGCTTGAAGCAAAATTAAGTACGCATTAGTCAATTTCCACATCCGGAACCAGTAGATTAGTTCAATGCCTAAATGACAACCAACTAGCTATAGGCAGACGTTCATGAAACAAAGGTTCTCAGTTGCTTGGAAGGCAGACCAACATATTCTGAAATACCCAAAGAAGGCCAATTTTATCTCCCTTGAATCCTTTGCCAGACATATATATGCTTTGTTATCTTTTCCAAGAAGTTCTGAAATAGTTTTTGTTTACTTCACTTCCTCTTTTCCATAATTTTTGGATCCTCCTTTCAAAGTGTTAAGATCTTCCCCATGGTGGTTTTATTAAAGAAATCCTTAAGAGATCTTTAGAAATGGATAGACATAAGCTTACATTTCACCGGGAGATCAATGCTTCCTATCTTGAATTTCCTTTTTGCAACAAACTAGGATGTTTTCTTGTATTCTATAGGATGTTTACTTGTATTCAACGTGTGAGTTTGGATAGGAGATTATTTGGGATAATTTTTTGACAAAAATACAACGTTTACGTCCTTGATCAATTCCAACTTGTGCTTGTAAGAATATTTTGTCACTTTTGAAGTAAATATCAAATAATGACAAAGAAACGTACTAATATAATTAGTAGATTTGTTAGATTTCATTTTTTAACTTTCTTAAATGACCGGGTCAAAACCAACCAATATGCTATAATAAAGAGCTGAACATCAGTTGTTCAAGGAAGATCAGGTCATTTACAACTCTAGCTAGAAATCTGAAGTTAAAAATGTAGAGCACGAAAATGAATATGAATAATCTAGTGCGAAATGGTCATCCGGATGGGCCAAGCTAGGGGAGCCCAAAGGATCTTAGAGTAAACTGAAGGCCCTGGCACTGAAGGTTTGGGCTAGACAATTTAAGAAATACAATCGACCAAGACTAGCGCAACCGGCGTTCCCCAAAAATGGAGTGATGGGCCACAATGATTGGGCTAAGAGTAGGTAAAATTTCTCACAGCATTTTTAAATAGGGAAGCAAAATAGGAAATCTTTGAGTTTTATCATGAGTTCCTGTTGACCAATCAAGGCTCTATTCAATACGTCTAATGATTTAGTGCCCTTGAAATCTCCCAACAAATGACTTTACCTTGTTTGGGCAACAACAATGCTTGGTAAATGATTAAATGAAATACAAATTTCTCTCTTTGGTCAAAAAAAAAAAGGCAAAAAATAGAATTTGAGTTCATGTCCACGAATGATTAAAAAGAAGAAAGAGTTCATCCCTTGGCAACATATCATGGTACTTTGACTTGCAAAGATCAAGTGTACATCACTTAAAATGGGATCTGCAATTTGATGAAAAAAAAAAAGGATCGATCCCGTCGGCCCTGTAAGGGATGGGTCCATGCCATCACCGTCAACTCTGTTAACATTTTTTTTCTCCGTAACTCGTAATTGACAACATTTTATAACTTAATCTATCCTGTTTTATAGGTAAGGGAAGTTAAAAGAGACCGTGTCAACTCTGCTAACATGTTTGCCTCCAATTGGAATCACGAAAGATGAAAAGCCACCATGATTATTTTGGTTTTGATTTGGTGTTTTTTCACTTTTTTGGGACCATCAGAAACTTGTTATAGGTACTCAAAAACACGGGACAACTTACAAGGAAAACGTACTCAAATCTGCTTGCCCCTCTTACAGTTGACATGTTTGTTTCTTGGTAATTTCTGCTAGCAATGTTTAACTGCTATATTTAAAAGGAAAAAAGGTATAAAATACGATTATGACTAAACGAATTAAGTGATAAAGATAAAGAGAAAGATGTCTCATTTTATAATCATCCTCTATTTTTTCCTTCTTCCACAGATGAAGTTAATTCTAGAGCTCATACCACTCGTTTTTTAATGGAATCTCGTGTTGATGTTTCGCTTGATATAACAATACTATATTTAAAATATCCCCTAGTTCCCTTCTTCTTCTTCTTTTTTTAATCAAATTGACTTCCTGTTTAACAGTAGTTAACTCATATATTTCTAATTAACTTTGGAAGTATTGTATACTAAAGAACTTTATATATAAAGTGGGAATGGTACTTCAATTGTTTGCTGGTCTTTCGTCCTTCTCATGCGGAACTTACGTGGCTCGTGTGTTGGAAATGACATTTTAAGTGGGTTGCTGTCTTTTGCTCCTTCGTCATCATCATGCCCCTGCACCGCCCATCTTCTAATCCCCCTGCTATACAAAATAAGCAGCCGCCTTGCCCATTCTTTCTATTAGTCGGTGGATTCACCTCTCACCCTACACAATCTGCAATTCATTAAATGTTGGCGTCTCCATGCAAGATTTGCACATCTTTAAACATGCTTTCCCGGGTTTTCATGCACCGAATAGAAGACAGGTAATCATGTAAATTTCTTTCCCTTGCATTTCAGCTTGCTTTTCTTGTTTTGCTTCATTTTATGTATTGCTTCCGCTTCTTCTTCCTCGAGCTTTTCCTTCCCTCTGTTTCGTTGTGCGTCTTTCTTCATTCACTGTTATTGGTGTTTTCTGTTGTCTGCTATTACATCTATTGTAAGTGATGCTCTATTTTCCCTCCCCCTGTTTTTGTAATAGTCTTTATATTTTTTCCCCTTCCATTATTTTGTTTTTCATATTCTTCTACTTCCCATGTTTACTGCTTTTTTTTTACCTGTCACTATTATTAATATTCCTTTTGCATTTTTTTTGTTTTATGATTCTCTTTGTTCTATCATTTTTCATTCTCATTGCATTGTTGTCTCTTATTGTTTGAAGTTCGATTTTTCACTTTCATTTTGCCCAATTTTTTTGCTGCCTCTGTTTTTTTTTTTTCAGCTTTCCTGCTGAAACATTGCTTTTGCTTTTGTTAGAGACTCTTTTCTCCTGTTTTTTCTCCCGCGCTTGTATGCTTCGTGTGCTTTCTTGGTCATATTCATTTATTTACTGCTATTGTTTCTACGCTTTACAGTTTAGTGGCATTTATTGTCATTCTTTATTTTTTGTATTTATTCCTATCTGACAATGACATTTTCCTATTATCCATTTTTGCATGGCCCTCTTAATTTCCTTCAAGTTTTGCTGACTACGAGCTGCTGCTTATTTTTCTTGCTGCGGCAAAAGGTACTTGCTTTTTTTTTTTATTGGAATTGAAGCATTATCTTTAATAGTTCATTCATCTTTGTTCTTCTCCTTTGATCAAACGCTTATTAGCTATTTTTTTTCTCCATTTTTCGTATATTATCCTAAAAAGTTTGTTTTCTCATGCTTAAACACTTAAAAAAATAACCATATTTCTTGTTTTATTTCTCACCTTCGTACACTTAACTTTTTTGTGTATGAAATACAGAACAAAGAATGCTGTGCCAGAAAGTAGCATCAGCAATGAAACCGAATTTCATTCAAGACATCTCTGATGGGCTATCATTCTATGACATCTTCACTCAGCAAAACTAGCATAATTTTGTGAGCTCTGGCTATATCCTGTTTTATTTTATCATTCATTATTTTCTTTCCCACTAATAATTTTTTTTTTTGTCGATGAACAACAGAAAGTGCCCAAGTTTGTATTCTTCTTCATGCATGGTGACAAAACTCCTCTGATCACCCTGAGAACTGGAAACAAGACAGTCACTCTTGGAATGCGTCAGAGATAGTTTACAAATAATTGGAACACATTTAAGTTTGCGCATCAACTACAATTTGACGACGCTTTAGTATTTATCCCTAAATCAAAGTCCTGCTATACTATCCTAATCTTCAACAAACATGGAGTCGAAAAACTATTCCCTTGGTACAATAAGTTCTACATCTTCTCTGATGCACCAACCGGTAGAACTTAGACCTTTCTTTTAAATTTATTCTGCAAGAAACGTTGTTCTTCTTATATGTTCAATAAACATATGAATGTCAGCTTTTATTGTCCATTCTTTTTCCATATCAATTTAACTTAGCAATTTATCGACAACATGCTGCAGAATTATTTTCAACCATTCAGGACCGTGCTTGATTTTTTGTAAAAAGCTTTGAATAAATCTACAACTTCAACTTTCAACGCTTCATTATTCTCATATAATATGCAATTTTACGAGGCTTCTTGAAAAAGCCAAAATAACATCTTATCTTTAAACTTATGCCTTTTATTAAGAACGGTATACTTAATATGACTATGATACAATTCAAATATATTGTAGCATAAACCAAGAAAGCTATCAAACAAAAAAATGCGTTAATAAAAAAATTAAGTTAAGGTGTTCCAATAGATGCTCACAATTACATGACACACACCAAAACATGAAATACATTAAAATCAACAAGTGTGTGTATAAAAAGTCCTTCCATACATGTTGACCAAATTGGTAACTGATAGTGTGAGGAGTCGAGCCTATGTAATTTCGTGACTTTGAAACGTGACCTTTATTACCGTGACATCATATCCAAACTCAAAAAAGTTTTCACCTGTAGAAAGCCAAATAATATGTAAATATATGAATTGTAATAAATGTTCTTTAATTCTATTAATTACACCAAATTATTTTGCCTACAAATGTTCTCCATATCATTAGTTTATAATTGCAATCCGCTGGTTACCAAATTTCATTGTGGGCATTACATAAGGTATATTTCTGCTAGTATTCCCCAATTTCCCAAAATCGACTGTTTTATAACTTTTAAGTTGAAACTAAATCAGTACTTTTTCATCTTATATTTTCACTATCCTTAAAAAGTAGTATAAATATCCACATTAAAACCTTCAAGAAATGTGCGGTCACAATGAAAGCTTGCTTAATTAACCATTTCCTAATTTCCCCCGTGTCATAATGTATACTATCCTTTGTTGAAAAAAGGAATTAACTTACAGTTTTGGAAAACCTTGCAATTATTTATATAGTTTCAAATTATTTCTTCCTCAATATTCTTTTTTCTTCGTTTCGGTATTTGTAAATTCACTACATTTTCTCCTTATTCAAGATTGGTTTGCGGTCAAAGAAAACGGGCACTATTTATCTTTAACAGCAAAGACAAAAATTATGTGTGGATAAATGAAGTCATACATCACAATCTGATGTCATTTTCAAGGTTAGAACGTTGAAAATTTGAAACAGCCAAAGCCAAGCCGAAAGTCCGAAACCCCACCCAAAAAGAAGAAAAAAAAAGAGGGGGAGATAAAAACAAAGAAATATTTCGTCGAGGATGTTAATTATTAAACTTTGAAGGATGGCAATTGCCCAGAGTTGTCTTACCGGCCGGGTCATAATTAAAGTCAATATATAAGTTTTGTAGTCATTGTTTGCAATGATAAAGTCAATATTGGGAGATTAGTTGATTCGTTTTATTTTTGACGAGACAATGTTACCCCGCTCCTAATTTCTTGGCCTTTCCTATGAGTTAACTTTACTAGATTTTTTCTTACATTTTAAAACCAATTAATTATTCCATTACACAATATAATGGCTAATTTAAAATTGTCACTAATATGTATTATGTATTTTTTTACAAAACTTCCCGAAATTATATGATGCCAAAGATCAATCTAGCAATATAATATGAACAGATTCCAAACTTCAAACCCAAAAAAATACATAAAAAAATCCTAAACTTCAAAGACGATCAAAAACTGAGTATAACTATAATGTCTCATAAATAAAACACTAATACGTCAAAAAGTCAACTAAAAATAACTCATATATCCACTATACAGGGAGTGAAACTTTCTAGTATATTTCAACAAAAGCACAACAGCATCTAGTATCCAGATGATGCAATGGAACCTTAATTGTGCTCATCAAAATCTGTAGAATTGAAATTGAAACAAGAATATAAAAAATAAATTAAAAAAAAAGAAGCAAAAGTTAAATTTTTTTTTACCTTTTGGACACGTACGACAATTGTGCCCAACTTTCTTGCATGTGAATACAAGATAAGGTAGGAGAAAAAATTAGAACAGGAGTAATATAGTCTAATCAAGATGCAAATGAGGTAATAGGAGTGCAAACAACATAAGAGGAGTGTAAAGAACAGGTTTGTTTGGATAGAAGATTTTTTGAAATATTATTTGGAATAATTACTATAACATTTTTTGTGATTTAATCTATATGAGATAAAAAGGTGAGTTGAAAAATGTGTTTATGATGCACGCGACATATTATTTGAAAAAATGAGATATCAAAAGAATAAAGGAGCATGAATAATGATGATTAATGGTTGGCTTAACAATTTTGATCGACATTGACTAAAAAAGAATAACCAACTACAATTATGCATGAATGAAACTGGACCCCAGTGCTAGCTAGCTATAGAGCACCAAACCTTGAGAATACTCTCACAGGTTACGTTGAAAATACTTTATGCAGAAATTGTTGGTTAGAAACATTTTTGGATATCTTTCTGTTGAAGGAACCGAATGCATCATTTTGCAGGGATCAACAGAGAAATAAGTTATACTCAGAAAGAGCAGAAAAAGAAATGGCAAAACAAAATACTAGCTATAAAGAACAAAAGAAAACAGGATTTTTTGGCTGCTGTATATTATTACAACTAGGATATATTAGGTCTTTTAAGGTGGGGTAAAGGGTTTCTAAAGGAACTTTCTTTTCTTCTACTTTTACCCACATTATAAACAATTGATCTCCCTTTACTTGATTCTTTAGAAGTATCCAACATGTTTAACTGCTCTTATACCTTATGTCTTTCATTAATTTGTCTTTAAGTTTTATTATAAACTTTCTCTACTTAATACCTTTTTGGTGGGATAAATTGTAAGATTGAAGGTAATAATTCTCTTTTCTAATTTGCTAATGTGTAAAAAAATAAGATTGTTCATTCTTCCTTTCCTTCTGAAACTTGATTGATTGCCATAATATTCCAAGTCCTGCTCAGAAGTAAAACGTAGTTTCATATGTTTATATACTCGGACAACAAGTGCCAATGAAGTAATGATTGGACATAGGCACATGCATCATAGACAGATACTCAAGTAAACTTGATCTTATAGATTGTCCTTTACTTTATTGTACCATTTTTATTGCTATTTATACTTTTCTTAGAAAAGTATAAATATTTAAAACATGTTGGCTTACGGGATCAGATCAAAATAAATATTTTCCTAAAACATAAAAGTATATATAAAAGATGAGTTTTAAGAAGCGAGAAAGGAGAAGAGATGACGAGGAAGGAGAAGAGATGACTAGAAACACGTAGTTAACTCGCACTTAAAGTTTAGAACAATGCACAGAAAAACATTCATTTTTCTTTTTGACTGAAAGAACTGAATTTGCCAAACCTAATTGCTGGTTTTTATTATCAACGACAGAGACACATTCAACACACTCCAGTTGTGGAAGGAGGAGACAATTCCGGTTTGTGGGCACTCCATTTTCTTTTTATTTATTTCCATCTCGATTCCTTAACACAGACCATCTTTGCTGTTCTGCACTGTAATCACTTTGTCTTCGCTGCTTTTTTTTTTCTTTTAAATTATCATTGAAATTTTTAGTTGAAGAATAAAAAACGGAGCAACTTTTAGTATTGTAGAAAGAAGGTGTCAATTTTGACAAAAAGAAAAACATCAAATTTGTATTAAGTAAGCAAGCATGCAATTTTTTTTTTTTAAAAAAAATCTAGTCTTAATCAGTCTTTTTCAGACAAGGAGAGAATAATATGAGCTGTGCTATTCGTCCACAAGGCAACATATGAAGCCGTCAGTACATTTACTCACGTATGATTCGTTACACTTTAAATTTTTTTTTTCATTCCAGAAAATTAAATGAAAATTGGGTATTAAGTAATGAAGGTTGGACAGAATGTAACTGTTAGAAATCTAATTAAGTTTATGAGGATATGATTAATTATTGTCACCAGATAAAGAATGAATTAGTGGTGGTGGGAATTATTCTTTGAATTATTGAAGTTTTGGTTTTTTGTTTCCTCCATCATAATCTTCAAACTTTGACCTTGTGATAGCTTCAATCTAAGAATCTATTGGTTCAGAGCAGATTAAGACTTGAGAGAGGTATATTGTTAATTTGCTATAATTTATTTGGTAATGACATTTGCAGATGCTGAGAAATGATGAGGTTGACATTGGTCTCTCCTCCTCTCTTTTTTTTTTTCCCTTTTTGTCAGTTATGTAAATGACAAAAAGATATATTGTTTAGACCTGGTCTTAATTATTATTGCAATTATTTAAAAAAAAAAGGGTGAAACATTTGCAGCTAATTATTTTTGATGGAAAATTTGGGATCGATAATTCAAAAACTGACAAGTAGCATTGTGGTATTTACCAGAGAGAGAGAGAGAAAGACAGCATCAATTAAAAAAAAAAATCAAAAGGATAAGGTTGTTGATGCTGCGTTGCTACAAATTCTTGTATTAATTAGTTAATCTTGACTTAAATGTGGTTTCCAATTGTCAGTTGTTCAATCCATTTCCCCCAGACAAAGAATTTCAACTTTCAACCATTTGAGCTGATTCATTAACTACGTTTTTTTCCTAAAAGGATCTGAACTTTCTGGAGATCGACTTATCTGGGGTTTCAAACACTTGCAGATTTCAAGGAGTCGACATCATTCACCGGCCATTCATTAATTTACTTAAGTTGTCCAAATCATTGTGCTAATCGACTGGTTTGATTTCCATTAATTTTACCCCAAAAAAGATGAATCTTGGCCAGTTGTTAAGAATTTTAATCGGTGTTCCGATTGACTGTTGAGAAATGACTGGTTTGTCTTTTCCAAATTTAATTGACATTCCGATTAAGAATTTTAAATCGTTCCATCTGTTAAAAGATTCAGAGTTCCGTTTCAAAATCAATTGCGTGTGAGTGGAGCGACTCAATATCTTTATTAATTCACGTAGTTGGTCACTCAATAGCCTTTCGTTTATTTTTTATCTTTAGAATTGAGCAAGATGAACGTCAAGTTAAACGAACATGATTGGTTAGTTCTTGCCACGAAATCTCCTCCAGTTCAAAGACTAATTGATCCAAACCCCGAAAGTTGTACGCGGAATGAGGTCAAGAAAACATAATAATATTGCTTACGATCGAAGCATGCATGCATAACCATAACCATAACCATCCCTGGATTTTTTTCATGACTAAGGGAAATTCACTGGCATAGATTGTGGCCTTCTTGGATGGTAGCTGGAAACTCCGTGGACTTTTTGGTAGCAATGACAAGTAGCCATTTTTGACTTGTCCCCTGATTTTTTATTTTTTATTTTTGTCAAATCATCTTTAAATTAAGCACGAGTTTCACGAAAAAGAAGTATTTTGCTCATGCCGTGCTAAAAAAGCACTTATGCCCTAATACAGTTGATTTGTTATTTCCTTTTGCTTTGATAGAATAAACTATGTAGACTTTTTTTATTTGCTTTTTCGTTATTTGGTTGTGATTAGTGATCGTCATTTATCACCAAAGCATCAAGAAGAAAATAGCTTGATGCTTGTATATCTAGATTGCAAACATTTTTTCCTTTTTCCCTCTAAATTATGAACTTTTATTAGCTTTGATGGTATGAAATTACACAAGAGAAGGGGCATACACCTTGAGCTAGCTATTAGAAGAGTAGACAAGAAAACTTTTCCAACTTGCCCAAATCAAATGGTTAGGAAAGACGGGGTCTTGTGTAGTTGCTTGCACTCACCCTAGGACTCTCTAAAGACCAGATCAATGGAATCCATTTGTTCAATTCTACAGGTAAGAAAAGATAAAATCAAACAAGCTTCACTTTTTCACAACCCACAAGTATTTGACTTCTATTTTACCACTTTTAATTTAATGAGAACTAATTCTTACCATCCACAATTACGTGTTAAAGAATCATGTAGCACCTTTTTTTTTCCTTTGGGTAAAAAAAAAAAAGGTTTATGTTGGTTTAGTTTCGATTACCCTTACGAGTCAGAATATATTCCCAAAACTATAAATTGCTTATAAGGACTTTTATAGGTGACTCAGTACTAATACAGTTTTCACATCAAATACACGACGTTTTGTAAAAATAAAAAAAAAAGTCTATCATTACCAATTGAATCAATTTGTACAGTCAAGAATCATGTACTGTGATGCTTGTAAATTGACCAATGTGTCTTAGTAGCATTGGAGAAGCTTTATTTGTATATATTTTTATTAGTCTTGCAGTTGAGAGGTTCACCGACTTGCTGGAAAATATATTACTTCAACAATCTTGGGGGCAAGCAGGGTCGCAGGTTGCCTGTCTTGCAGCCACTATTAACAGTTATGGACATGATATTGAGACAAGAAGATCTATTGCAACATTCCCTCTTGCCTGCAGAAGTGGTCTTTCGCTGCATGATTGATCATATAAAACGACAACTGCTTCCTCAAAATTATCAAAACACTATCCCAAATAATAAGAAAATGTCGAGTGATTTACACATAACAAGTGATTTTCACCCTCAAAAAGCTGATTACCAAGCTATTAACGATCATCTATAGCCAATAATTTTATGGTCTATACTGAAATTTGGACGATCGATTTATTTATTTATTTTTAAAGTGAAATTGCTTGTATCCACTTGTACTGGTTCTCTTGGCCAGTTAGCCACAACTCATGTACCCATTTCCTAATTGCCAGTTTGCAACTACTTTTCCAAAAGCTGAATTGTTAAAAAGTGACAATATTATCATGAAAAAAGATAAAAGCAAAGAAAAGAAAGATATTTCACCGCAAATGAACAAAAAAAAAGGGCACCACTTAGGTTATTGCACAAGAACATTGTAGCCACATGGTAGGTTTAGCAAATCCCTGAAAAAACTGATTGAAAATCTAAACCATGAATACGCGTGGCTTAGCGTGGTTGGATATAGATGATCTATAAATAACGTGCATGTGGAGTCTCCTGCATTGAAAGCTCGTTTGACTATTTTATGCATACAAAGCTGCCTTCCTTCTTCAGTTTCCCAGCATCAAGAATCAGCCGCCATTGAAGCAGAAGTCCAAGCATCTAATTGCAGAGGTCGCTAGAGTTCAAACCTTCCACTTTAGTTCCTAGAGTTCGAAAGGTAAGTTGTGTCTTTTACATTACATCTGGACCAATATACTGAATATATAAGTAAAGATACTGATTTTAGGCTTTTAGCACTTTATGCAGCCATTTTGTTTAATACTTCCTTCTGATCAGATTCCTTGTTGAATCTTTGCTAGCTTTTATCTGACTGTGTACACGCAGTCCCCACACAGTAGACGTTTCTGGTTGTCTTTTTGACAAGGTTTTTTCATTGTTTAAACCCTTTTCTTGATCCAGATTGCCTTTCACTTTTCCTAATCCCGATTGGCAGTGCTAATTCTTTTAACACTATCGACTTCCGAGAGAGAGCTTCTGGATTCATCACCTTCTACTATAGGAAAGGATAAGATGGCTTGAATAAAATAAGGTGTTTATACAGTTCTGACAATTTTGCTCCCTCAGGACAACTTCCTGTGAGCAAATAGGGTAATTGAATCACCATACGTTGGTTTGAAGATTTGTCCAAGAAATTTTGACCAAATTAAGAAGGCAAGCTTTTCACTCATTTGAAGTTATCTTATTGGTGAGTTCTTCTGACCCCAGTTGGCTATAGTAATTAGGTTACTTGTCCCCCTGATATAGGTTAAGAGTTAAAGACAATGGAAGGAGAACTAATAAACGACAACAACAATATATGAAGTCATTTGTCATGATTAAATGTTTCTTGATTTCGTGTGTTTTAATCTATGATTGCCTGCGCATTCAATAGTGTTTAGTAGTATGTAGTTGGAATCTGTACATTCCTTGTGTATATAAGCTTCAATATTCAGTGATCAACAAAAATAAACTTTGTGCAAAAATAACATATATATATATTCACACATACATTCATATATACATATATTCTGTCTCTCAAAATGAGCTTTTTGATACTACATTTTCAAATGGGTTTCAAATGTTACAAAAGGGTTTAAAGTAGGAAAGCTAAGTGAGATATTTTAAAGTTTTGGGGTGTCAAATGAAAATGTCAGAAACCTCGAGAGAGGTTTCTGAAATTTTCCCAAAAGAATCCGCTTCCAGTTGTCAGCAGTTCACACAGTAAAAGGTACATCAGATTATTCATGTAGACCTTTGGGCCCTTCTTGTGTTCCTTCAATGATCAATCCTTCTAATGGCATCCAACTTGTGTAAATAAAATCTCTATATTGACCGTGTTTAAAAATTAATTCCTTTCATGTTTGAAAGCAAAATCTTGAATCGTTAGCTAATTAAAAGAGATAAAGGGGTAATTCCTTTCATGCTTGTGTGTATGTGTGTATGTATGTATGTATGTGTGTGTGTTTTCTATTACTTTTATTTTTATTTTCGTGTTGAACTAGACATTTCAATTTTTTGCACATTTTTAATCCTACAATTTTATTAATGAATTCGCATGTATGGTGGAGCAAAGGTGATGAACACCACCACCTTGTTGTTCCGAATTCACAAGCATCAATTTATACTGAAACTCAAATAAAAGGCAATTTATTCTTCCTCTAACTAGACTAACACAAAGTTTTGCTCATAAATAACCTCCATGTCTGGTGGAAAACAAGGGTTACTCTTTCATAAATTCTTGACTTCACGGTGTCATAACTATCCTCTTCTTATTAGTGAATCTGTAAACCAAGATCTGTAGACTTTGACATAACCTTTATTGTAATATTTTGACCATGAGTAACACAGTAAAAAGGTAAAGGGGGCAATTTTCCTGGTCAGATGGTTTAGGTCTGGTTAGGATTGAAGTTTATCACAAAATTTTTTTTGACATTTTTCGTAACTAGATTTTTTAAACACTTTTTTATCTCACATATATCAAATCATTACAGTATATTTTTCCTACAGAAAATCCAGAAATAGCGCAGTTTGCGGCCATACCGCCTAACCGTATTGTGTTGAATATTCCAGCATGACACCATTATTAGTAGATCACTTGACGGAGTGGAGATATTCTTCAGTGGAATTAAATTATAGCCAATTGCCATATGCATATTTCTACCATCTGTTTAGGCATTAAATTTTTATATTCAAGTGCAAGTCCATTCACAAAACCAACTCTTTTCTCCCACCCAAAAAGAAAAAAAAAATCAAAAGTATCATTCCTCATGTTGCATTGAACTTTTACACACTGGCTATGAGTTTACACCATTTACAACTGCTTAAAAGTGAGAACATCCGCATTTTTTTCCTGCAAAATTTGCCTAGTAATTATTTAATTTCTTCAATTTTTTATTGATTTTTTATAAGTAAGAGGCATTTAATTTCTTCGAGTGATTCAAGAGAAGTAAACGAGTTAACATGATATAAAATTAAATCCTCATGTTAGAAGAGGAATCTATGTATTCCTTTGAAATTAATTTATAATGACTTTGACCGAGTCAAGCTGCTGAATTATATATATATATAGACCCACTCTCAGAATCTTTTTTTTTTCATAACCTATTTATGAAAAGTCATTGTAATGGGGTCTCAGCACAACAAAAAATACAAGAAAACAGAAGTGCAAATTGACCAAAACTCTTCTTTTTTTTCTTCTTCTTCTTCTTCTTTTAATTTCGAAGAATTTAACCCCAAAAAATTAAAAAGAAAAAAAAGGGTGTAGAAAAATGGAGATAGTATGTCTGTTTCGTCACCAGTTGGTTGGTTTTGGCTTTTTATTAGGAAGTGGAACCCCCCATCATTATCTGCGATTTTACATTATTGTAGTTTAAGTTCTGGACCATTACACTTTGCAGTGTTATAGTTGGAGAAGCCCCAGTTTCGTTGTCTCAACCAAAAGTGGTTTCTTTTCAAGTTTTCACTTGCATTTCTGGCACTTTTTTTTTTCTACTATAATCCATTTTCTACATATATTGAAAGTTGAATTGAAATAAAGATTAAAAAAACAAAAGATGATCATTTTCAGCTTTGTGTCTTTCACCGCTACTTTGGACCATTTTTAATGGTCCAAACATGCTTGCTTAATGGATTTTGTCTGGATATTCTTTTTTTTTTTTTGTTTTTGATAACTTGGAGGATTAATTGCCTTCACCTTAAAGAAATAAAAATCGAGATTCCTCGTAATTATACATATATTGACAAAAAAATAGAAAAAATGGAAAGCATATAAACATGCTAGTGATTTATGACATCTTTCTAGTACACACATTGATGTTTGCGCATGGGATTAGTGTCACTTTTTCAGTCTCAACTCAGTTGTTTATATAAATTTCTTCTACATTTACTTGACAAGTGAGATTGGCATCGGATAGTGACCCAGAGGATCCGTATGCTTTCAGTTGATTGAGGATTAGAAAAAGGCATACAATTGTTTCATCAGTACTTATAGAACTAGAAATTTTAATTTAAGGGGGCAAAATGCATGTACATATGAATTTTTGAAGCAACATAAAATTTTCTAAATTTTTAGGGAGGGGGCGCAAATAATATAAAATACATGAGAACTTTTTAAAATTTTCAAAATTTTAAAAGGGAAAGCATGATAATTTTCTAAAACTCAGCTAGTTCAGTCCTTCCACATAATACACCACCAAATTTTTTTTAAAAAAAAAAAAGAAAGAAAGAAAAAAATTTCAAATTTTTGTATTTCTATTATTGTATACACATGACATATGCATTAATTACTTTATGGCCACATTTCACATGATTCCTGCCCTAAATCAAATTTTCCCTCCGTGTCATAATTAATCTCCACCTCACCATTTTAATCAAAATTTATTACCCCTAATCTAATCCACTGCCATCAATAATTAACCCAAAAATTGAAGAAATTTGAATAGTCAAACTTTCGCACCGTCCCGTTCGTATTTAAAAAAAAAAAAAAAAAAAAAGGGTTAGGCGTTAGTTACTTTAGTTAATCTACCCGCCATCCCATAACTCTTCCCTCATTCTTTTCCTTGGTTCTTGCTAACATTTTTACCTCAATTTTACCCTTTTTTTTTGTTTTTTTTTCATTCCATAGCTTTTTTTAAGTTCTTCATTCAATTCTTCAAAATGAGGCAGAGTTCAACCCGTCGTCAGCAACAGGTACTTTACTGTGTGTGTGCGTGTTTATTTTTCTTGATTTTTTCTTCTTTTTTTTTTTGACTTGAGAAGAAGATTTGCAGAGAAGTTGGGCTGAAATATTGTGTTTCGGTTGCACCTGCCTGCAGCTTTTCTGGGGTCGAGTTGTGATGCGAAAATGGCTCAACATTCCGACTAAAGAGTCCGATTACAGCGCCGATACCGAGTCTGATTCCGGCTCCGACGTCTCAGACGATGGTTAGTGTTTTTTTTTTTTCCATTGTTTTCCCATTTGCTGAATTGCTCCA
Source organism: Coffea eugenioides (assembly GCF_003713205.1). NCBI lineage: Eukaryota > Viridiplantae > Streptophyta > Magnoliopsida > Gentianales > Rubiaceae > Coffea > Coffea eugenioides. The sequence continues at coordinate 32,922,872 of NC_040044.1, read as the reverse complement.
AATTATGATTTTCATATGTGTGGGTTCTTTTTGTTTTTTGGTGGGGTCATGGCCTTATAATTATTTTTCTTTAAATAATGTTGTTGTAGAATTCTGTGACTGGCCGAGGAGGGAATCAAGGTTTAAGGATGATAGAGGTGGACAAGTTCAGCTTGATGCTAATGGTAATATTCTAAGTTGCTGGCAATAGTAGTCCAAAGTTCAGATTTTGACTTTTCAGCTTTGATGAACTTTTATGCATCGTTCCCTTTGAGCTTCTGGTAACGTGAATGTTGCCCTTTTGAGCTTCTGATGACTCTAATGCTGCTTTGAGAAAGGTCTTGAGCTGGACTTAGTGTACTCTTGACATCTTTATGCATGTGATTTGGTATTAAATTTGTTGATCGTGTGATAGGATACCAGAAAAGTTATATTGACGCCTTTACGTAGATTAGGGATATAATTAGCGTATATGAAGTCTGTTTCTGAACTTCTGGAGAAGCTTCTTAAGGTAACAGTTAGTTACTTGAAATATTCTATACTGTGCAGTAGGAACTCCTTGAAGCTTTTCAAAAAAAATTTTTTTGGTACAAAGAAGAAATGTACTTTGTTGGGGAGTATTGGGTGATAATACTGACCAGGAGACTTGTTTTGATGTTATGAGAAGAATTCAGGAAAAGAAAAAATGACCGAATCACAGTTGTCAGAGTACAATAGATCGTTTGTCATCTTCATGTGTGATGAATTTGATGGTAAATGTAAATACAATTGGTAGCCCAGTTTAAATTGCTCTAGGGGATTGTACAGGCTAATGAATCCACAAATTCTGTAGATTACACCCAATATGAAGTCTTGGCATTTACTGTTTTCTTCGAACGGCTGTGTTTGGCGTTGCTGGATTGTACTGTTGTAACATCCAAACAGCTTTTGTTGCGATTGTTTCTGTAAAGGCTGTTAAACAGGAAACTTCTAGTTAAATGGAAAAAGGACAAAAAAGGAAGGAAAATTAATTGATTCTATGTTCAAGGTTACTCAATGCTTATAATCAGTTAGGTTATTTTCTTTCAATTTCTAACAGTTATCTTCGATTAAAGTTGTGGATTTTTTTCCTTTGCTCACAATTAAGATACGATTTGTCTCCAGATGCTCTTCCCACGTTAAGGCGACGCAAGTCAGAGACATTCAGAGCACAATATATAAATAAAAAGGAAATCAAGTATGTTCCCTTGCATAATAAGATCAAATAAACTCATTGGTGCTGAATTATCTTCTCAAATGGATAAGCTGATCTTAGAATAATTCACTAAATACTCATGCAATTTTTCTCCCTATGGCTTTGATGTTTAGAATATGTGCCGGTACATGGAATGTTGCTGGAAGAGTTCCTCCTGATGACCTAGACCTTGACGGTTGGTTAGATCTCAATGAGCCTGCTGATATTTATGTAATTGGGTAAGTTATCGATGGATTTGTCCTTTCAATGCCTCTCCCTGGATCCGCGTGATCTCAATTTATGTGTCATGTTCATTGGTTGCTTGCTGCTAGAGCTTCAGTAATTATCATGGAATTACATTACTCTGTGAATCAGATAACTATACAACCTTTCCTTCCCCAGATTTCAGGAGATTATACCACTAAACGCTGGAAATATCTTTGGTGCTGAAGACAGCCGACCTGTTTCAAAGTGGGAAGATATCATCCGCCAATCTCTTAGTAAAATCCAAGCCAAGACTAAGTTTAAATGCTTCAGTGATCCTCCTACTCCTTCAAGGTTTAAGCCAGCCGAAGATGCCCCAGATATAGAAGATGAAATCATTCTTGAATCTGACAGTGATGGAGAGGAGGAAATCTATCCCGTAAATGATGAAACCAGTGGTTTTGATGGACACATGGTTGGACCAGTCAATGAAGAAAATGAAGCTATGAATGCAGATGTTTCTTTCTACAGCCATAAGAATGATTTCTCAGCCATTGACCAAGATTTGGAGACACAGTTTTCTTCTCCAAAAAAGCTGGATAGGTTGAAATGCTTTAGAACAGAAGATAGTGAAGAAACTGAAGAGCCAAATAAGCAGTTCGACCGTAAATTACTCAGAACCCTGAGTGGAACAGAAAAAATAGGTTTTTGCTGGCCAGAGGCACCTCTTGATCTTCTGTCTCAGCATCTTTTGGAGAGACCTAATTCTTTCAAATCAATGAAGTCATTCAAAGCTTCAAAATCCTACAGAAAATATAGTTCTTTGAAGTCTGGTATGAATATTCAAAATAGAAAACAATCAGATGCAGCTTTGCTTGCGGAACTTGACCTTGAATTCTTAATAAAAAGAAAAAGAAGGCCAGCATTTGTGAGGATAGTAAGCAAACAAATGGTTGGAGTTTTCTTTAGCATATGGGTCCGGAGAAACTTGCGAAAGCATATACATAACATAAGTGTGTCGACTGTTGGTGTGGGTGCAATGGGATACATAGGTAACAAGGTCTGCTTCTGGTCAAATGTTGACTTACTTTCAATAATTCTTCTGCATTCACTACCACATTCTCTTATCATTCCCCTTGTGATAATTTTAGAATATTGTATGATGATCTCTATTTTTGTTGCTACTCATTTGCCATGTCATGCTTTAGCAATGTGTTGATCATAGTAAAACATGCAATGTTATCTGTCTGCATGTACAGATGGATTAGTGGCATTCAGTTTCACATGGCATTTGCAAACTATTTCAACTGGAGTATGATTACATTCTTGCTACATCCCTTTACTTTTGGATCATTTTTTGGCTTAAATGCACCAGAATAGATGAAATTAGTGTGAGGCTTTATGCCATTGGGCCACTAGCCCAATGGTTTCATGCTTGTTGGACTGATCCAATGTATAGGGGTCATGAGTGACACTATGCAGCCATCCCTGTAGACCAAAAAGTATGCTTAATACAACAATGACTTTGTCAAGAAAAATACGAGGCTTCTTGTATTGGCTTGAGTAAGGACTTTGAGCTCATGATATTTGACAGGAAGCGATTAATACTTTTGTAGTGTTCTTACTAGAGTTTCATCCATCAAGTAGTATTGCAGTTTTATATATCTTGTTTTACCTGTACTAAGGAGTAATATCCACTCTTAGGCCAAGGTATCTTTGGGGGAGGATGGGTGTGGAAAGAAGCATTTAAACTTTCTGGGAGGAAAACATAAGCTTGGATATCAATTATTCTGTTCAACTTGTTGCTCCGATAATTATCTGGCCGAAATTTTGAAAAGCTGACCTATTCTGGTTTCTTTTATTCCTTTTCCAGTATTAGGTAAGTGTTTCCCTTGATGGGAGTTTCGATGATATGTGTGAATGAAGAAGCATGGATTTTCTTGATATTATACATGTTATTTATTCTACATTAGTTGCTGCGTGGCTTCTATAGTCTCAGTGAGGGTGCAAGCTTAACCTAGGAAATGGGGATTTGGGCACCTTGTGCATCTTCTACTTGGCTGAGTTATTAATTTAAGTCATATAAAATAAACATCGACTTCCAGGGATAGATTTTTTCTCCACTTAAAATCAGTGTTTGGGTTTTCTTTACTTTCAATTCAGTGCGGCCAACATGCTTGTTACTTGAACCTCTTGAATATTGTGGTTTAAATTGCTAATAAAATGCAAGTTTAAATCCTTTAGGGGTTTCGCAAGTTCATGTAAACCTTTCAGTAGATAATGCTAGTATCATACATAGGTTGTAACATACTATCTCAGTAATAACCTTGATGGTAATATCTTGTCAAATGGCATAACAACACCATGTTGGATCACTTTTGGCTTGGTAGTTGAAGTGAACCAAACAGACTTTCTTCATCCACATTTTCATTTTTCTTTGTTTTCTTGTAATCATGTTTCATCCTCATGTGAAATAGATACATGAGTGCTTATGGATGCAAATGAGTGTTAAGAATAATCTAATTAGTTGGTCAATATGTCTAATGTCCTTCATTTAATTAATCACATGTAAATCCTAAACTCTATTAAAACTTTTTTCCTTCAGGGATCAATATCAGTTAGCATGTCTGTATATCAGACACTCTTTTGTTTCGTGTGTAGTCACCTGACGTCAGGTGAGAAAGAGGCAGATCTTGTGAAAAGAAATGCTGATGTGTACGAAATACATCGCAGGACGCATTTTAATTCACATTCAGTTATGGGCCTACCTAAAAGCATTTATGACCATGAGTAAGTGCTATGCATTTATTGATGATTTTTTTCTAACTTTTTCTTGTGTTGTACTACTTTACTTTCTCATGAAATCTACTAGACTTCTTTCTTTCTCTCTGTGTTTTTGTTTCTTCTTTATATTATTCTTCTTTGTGGTTTTGAGGCCCAAGAATATTGAATTTCTCTTTAACTTTTTCTCTTCTTGTTAATTCTCTATATCTTCACTTTAGTTCGTAACAGGGGGAAAAAAAAAAGGAAAAAGAAATTTAACTTCATATGCACCTGTTGGATGGCAGAAACTGGGTAGCTAATGTCTTCAAATATAATACGACATGAAGTAACAAATGTATGTTGCAAGATGGTTTTTGCATGGTGATGCTGCATATTATTTTGCTCATGCACTATAAAGAACTATTCAGTTGCTCTTGCCCTTTCTGTAGAGCACTAAAATGGCTCCATTTTCTTTTGAGTTGTAAAACCTGGACATTAAATGCATGTGCTGTTTTATGAATCTGGTGAAAAGAAACTGATGTGTTAACAGAAAAGACTACTTACTGCTCAATATGTATATTTCTAGGATATCACGTCTTTTGCAGCTTTCACGTCAATTTTTCCGGTAAAATCACCTAATACCACATGCAATCAAATATGTTCTACTTGATGCCCATTCTGTGCTTCTTTTTAATTCTTCATTCTTTTAATACCGCAAAACAAATCAGCTTATTACTATTTTTTGTTTCCTTCCAGGAGAATCATATGGCTGGGTGATCTAAACTACCGCATCAACTTGTCATATGAGACAACAAGACAGCTACTCTTGAAAAAGAACTGGTCCAATTTAAGAGAGAGTGATCAGGTAAAGTTGTACAATTCATGCTGCATAATGACATAAGTGAACTATTGGATGTTCCGTCCTTTGCATAACAATATGATTTTGCCTGTGATTAATATGGATATATATATATATATATCCTTTTGAATTATGCTTATACCTTACTTATGATTTAAACAACATTGACATTTAGGATACTATATCTTCAATAGAAGGGACATAAACTTTAACTAAAGCTGGTGCTTTGTGTGTCTTAATGAGAAATTAGGGTAATTTACTTTACCATCTATTGTCCACTTCTTGTAGTAATCGCTAGTGCTATAAGGAAAAGAAGAATAATGTCTATTGCTTTGAGGTCTGTGGTATTGGTGAAAACTGACAAATCTACAGCGTCACTTTGGTATGGCTGAACGGAAAGAAGAGTTAGGAGGGATTTCCATTAGTAAATTGTGAAAGATGAATGGATCACTATCTTTAAGAGCAATGTTAATAAGTTCAATAGCATAACTTTTGGTGTAGGTTGACTCACAAGATAGTCAGTTGCAACACCAATAGAATCCTGTGTCACTTTGTCAGTCAGTATATGTTTTAACCATTTACATCTTCATCTTTTGGCAGCTTATCAAAGAGCTGAGGAAAGGTCGTGCATTTGATGGATGGTCAGAAGGTATCCTGACTTTTGCACCAACTTATAAATATGAGATCAATTCAGAAAAGTACATTGGCGATGATCCAAAAGGAAGACGTACTCCAGCATGGTATGCACTTAAAGTTCTATCTATCTAATTGCTTTGGTTCTACTTTTACTAAGAATATGTTTGTGGTTGTAATTCATTGATATTAATTGCTTCCAGTTAGATATGTCCTCTTCTGATAACAGATGCACTCAGTGCACCACTGAAAGGTTTTACATTGTTTAGCTGATCATCAGGCAATTGTTCATTAAATTAATATCTATCCCTGTTTAGACACCGTATCCTTGGAGGATAAGATGCAGAGGGTTGTGTATCCGTTTAATCTGTCTCCTGTTCTTTTCTTTTTAATTTTCACCTCCTCGTCCTTTTAATAAGCATGGCTATGGACATGGGGTAAACATAAAAGAAAGATGAATTTGGGATGATGATATACCAAAGTTGGGTCTTTTATGTGCTCTGCAGTAAATCCTTTTCTCAATAACACATTTTTTAAGTGCCATAGAAGTGCTCAAAAACAACTGCAATGCATTGCAACAGCATGACATGCTGGCTTTATTGGTCTGCAAATGATTTAATTGCCAATTTGGGAGAAGGAATTTCATAAAGAGTTACAGAGCTGGATCATTGTCTCATTATAGAAGCAATAATCAATTTGTTTAATAGAAAATTGTGTGTCAAAATAAATATATCAGGAATGTTCATGATAGGATGAGACGTGGATATAGCATAGCACCTAGAATAAAAGGGAGATATCACATCAATCAGCTGGATACACATCATTTCTGTTTGGGGAAAAAGCATATAAGTAGATAATTCACATTTTCCTGCCAAATTCAGCTTTGGTCAACATGCTTATTTTTACCATTGTGTATGACTTCTCTTTGTTAAAAAATGTGTCTAAATAACAAAAGACCTGTTAGAAGAAAGTTTATCCTATGAAGTAATGTAGGCACGCATATTTTCACTTGCTCACATAGAGTGTCTCATCTTTTTAAAGTTTTCATTGTTTATGTGTGTGAATTGTCAAAGATCATGCGGCAGTTAGCTCCGAGCTTCACTAGCTTGTAAGTTTCAAGTTCCTTGCCTTGGTCAACAACTATGTAGTACATACTTCTGAGGCTAGCTTGGATATATTGACCTCCTATCCTTAACCTGGCTTTAACATGTAGACTGAAACCATTGTGCAAACCTCTCTGGATTAATTCATTTTTCAACCTTTGACTTTCCTATATTGGCTTCTCCAGGTGTGACCGAGTACTCTCATTTGGAAAGGGCATGAGGTTAATAAGCTATAGAAGGAATGAGATTAAGTTTTCAGATCACCGGCCTGTAACTGCCTCTTACATGGTTGAAGTGGAGGTATTTTCTCCAAAGAAATTGCAACGTGCCCTCACTTTCACTGATGCAGAAATTGAAGAAGAGCCCATAATCTCAGATATGAGTGTTGATAGAGGAATGAGCAGACTAATGTGGGAGAGGTAAGTACTGCTGCACATCCTATATGATTTATTATTGACTATCCCCATCAAATATCTTAAGCTAATAAAAGAGAAAGTAAAGTATTTATTTATCCCATGTGGGCATGTTTCTGTTCCAGTAAGCCCAACACATGACCAGGATTATTGACCCAGTTATCTCTCTACTATGATGCCTTATTGCATCGCATCCTCAATTGAAATCTTTTACTCTGTAAAGAGAGTAACAGAGAAGAACCTGATTGTATAATTATATTTCTCTATATATCTTTTTCTTTCACAGGCATGATGGTCTGGGCTTATTCCACATTTGTTTCTCTAGTTTCACCCATTTTTGTATCATTCTGATGTTTGTCCTCTTAAAAAGTCATCACGTTGGATTCGTACGTTGGAGCTGTACTCATTACCAAATAAAGCTATTAACTGCTCTTTTCTTCAGTTTTATTCGAATGATATGCCAATTTGCACAAGAAACTTCCTTTCCTAATTCTGGCAACTGTAGTCTGTCTGTATATAAGCAAGTCGTGCCATCAATGCGCGCTCTGGCGTTGGCAAATTGTTTTCTGTTTTCCTTCTCATGGTTGTATTTACCAATGCAGGATATCTCTTACTGGGGTCGATGAGAATAAGGCGCAATAGAGGTTGTTGAGTTATGTAACTCCCTAGTCAGCTATCATAAGCTACGTATATACCATATTCTTTTGATTCTTTTAACTGTGCAGTTAGAGGTCACATGTTTGTCTGTATATTCCTGTTGTCTTTTCAAGTCTTCCCATTCTATGTCAATATTAACCTCTATGCAGAGAGATCAGTCTTTTCTTCGTTTCTTAGCAAGTAGATGTGATTCTGCAGCTCCATTGTCATACCTCTTGAGAAATCATACGCAATAGGTTTTGAGATAATCCTGGTCTCTGCTAGAAACCCTGATTTTGACTGTCTGCTCTTGGATTTCCTTTGGCAATTTTTGTTGCTGTTGTGCAAAGCATAATCATGAGTAGAATGTACTTGCTATATTCTGCTGCTGCTAAAACTTAAAATCTAAGGCAAACTTTTCACTGGCACGGATTTTTTTTTTTTTTTTTTTTTTTTGTGTCATTCTTTGCTAATTACTTGGCTTTGTTGCTTTCGTTGCAGACCAAAGTAAAATTGTGCCATATCACATCATTTCCAGATTCTAAAATGAACCAGTGAGGTTTTAGTTCTCAGCCCTGGTTGATAGATTATGAACTTGTAATTTACCTATGTTTTTTTTTTCTTCTATTCAGTCACAGAAGAAAAGAAAGTGAGCCTACTATCAAAACTTCAAAATTATCATCCACCTCTTGAATTACAATTGGTCAAATTTAGGAAGGATTTAGGAAGTTTGTACATAATTGGTCAAAATAAATTGGTAAGTAGTACAATTTTGTGTAAATTGATGATTATAAACAATTTGTTGCATGTGATTCGCTCGATTTAGCTGTTGTACCTGTTACAGTATTTGATGTACAATTACATTATATTATTGTACTTGTAGCAACAAAAGTGATATATATGAAATAAAACACTTAATATTATATATATATATATATATATACCAAAAATTTAATCATGTACAATAATCAGATGGATCCAGTTGTACTGAACACAACAACACCAGCATACGGTCCGTACAAGAGTGGTACTTCGTTTGAAATTGAAAGTTTAGATTCAACGAGCATTCAACAAGATATCTGTGCCTTTATTTTCCTCGCTTCAATATTCAACGAGAGCATCTAACCAATATCATCTTCTAGTGTTTACGTTATCTTCTTGTTTTCCTTTGGGCTCTCATATGATGCAATGCTAATTTTTTTTTTTTTTTTTTTTGACCAATCTGAATAAGCAGAATATTATCTTTCTATTATTTTATACATATGGGTTTTTTTTTTTTTTGGCAAAAAATTGACAATTCCAAACAAGCACCACATGTTGTAACCTTTTGGTGCCCAAAAAAAAAAAAAAAATTTCTCTCTTAATTGTGCCATTTGTACGGAACAATTATTATTCATTACAGAATCACCAAAAAACCGATTTAGATGTTAACTGACCATGGCCATAGTAACAACTATAATTAGTTATTTAGTGTAAAAAGGAAACAAATATTAGGCACAAAATTCATATTTTAGCCTCCGAAATGTAAATAATTTGTCGAGACAATGTAAATGTAATATTTTAAATTAGTTTTTACACATAAAAATTTAATTTTCATAAACTAGGAAATTTTAGTGAATAATCAAATTTCGTTACTATTGCACATGGGTATGCCATTTTCAACCGTGTGAAAAAACCCGTGGACTCGTATTATTAGATAAACTAGTGATAAATGCACACTCATTCAACGTGTGTGTAATAAAGAAATACATAATATTTATAGCGAATGAATTTTATGTACAAATTTTTAGTGATAAAGAAATTTTTGATTTTCTAAATTATTTTGATAAAATGATTGTTATGTTGGTAGTTACTTAGAGGTGGCTACATTAAAAAACAATATGCTTAAATAGTAAATTTAAAAAAATGCTTATGGGTAGTTATCTTAACCATGATTTGGACAGTAAATTTTTTCAAAAAAAAATTTCACTTGCATTATAAACACATTTCTCAATCCACCTTTTTGTATTCCTAACTATCTTCTTATCGCACATATATCACGTTACAAAAAGTACTATAGTAATTATTTCAAATAATTATTTGGAATAATACTCCATCCAAACAATAAAATGTTTATTCCAAACCTTTTCCTCTGCCTTTATTGAATATAGATGTCTAACTTTTTTTAGTATTAACAATTGGCTTACAATTTTTTAAGTTAGCCGTGTTGTTGAAGTCTACGTGGCTGAAAATAAATCCATAGATAGGCTGACAAAGCATTTTCAGCGACGCCCTTTTCTTTCTTAGACATCCCAAATCATGGGAAATTGCAGACCACTTTTCTATCTTCAAATTCTTGTCTTACCATGTTTCTTCTCAAGGTATGCAAAATTTCCTTTCTGGGTTTTTGTTCTTTGTTTTCAATTCCATTTCATTCGTTTATAATCCAGATTTTTTATGTTTTCTCTCTGGTTGTTCACTGACCTTTTAGACATGGAGAGCAACAGCTTTTGGCTTATTTGGGTACATGAATTTCACAAAATCTGGTTTCATGTAAGTTTTCAATTCCCCAATTATCCACTGATAAACTGATTTCTGTTATAACCGGAAAAAAAAAAAACCTTTATCAGTGTCCTGAGTTTTTGATGTGTAGTTTTCTCAATTCTCGAATGAACGTATGAAAAACCTTAGCGCCAGTTAAGATTAACTGAGCCTACCTATGGTCAAGAGAGAATTTATCCTGTATGGCATCAGTTTATGTGTGTTTCTGAGATTTTATACGGTTAAACTTTCTGATCAGTTGATTAGTCTATCTCCACCTGTAAATTTGTCTATTTCTTATGTTTGTGGAGAACAAATCATATCTCATTATTCATATGAAATTTCAAATTCTGCACTTGCATTATATGTAATAGCGACATGTATGCAGATAATTAAATCTTTGCGGTTTTGATGAATTCAGAGAACATTCAAAGAAATTTAATCCAGAGGATATGCAAACAAAAATTGAAGGCAAGAACTGTGTTGTCACTGGTGCAAATTCTGGCATTGGTTATGCTACTGCTGAGGGTCTTGCATCACGGTGCGCATTTTGGCTCCATGTGTTCTTGTTTTATCTTTTATCATTTGTTACTCTTCTTGAAATTTGAGAAGCTTTTGGAATGGTTTGGTGATAATATTAATAATGTCTGATACATGGCCAGTGGGGCTAATGTGTATATGGTATGCCGGAATAAGGAGAGGGGTGAAGCTGCTCTTTCAAAAATTCAGGAGGCAACTGGCAATAAAAATGTTTATTTGGAGGTAGTTGTTTTTGCAATGCATTTTATGCTAAATGAAGAATTAAATTGTGTCGTATTATTATAGGCGGCTTATCCATTATTGATGCAGGTCTGTGATATTTCTTCCATCTGCGGAATCAAATCATTTACTTCCAGTTTTTCTTCAAAGGATGTCCCTGTCCATGTTCTGGTAAATTATTGATCTCCTTTTCCTCCTTTGTAATCCTGCTGATGTTATGAAGTTCCTATGTACTTGGACTGTAGTATTCAGCTCTCTGACCTTTCTTCTATTGAATGCGTGCTAACCAAAAACTTTGCTTTTTGAAGGTTAATAATGCTGGTTTAATTGAAAATCGGCGTGTGACAACTCCAGAAGGGTATACTGTTTGTCAATTTTCTTTAAAGAACTTGCAATCACTACAGTGAACTGAGAATTTTGGTGTTTGTTTTAAGTCTCCAGATATGAGCTCAATTTTGCTGTTAATGTACTTGGCACATACACTCTGACAGAGTTGATGCTGCCCTTACTGGAGAAAGCTGCGCCTGATGCTCGTGTTATTACAGTTTCCTCAGGTGGAATGTACACAGCCCCTTTGATGAAAGATCTACAGGTAGGAACCACTCTGAATGCCTCTCCTTAAGATTGACACCTCTATATGTTCTGATATATTGTCTTTGCAGTTTAGCAATAACAACTTTAATGGTGTGGAACAATATGCACGGAACAAGCGAGTGCAGGTACAGCGGAATAGTTTTTGCAAATGAAATGCAATCTTCCCTATTATTCTCCATTCTGAAAAATAGCATCTATTTCTTGTTGAAATATGATTCCCAAATTATGAATCCACTGATTTGTTTCATTGCTTTCTGCAAGTTTTAGACTTTGACCTTGGGGTCATTGTCGCTATGGTTTTGCTGACTAGGGAATTCACAAGTTTAGTAACGTTTAGAAAGCAGTTGATTATAATTTAACTGCAATGGTGATTGGTTCATGTTGCTTGATTTTATCTCATTAGTTCCTTGCTTATGTTTCATTGTGACCGCTGATATCCTGTGCACGTAATACTGTATGCCCTATAATGGAGAGATTTTTTCGATCACATTCTCTGTCATTTTAGGATGTCCAATATACCAGCACATGCTTTGATTCTACTACTACATTTATTATTACATTTTGATCATTTTATTGCATACAACCTTGCCCTGTGTTGGGCTAATAGATCATGTTACAGGCAGGCTAGTTGCCTGAACTATTATTTATTTTCCTGTGCAACCTGTTCCTTTTTCCTTTTTCCCTTTTTCCTAATTCCAATTTCTTCCCCCCTTCCACCCCCAACAGGCACACACTATCTCTCACTCTCTACATTTTGCGTTATGTGCAAGTCAGCGAATGTGTAGAGCATCGTATCATGAAATCCGGTTCTTGCATCTAAAGTTATTTTAATATGAAACACAAAGATAAAAAGAAATTGCAGCTACAAAAAAAAAAAAAAAAAAAGTCCAGAACTGCTCCTTTAAGCATGATGATATGTATTTTCTCTTGTGCAGGTTGCACTGACAGAAAAATGGGCTGAAATTTACAAGGACAAAGGTATTGCTTTCTATTCAATGCACCCTGGGTGGGCAGAGACTCCTGGAGTTGCCAGCAGTTTGCCCGGTTTCTCGAATTCGTAAGACTTTTGCACCACTCCTTGTATTGTTATTATCACGGATCCACTATCTGTTCTGGTTAATTATTCTTTTTCAGTGACTTTCCATGACCATGTTTTCAGGATGTCTGGAAAACTTAGAACGAGCCAGGAAGGTGCAGATACAGTGGTGTGGTTAGCTTTGCAGCCAAAAGAAAAACTAGTACCAGGAGCATTATACTTCGACAGAGCTGAAGCTCCTAAACACCTGTTGTTTGCAGCTACAAAGGGTTCTCATTCTGCTATAGACTCCATCATTGAAAATCTTCGCTCTATGTCTGGTCTATCCTCTTGAATCCTGCTTCAATTTCGCCAAAGAATTTATATTTTGATCCTTGTGGTGGACCAAACTTAAATTATTGTCCTTCCAACCCCTACTTCGTTAGGTTATCTCTTTTTTTTTTCTTTTCGGGATACGATAAACCTACACTTATTCTATACTAAGGGGAGGGGAGAACCTGAAGAGACTCAAGGAGAATCCGAACGGGTGCATTTTATCCCTTGACCAAGTAGAGTTCTAAACCTCTCTGGCTAATTACTCCAAGAGTAGTTGGTTTACTTCGTTAGGTTATCAATCCACTCGAAAAAGAAGAAAAAATAAAAATACGCAAGAGATTCTGATGTCGACTTTATTGCTGATTCCAGCTAAAAGTCTTCTTCGTCGGTGGTGGGGATATATGTGATATTGACCCTGCAGACTGATAAATGAAAGGAGGACACAAGACCAAGGCTGGCGGCTTGTAGGACCTGCGGAGGGATGATATTTACACACGATGTAACTTTACTTTTTTTTTACAGAATGTATTTTCAGAACAGATAGTGGTGGGTCCCACACTTGACGCGAAAATTGAGTTACATGGTATAATCTCAGCCGCACAAAATTTTGAGGGCAAATCTTGGCCCTTAACCGTTACTGATGACCGTCCCTGCCCCAAATCCATATTTTGCACATTTAAGTAAATTTACACGCTTATCAGTCGTCATGAACGAAGCAGCAAGTGTGGACACTGGGAGCTTTAATCTGAAGTAATAATGACTGATGATTATACTAGAATTGCATTTAGCTTTTTCTTTACCATTTGTCGTCTCTACAAAAGAACTTTGTTCTCATTCTTGGCAATCAGAGCATATTAAGATATTCAAAATGTCAATTTGGCATGTCTACGAGCATCGATGATTTGCTAATTGGGCGGAGGAGAATAAATTTCTGTGCCGACACTCTTAATTAAGTTACTATAACAAATGGTCCATTTGATTGATTACTTCTTGTTTTGACCATGTGCTCCTTATAATTATGTTCCCTCTGGGCTCACCCAACATGACAAAAAAGTCAACCGGATGAGATGTTGCATTGATATATTGCAACAGTTATAAATACATATAAACTATACAAGAGTTGAAACTATAGGAAAAGGAAAGGAGAGGAAAACTAAATTTTAAGTTCTGCTGCTGAATCATTGGTTTCACACAATGAGTCTACTGAGATATCTAAAATCTTGGGTTTCTTGAGCCAGTACTGCTGAAACCTCTGCCTTGCATACTCCATGTAATCAAAGTCAATATTGTTGACATATGCCTGCAAATCCAAACACAAAACCCAAAAAAAAAAAAAAAAAGTTTTCATGTACTTGGTATCTTTCTCCGTCAAAGCAGGCAAATGAAACAGCAAAATCAAACCCTTCAAAATACTTACTGAAATGATTCCCCATAATCCCCAGAACAAATGGTTTGCAAGAGTGTACTTCTCCACGTTGATGGTGAGCTGCTTGACTTCAGCATCAGTAGGTTCATGGCCTGAAAATCATCAACGAACTTGTCAAAAGCTGTCATTATCTTGAAAAAAAGACTCATCAAGCTATTACTAGAAACAATCAAAGCTTACCATTGAATTGTACATCAACCATTTAACAGGTCACTTTCAGCCTATTAATTATGTTAGACAAAATGCTACGACCGGATGAGTATAAATAGGTGGAGAAAACTAGGATTGATTTTGTTGTCACCTAAAACGTGGGTCACTATAACCCACACAAGTATATTGAGCTGCATGGTCATTGACTTTTAGGTAGCTTGAAGGAAATTGGATATCCATTCAAAAGGAATTGGCTATGTAAGCAAGAGATTGTAAGGGCAGGGCTCTATTACTTGCAGAAATTATGAAGTTGACAATTGATATTTTGTTGTCTGCAGTAAAAATCATCTATGGAACCCAGGCCAATGTGTCTAACTTGGCCTGTTAGGTACATGAGCCTAAGCTTTGAATTTTACTGCTTTCTATCAACTCTTAGTTTCTAAACCTAAAAGCTATTGCTTCATATTCTACAAGATTTCACAATTTAGGCAGATTAAGGTAGATAACAGGAGTTTCAACATCCAGGTTCTCATTTGTCACACTGAACAAATAAGATAGGAGCAAATTAGACTAACCTGCAGAACTTAGATATTCACGTACAAACTTTTGGCGCTCCTCCAGACCTGTTTGGAAAATAAGGATGACAAAGTAAATATCTTCATGCTTTGCAGATTGCTCCTAACATACATGATGGAAACGGTAAATGAAGAATTACAGAAATCATCACTTATTAACCTTAACTTACCAGGGTATTTGTTGTAGTCCAAGATATGCGGAGTGTCGGTATGATAATCTGCCACCATCTCACAGAAATGATTTGCGATGTCATAGGCAATTGGATTGTAACTAGAATACTCATAGTCCTGTAAAATGGAAACAGTCAAGCTATAAGATAAAGGAGAGGCCTTTCTCACTGGAGTTTGTTTGCAGTCATTCTCACATACTTCCGCTGTGCTTAATAAACCTTAAAATATTCTGGTAAGAAGAAGCAGCAAGAGCTAATTTTGCAAGTCATGATAAGTGTCTACGAAACGCACAACTCTACCTTTCCAACCTGACACCCCCACCCCTCCAAAGCAGAAAGTATCTTCAAACCAGATGATGTCAAGTGTTTGCCAACCATAAGATGAATACCGAAGCTTAAAGATTAGCATGGTTTCATTGCACTTAACTTCATACATGTAATTACTTCTTTGCAAGATATCAGTCATCTAACGTTCAGTTAAAAGAAAATTTCATTTAATTGATATCCCTGAAAAGAACCTTGACGACTTCCCACAAAGCACCACATAAAAACTCAGAAAAACCCAATTACAAATAACAGGGTCCGAATTCAAAATAAAACTAAGATTGGCTATAAAAAGAAGTAAAATAGAGCAGCAACCAAAGCAGACACTTACGATGAATGTAATTGATCTGGTCTCTTCATCAATCATTATGTTACCATATTGCAGGTCATTGTGACAAAAAGCGATTTCTTGGTTATCCTGGGACAGCTCCTTTTCCAGTGTGCTAATTTCTTTTTCTAACTTCTCCAACCAAAACTCCTTCACATGTTCTAGGTTACACAAACTCTTGGCTTTCCTTAGCCAGTTTCTGAGGAACAAGAAATATCAGTAATAGAGGAACTTCTTTTTCTAAAGCCCTATATTCAATTTTAAGTAGTCAGGTAATACCTCATTCTGCCCCACAGCACAATGTTCTTTGAACCAGGCATATCAAGTTTATGAAATTCTCTCAATTTGGCAGCTATGAGAGCAGAAATTTCAGGGTCACGAAGGTCAGCAGCTGATAGAGTCTGAAAGTCCAAGAGAAATTGAGCAGAGCACTTAGATCAGCAAACCATCATTTAAGGAAGAAAGATTAGCAAGACGAAGGTGTCAAGCTACGGTCTACTGCTTTACGTTACTCAATTAGTTAAAGTAATTCCAAAAACCAGTAATCATACAGGTCCTGAAAATTTAAGTCACTGCCAACCTATTCACTTTTCCTATTTAGTCAATTTTGCCAAAATAATGAGCCAGGTTGGTAAAAGCTCCACATACTACAGCTATTAGAGTCAAGCAAAAACTAATCTATCTTTCTGGGCTCATCAGAACAGCACAAATAATTATTGCGATGAGGTTGCAGTCCAGAGATGCTATTTAAGTGTAGCATCTCCAGAGATGCTATTTAAGTGTAGTTTGAATACACCGGTGTATAGGACTTCCAGATCTTTAAAAGTGCAGAACTAGCAACAAAATCAGACTTGCATCAGATAGATAACATTATCTTTCAATTAGCTATCATAACTGTAACAATTTCCGGTCATAGTTCTAATTCTTTACAAACTCGGAAAAAAAGTATGAGCTTCAAAGTAGCTCTAGACAAAGTTCAACAAACCTTAGCATAAATGAACTCTTCAACTCTTCCATCAGAAAACTGTCCGAGCAACATAGGTCCATGACCATGGATCGACATACACTCAAAAGTCCTGATTTCCTCATCCCTGTTGAAGAAAAGTTCAACACCTTCACCATAAACACGAACCAAAACAGTTCTTGTATTATCTTTGCTTTTTGTAGGCCAAGTTACCCTGTAAACCTCATTAGTCATGGCCCCCTTCAGTGGAATCACCTTAAAGGCATTCACATCAATTACATCTGTCCAAGTTGAAGCCAGAGTCAACAGCAACTTCAACAATTCCTCAGGCAAACACCCTTCAACAAATCCATTTGTCTTCACCGCCATCAATCCAACAAAAATCTTCACATCCCACAAAATTTTATCAAAATTAAGTCATCCAACAATACCAACAAAAACAATTCTTGACGAAATCATCCACATCAAATAACGTAATTTCAAGAAATGGCCATTAAAAACTCACCTTAGCAAGGGTCCTTCTTGGAAAAATGAAACTTGAAACAACTATAACATACACACAGGGTTTTTCAGCAGAAAGGCAAAACATGCAAAATTGCAGGCACAAAATTAACAAATTGCCTCCATAAAATAGACCGCGTATAAGCCAACATTTCAAACATCAAGAAAAAGTCACAATTTTTAAGAAAGAACAGCTACGAGCTCACCTAAAATCAAGGACCCTTGTCAGAAAAATTGAATCTTGATAGTAACTAGAATGTAGAAGCAAATTCTTTTCTGCAAAATAGCCAACATGCAAATCAAGATATAGTTAGCCAAAAATAAGAAAGGCCCAGATGAAGAAATGCTAAAATGGTTAGAGCCCTGTTGAATTCAGCAGAAAATAAACAGAAAAACTTACCAAGAACCTAATGGAAAAGGATGATTGCAGAGCTGATGAAACAGAGGCTACAACCTTCAGAAAAAGTCAAATGAAATGAAGAGAGGCAGGGGCACTTGAAAAATTGATCACGAGGGGTATATATAGGCACGAGGGGTTATAAGGCAAAGAAATTTGTGTCTGCTTATCAACTTGCACTTGTGAACTTTGGGATCCGTTTGCAACACGCATTGAACCGCGTGAGCTGCGGTAGCTAATGGGAACTTGACACGTCAGCTGTATGCTAAATGCAGGGAAAATTGGGACGGTGAAAGTAAACGGCAAAAACTAACTGACGTACATGAATTTAAAAGGGATAATTTAGGAAACCTCACCTGAGGTTTCTGATAATTTCACTTAACCCCTTAAAATTTTAAAAATATTGTTTACCTCCCCTAATTTTAAATGTTTATAACATTCTCAATCTAAATTCAAATTATATGACTAAAATACTATGTTTAGGAAAGAGAAAATTATTTCATTCTAAAGTTACCTTTTTGTTGTGATTCCTTAGTTGTAATGATAAATCAATTTAAAATCTCTTGATATTTGAAAACTTCATAGATTTGTTCTTTAATGAAAATTTATAAGTTTTGGGTTGAGATGTCCTTTACCAAATCTTATTTATAATTTAGAGACAAAATTTAAAATAGACAAATTATAAATAATTAACAAAGCATGTAAAACTATTTGTAATATTGTAAAGATGTAGAAAATAACTTTTTTTTTTACCTTCTAAATATCTCAAATAATTTTTAAATGTAATTTTAATTTTGCTTCCTCTTCTAAATTTTGAAGCCATTCATCTAGATAAACAAAAATTAAAGATTCTAAACATTTCATAAAAAATTATTAAATTCAATCAAAATATTTTAAATAAAAAGAAAGATATTTCTTATTTGGTAATCTAAGGGCACACGATAAGCTTATAACTAAATAAAGGTAGGTCCAATATTGAAGTTTCAAAATCATAGCTAACACACCTGAATTGCAACACTTTTGTGAAAAGAAATCTACGCTTTTATAAAAAAATAATAATAATAACAATCATATCGGGTTTATTTCTTACTATGTGACCTTAGAGTACCAAATAGACAAATCCTAAAGAAAAAAATTATTTTGCATTTTGAAAACATGTTAAATAAACTTCTATTATTTGTTTGCACTTAAAAAAGTATATTACTTATGATTGCGGTTACTACATTTTGTTCATCTAGAAAAATTGCACGTTCATATTTTTTGTCCTTATTTTTAATATTAGATTATTATAATTAGAGTTCAAAAAAGTAAGGTAACAAAAAGGGCATTGTTGGAAAGAAATTATTTTCTCTTTCCTAAAATGTGTATTTTAATCTTATAATTTGGATTTAATTGAGAATGTTTCAAAAATTTGAAGTTAGGGGAGGCAAGTGATATATTTAAAACTTCAAGAGTGTAAAGTAAAACTGATAGAAATCTCACGGGGAGGTTTCTCAAATTATCCCAATTTAAAATGTTGAGATAATCGGTTGGATATGGGACACGTGTGGTGTGGAGCATTTTTTTTTTTTTTTTTGTTCTAGTTAATCGAGGAAGAGGAGTTTCTTGACTTTGTATTGCCTTTCTGTTGGTAATGTTTGACCTTATCTTTGATTTGTTGCTTAATAGGTAAGGTGAACATTGAAGTGGACTCTTCTGTCTAATTGGTGGATTTGTTGTTGATTATTTCATTTGACATCAAA
The DNA here is from genome assembly GCF_003713205.1 of Coffea eugenioides. Lineage (NCBI taxonomy): Eukaryota > Viridiplantae > Streptophyta > Magnoliopsida > Gentianales > Rubiaceae > Coffea > Coffea eugenioides. The sequence goes on along the minus strand of NC_040044.1, from coordinate 32,903,268 downwards.
GAAATTTTAGACATTAAAGAAATAGAACGGTGTGAAATAAGGCTGGCCGGTTACAATCATATGTGGAGCTGGAACTCCTCTAATGTTTTGTAAGGGAATACAAATTAGGGATGGCAATTGAAGCGGGTACTCGCGGGGCTAATGGGGCGGGAAATTTTTTTTCCCCTGTTTAGAAACTGGGCGGGGGAGTCGCCCCATCCTCTGTCTCGCCACCAGTTAAAAAAATTAAAAAAATAAATCTATGTATATAATTATATATATAATATTTAATTTACTTAGTTACAAACTTATAATAATGATATTATTAGTTATAAGTATTATATAATATATATTAGTATATGTAATATAATTGATCCTATCAATTATACTAATAATTATACACGTCTACTAATAGAAATTATTAATTAGTTATGCTAAATTTACTAATATATTTTATACTAAATTGCTAATTACACTTAACACAATAATACTCTTTTGTCAAAAAAAAAAACACAATAAAGCCTTAGTGATTATATTTGTGTCAAAAGTGAAAACTTGACTACTTTAATTGTATTTGTTTCATCATGTTGGATTGCATTTAAATAACTTTTATTTGATTGTTCTTATGAATTTCAATTGTAAAATTACAATGAATAATAACTTGATGATATATTGATATTTTAATACTTGATTATTTGCTAAAATTTAACCGTAATGAAATTATATGATAAATTTTTATTAGTTTCGTAGGTGCCCTGCGGGGATGGGGCGGGAGGAGCAAGGACGAGGGGCGGGACAGGGAAATTAGTGGACAGCGGGGCGGGCCCGTTGCCATTCCTAATACAATTGGGCAAGAATTAAGAAAAACAAAACAAAGTCCTTCAAAGGCTTTTGTTTTTTAGTTTCTGAGTGTCTACATAACAACCTTCATGGCTAACTAGATAAGATCTAAACATATGAATTATTCTACAAGGCTCAAGCACTGAGCTAATTTTACAACCTATAAATTAGTGTCTCCAAAGATTTGCAGCTTTGATGGAAATAGATAGTCGATCTTGACTTAATTATTACTAGAAATTTGTTATTTTAGTAGACGTGGAATCCCAACTTATGGCTTATGAATTAGTGACCCAAAGATTTGAGGTTTCAGTGGTGATAGAATCTTCCATCTTGACTTAATTATTACTACAAAATTGCTATGTTGGCACTACTGTTGACAGAAATAGAATCTTAGAAACACTTTAGACGTAAGTTTAGCTTTAGACATGAACAACCTGCAATCAAATAACATGGGGACATTTCACCGGAGTTGTCAAGGGGTTATCACGTCTAGATGTCTATTTCATTTTCTAATTAAATCTTTGTTAGTATAAGTGAGAGGTTTCGATCCAAGTATATCTCATTCGCTCTCCCTCTTCTGTATTATCCAACGCATTCTCCCCACCCCCTTCCTCCTCCCCTTCCAAAGATTCTAATTAAGTTATGACTCTCTTCAGAGGGGTAAATGGAGAACTATTATTGATTCTTCTTGAAAGAAAGGAAAAAAATATAGCTTTTTTCAAATCATAAACAATTTTTGGTTTGAGTTTTGCACAATTGACTTAATAAAAGAGCTCACAATATTCTTTGAAACTTTAAAACCTTATTCCTTCCATCTCCCACCCCCCGGCCCCACAAAAAAAAGGGCCAACAAGATTAAATCCCTCTAAACTTAAATCTATATTATTCCATCAATTAAGAAAAGAGTGTGAATATTGGACAAAGAACTACTTTCAGTTTTTTTGGCCCCTCCACTAATGAAGGCATAAACTTGCTCTTGGAAAGGTTGGTTTGGATTTGAAATCGCCCAAAGTGCAATCATTTCTATTGACTCCAACAGGGATCCCAAATTGCACTAATTTAAACTAGAAATGGCCAAATCACTTTTCATGGATGGAGAAGGCTTTAGCCGGACAAATATTTACTACTATAGCGATGCTGGTTGGAGTTGGACCCATTCTCAGACGATATTTCTAATCATTCTTGTTTCTGAGACGACATTTCATAGTTGATAACTGTTCTTTTCCAGCGTCGCAAAAAATCTCTCATTTTTGCGACACAACTGTATCAATTGGAACCATTCTCGTATTAAAAGAAAAAGACCTTTTGATTGATGTTGACTAAAGAGAGATACGAATAGTTGTTGGAATACGCTACCTGTGTCTTTGAAAGGTAAGTGTAACGTCCCAATTTGAAACTTTGCATGCCACTTGCATTAAAAATTTTAGGATTTAATAAATGGTATTAATATACATTGATCACTTTTTTTTTGCATTTTTTTTATTGTACATGTAATTGTAAAATTATTAGAAACAAATCCCATATCGAATTTGAATAACCCACTACTCTCTAGATCAAAATTGTACATTATTAAAATTTCTCTAATCATTCATTTCTAATCCTCTACCATTCTAACACAATTTAATTATATATTAAACTAGTGGTTTATGCTGTCGATTACTAATTCATTTTAAAGAAATATAACTAATATTCTCTTAAATTTGTTCACATTCTAAACGTACAACTACCATTCTATTTTTAATTTTTTTTTATACATGAAGTCATATAATCTAATAGTATTCATCAAATGCTATAATATATACTTAAAAACTAACTTATATTCTTATAGATAGTAATTGAATATTTACGATGATTATACACCTAAAATTACTTACCATTTTCAATTATACACAAAAGGATGGATCAATCTATTTTCTCATAACAAGTAGTTTTAGAAAAGTTAGGGACCCCTCATCTTAATTTTGTAATAATGAAGACCCCGGGCCCCTTCCATGTGCTCTCCACATATCACTATAGGTGATAAGTGCATGCGAACAAATTTGCATCTTTTTCTTCACTCTTTTCTTTTGGTACTTTTCTTTCGGGCCTTTGGTCTTTTTCTAGTCAACAGATTGACTTTTGCAATTTAGTAAAGTAACTCCACAGGAAACCACAAAAGCCGGCAACTCTTGTGGTTCCTGAGGACCTTAATAAACTACCCAAATCCCCCTCCCAATTTCGATGTGGGACAAACCTAAGCACTCAAAGCCTCACGCACTAAAGAGCAACGCACACCCCAAGCGGACAGTTTGTGTTTCGGGCCTTTGGTCATCTTTCCTACTTTTGTGTTTCCTATAAAACATTTCCTCTTATTCTCTTGTAGAATGCATTGTAGAATCAGACTTAAATTAAATAGTTAATTATTATCTCGAAAAAGCATAACCAAACATGAGATTTATTAGACCATGATAGTTGTCAAGGGCAAAGTACAATTGAAAAAACAAAGTGAGCTAAGGCAAAAAAATTTCTCAATTTTTTTTGTGATATCCAAATTCAGCTTTACAATGGAGAAGGGCTCCTACTGCATCTGTAATACTCCAATGTTTAACACTATTACATCAGACATTCCATCAACAAAAGCACCAGCTGCCAATTCTCCTTTTTCTCTCTCTAGTTAGTCCAAAAAAATTGGTAAACATAAAATGCTATTCTTGTCTTGCTATTATTGAAAAGGGAAATTTAAAGATCATATGGAGATATTTTGTGGGATGTCATTTTACTCCAATTAAAGGTTTCTGATTTAGTCTACCAAACAAGAGGGAGGTTTCTATAATTTTCAAATGAAGGACGTAGGTGTTTGGATTGTAGTTTTCTACTGAAAAATTTTTGCATTTTCCGTGAACATATTTCTTATCATTTTTTTAATCTTACATATATTAAATCATTATAATATATTTTCTACAAAAATTTTAGAAAATATCAATCAAATGAGACCCAATTTAGCGTACTCTAGTTTTTTAACAAATTTGAGGAGAGGTTGTTAGTGTACTCTATCCAATCTAGCACTGCAATGAACATACGTGGACAAAACAAGGTTTCTGGGTTGATCTTGGGTGGGCTGGTGATTCTCATTCTCCGAGCCTTGAAAGTGCACATTTCACCAAGAAAAGGAGAAATACTGGAACATTATGTTTCTTAGGCCGAAAAGCTAACCCAAAATAGAATCACGGGCTTACATTAGTTGGCAGATTGGACCTTCTCCAATTCTCCAACACAATACATGGTACAAGTCCAACAGGGAATTAAGAAGGTTTGAGGACTTTTTTTTTTTTTTTTCCTTTTTTGGGAGAATGGTTTCGGACTTTAAAATGAAACTATGTGTTAGTTCTGAACAACTCCAATAATCGAGGGAGGAATTTAAAAAGAATAAGAAATTTATGTAATTGTTCATATAATTTAGGGCACATCAAAACATAGTTAAAAAAAATGAAATTTTGTAGTAATAGCTCCAAGTATGATAAAAATATCTCCATTATTTATAAACTACCACATTTGATGGAAGTCGAATCTTGAAAAAAAAAAGTAGAAATGTATATCATAAACTGAGCGATATAAGGGTCCAATTAAAAGAAATTGAATATTTAAACTTACAAATATTTTGCTTTCGATTTGATGATCTTCTATGAAGGTGTGAACATTCTTCACACCAATCAACTCTAAGTACGAACGCCAATATTGGGGGGATTAATTAATTTTATTGAATTTTATGGAGTTCGTACTATAAATGAGAAGGCACAATTTTTCGATGAGTTAATGTGTTGGTTGAACAATGTACCTCTATTTTCCTAGAATTAAGAGCAAACAGAATTTAGAATTATCTCTTTTTTTTGAAAGTTTGTGAATAATATTGTATAAAAATATATACGTATAAATAATTTATTTCTTCCTTTTTAAATCGTAAAGATAAGAAGTATCACAACAAAATATGAATCGTACATGCATGTCTTGAAGATTAAGGTATAAGTTACCACTAGAATCTCTAACTTCTATGTTCACATTGTATCTATTAAGAAGAAAATGTAATGTATGATACAGAAAATTATATTAAAATTAAAGATATATGAAAACAATTACTTGACAATAGTGTTGACTACGTCATTACAATGAACACACACTATTTTTGCAAAATGAGATTGACATAGTTATCCACAATTTTTGCATAACTCATAGAACGAATTGTTTATATTAATGTTTTGAATGTAAGCAAGTATTCAAAAATATTTAACCTTGTAGGTGGGTATATTTCATGATGAAATTAAGTCGAGGGTTAAGATGGATACTGTAAGGAAGTTGAAAGAGATGATAGATTCCTGTTTTTATTTACGAAATCGACGAATGAACATATGAGGTAAGCAGCAATGAGAAGAGATGATAGATGCTGACGAACTATTATGACGAATTAACAGATAGGATAAGCAATGGGCAAAGTTGATAGATACCCATGAAATATTGTGGTTTTTGTCCTTTTCTTTTTTTGGTTGCAAGAATGAAGTGTTGTGGTTGAAGGATGCTATGTTTTTATCTCTTATTATGATTTTGGAGAAATCTTAATTGGAGTGAAATTCGTATGTATTTGACACATGCCAATGGGAAAGTTGTTGAGTTCAAAAACGAAAACGTCTCTTATTATGGTCCTGGGAAAATCTTAATTGGAGTGAAATTCATATTTGACACATGCCAATGGAAAATGTGTTGAGTTCAAAGATGCAAACATGGTGGTGATTTGAAAGACATGTACACTAATGACTTAAAATGGTGTTGAACGTGCAAATAATGAGTTATTTTAATTGTAAAGGATATTGGTCACATGATGAATTGATTTTGAAAAGTAACTAAATATCAATAGTACATGCAGCGGGAGTTAAGAGGAATGTATTTTATAGAATAAATTAAATGTGAAATGCTAGAAAAATAGAATTGAGAGTGGAAGGTGTGTGGAGGAATATTGCTGAAAATCCCTTCTCAAATTTACATAAATGTAGATAACTAATTATTGGAAGAGATCTCTCACCTGGGATTTTGTGAAAAATCACCTTTTAAGAAGAAATAATTTTCACCATGCATATCTTACCCATTCCAGGGTTATTGAAGCAAACATGGGCACTTGCAATAATAAGTTATACAAGATTATGCATAATGAAGTCTGGAACACAAGAAGAAGAAGAAGAAGAAGAAGAAGAAGCACCTGCATTTGAATATATGCATTCAATGAGATTGTTATGTGCTTGTTTGATAAAACTGTAGGCTGAATTTAAAACAATCAATATGCTGAATTAATCGATCACCTAAAACATTATCCTAAGATGCATTCTCATTCATCGGCTTAGATTCTTCAATGCAAGTCTCAACTCCCAACTACCTTAATTTGTCCAAACAAAACGCTGAAAAGAAAATAAAATAATGTCCCAACGACCAATAATTCGGTCATATACTAACTCTCCACATAAAAATTGGATTATATATCAATAACTCATGATCGTAGCTGCAGCAAAAAAAACGTGTTCCTTTTACTTTTATATAAGTTAATTTGCTGTGAAAAGAAGCAGGACGTAAATTTGATTACAGGGAACTCTTTCTTCCCGCATTAATATGAAGTATGAACCAGTATCGCACCACTGGAGCTAAGTTCTTGTTACGCGTAAGCTGATTCTAAAGTACAATGAATATCACATTTGACCTTACAATAATATGTACGTACATGTATAAGGTAACCTATATATGTTAGCACTAATTTGAGTAGTTTTAGCTTTTTGTTTTACATTTGTAACTCAATTATTGAATGTCACTGCTGCAGAATCTGAGGTTATTTTCATCTTAAAATTAATTGGCAAACACTCCCTCTTACCCTTGACTTGAGCTGAACAGATTAATGTGACTTGCTAAACAGATCAAGTGGACTAGATTTATAATTAAGACAAAATTTACTAGTTAAGAGCCAAAAAACAGGCTAAATGAATCAGAGCATTGTCATAGCAAAAGTCTATGAAACCAAGCTCAATACATAGAGTTCGAGTCATGTGTGAATGGAACATGATCAAGTACTACCTTTGAAAACATGTTAAAGAATATAAACTTTTACTTCAAAACCAATTGGGAATGAATGAAGTAGCCATTGTTAATTAGTTTAGTTGGTCTTGATTAACTGATGGGGAAATTAGCCATTGTTAATGAACGGCCACCATTTATTTTTTAGCTTCTTCCTTCCCATCTCTTGCCTTCTTTTTTTTTTTTTTTTTTTTTCCATTTTTGTCTTTTGCCAAATAGATGAAGTTTGTTTTTTGTCTTCAAACAACTAGATGAAAATGTGAATCCAATTAAGATGATGCATCTTGAAAGGCTTAACAACTTTAAAGAAATGAAATCTATGTCTAAATTTTCCACTACTACCTTCAGATTGTCAAACAAAACTTTGAATGAAACACTTAGATTATAAAATCTCCTGCAAACAAAGAGACCGTGCGTGTGATCTACTTTCGCTATTTTTTTTTTGCAAGACAACTTGCGGTGAGTTTACATATATTGCGCAAGTGCATTGTCTTATTCATGGTCAATATCCAAGTTGTATTATCTTTATATTGCATGAGTCATTAAGATAAAAAAAAAAAAAAAAAAAACTCTCCAAAGAATTTTCCTAAGTCATTTATCAAACCTCATGTAAATAACTTTGCTGGTAATTTTACAGAATCCACTAGAACCAATATATAAGGAGACGAGTCACAACTTTTATGATCACATCAGATACGTTTGAAAAATGGAGAAGCAATATTTGAGCTTGACATACAAATTTTTCTTGGTTTGGTCCGTATCGCTCAATTTTCTTCTCTTTTCTTTGGTAATTAGTCGTAATTCAGAGCTGAGTTGGAGCAAAAAAGCAGCTGCGGAAGCTGAAGCTGCTGCGGAAGCTGAAGCTGCTGCTTCAGTTTCATGCTCAGGCCATGGAAGTGCCTACCTAGATGGCTTAGTTTTAGATGGTGGAAAACCAGTTTGTGAATGTAATGGATGCTATACAGGCCATGATTGTTCAGAGCTTATACCTGACTGCATTGCAGACGCTGATAGGTATTAGTCTAACCACAGATAGAACTAGAGCGGGGGGGAAGGGAGGTCTGAAAATTTTGGTTTTATACCGTTGTGAATTCTAGATTGAATTTTTTGAAATCCCTTATCCAGTGGTCTATACTCGCAAACTTTTTGCAAAGTTCTGATACTTTTGGATAAGCAAAAAAATTCTACGTTACAGTTTTAGTTGATGAATCAGAACTGCTGCCCTTGTATATGTTGAATTGGACTGAAAAAACGTTGAAATCTAATCTTGACTCTCTTGGTTGCATGCAGCGGAAACCCGACGTTCTTGGAGCCTTTCTGGAGGAAGAATGCAGCAAGTAGTGCAACTATGGTGGCAGGATGGCATCGCATGGGCTATGAATTTGAAGATGGTTCACTAACATCTAAAGAACTGGAGAAGCAAATACGAAAGCTGCATGCTACAGCTGGGAATGCAATCACAGACGGCAAATACATAGTCTTTGGCGGTGGCTCGACTCAGCTTCTTAGTGCAGCGGTAAATGCTCTTTCATCCAAGGTTTCATCATCACCTACAAAGGTCGTTGCATCTGTGCCATATTACCCGGTTAGTCATTGAAAACATCAAGTGAATTATCATCTCCAACACTTGAAGCCAAATCTGGTCAAGAATTATATATTACTCTTTTTTTATGCTTGATGAAGTTAATCATTTTCCGTTACTACTCATGATAGGTTTATAAATCTCAAACAGAACTCTTCAAATCAATGAATTTCAACTTCAGTGGAGATACAATGTCGTGGAAAAGATCATCAAATTCTTCAATGAATTTCATTGAGTTTGTCACTTCGCCTAACAACCCTGATGGTCAGTTAAAGACTGCCATCCTTCGAGGCCCGAATGCCAAGCAAATTCATGATCTCGCCTACTATTGGCCACATTATACGTCAATTCCATCTCCAATAGATGAAGATCTCATGATTTTCACACTTTCTAAGCTCACCGGTCATGCTGGAAGCCGTTTAGGGTACGTATATCTTGATCCCTTACAATCATGGTTCGTAGTCGCACTTGTTCTACATCCGTTCGTCGCCGCATATCAGTTGAATATTGAGTGATACATCTATTATACCATATAAAAATTTTCAAAAATTTTATAAAAATTACTAAAATTAGAAAATAGCAAAATATGTACAATCTGAAAAAATATCCAAATTGATTCCGAATTGATTCGGATATATCGACTGATACCATGTATCACGGATCCAAATCGGCCAATATCGATCGAGTCAGAACGAGTCACCACGGATATGATATTATCTACAATTCGGGGATCGATATCAGTTCCGGTTATGATTCGGTTGAGTTGTATCAGAATCTACCAATATTAATTGCTAACCATGCTTACAATAGTATAGGGAAAATGAAAAGCCATTTATTCATTGTGTAATAATTTGCCATAAAGAAAATTGATCACATGATTTGTCATCTTCCAGGTGGGCAGTCATCAAAGACGAAAATGTATATGACAGAATGGTGAATTACATCGATCTAAACACCTATGGAATAGCCAGAGAAACTCAGCTGAGAGCTTCGAAGCTTTTAAATGTAGTCCTTCAAGGGGATGGACGAAATTTCTTTGACTTTGGCTATGAAACTATGAAGTTACGATGGCAAAAATTAAGGAAAATTTTATCAGCATCATCAAAACGATTCTCCATCCAAGAACTCAAGCCACATTATTGCACATTTTCATCAGAAATAAGGTCTCCTGCTCCAGGTTATATTTTAATGTTCTATAGTTCTTCAAATACATTAAAAGCTCAATCAAAAATTCAAACTTTGTGGAGACTAATTATGTGAAAGAATATGCTCTATAAAGACATCAACTTGCCAAAAGGAAATTTGTGCTAGCCGCGAGTTGCAAACTAACAGCCCGGCTTAAAACTAAAAGAGACTGCAGCCTAGTAAAATTTATGTAGCAAATTAGTTGCTAAATAGATATTCATTTTTAGATGATCTTTATGGGCTTTGGATTATGCATACAGCTTTTGCTTGGATCAAATGCAACGAGGAAGAAGAGAAAGACTGTCATGCTGTCCTACGTGCAGCAAAGATCTTAGGCCGCCGAGGGCGTGTATTTGGTGCAAACAGCAGCTACGTGCGTTTGAGCCTTGTCAATAGCAAAGACGAATTCAATCTGTTGATGCACAGACTTGAGATGCTAGTTTTTGAGGAAGCAACAAATTCAGTGGTCGAATTTACTCTGGGAGACAACGAAATGAGGAATCGTTATTACGTTCCACGGAATGGTACCTCAGCCTCAGGCAAAGATACTTGCGAATCAATAGAGGTCGCTCAAATTAATACTCAAACTTGTGCAGCGCAATGAAATTATCAGGCAAACGAAGGGAGGTTTTTAGTAGTTCATAATTATAGAAACTCATATGTCAATCCATGATTCTCTTCTCTTATATGTTTATAAAGAATACTTTATAACACAAAGATTAATATAGAATTTACACACTAAACTTACATAGCCCCTCAATCTGAATGGGGTGCTACCATATGAAGATTTACGCACTCTCTCTTAAACACAGCTTCTAATTCGACATTTTTTCAATTTGTAAGCAAGAATATGGCCTCAAAGTACATAAAACGCATACTGCAAAAACTTTACATTAAAGATTGGTTAAGGTTGGATTTAGTAATTAACTAGGGCTCTAAAGGAGGCTAGTGCAAGTGCGCAACATATATATACTGTTCAACCTTGTTTTCAGTAGTTCTAGACTAGCTTGAAAAACTTATTTTGCTTTCAAGAATCATTTTCACATTAAAATTTCACCTGGGATTTGGAAAAAATATCATTTAATTTCTTCTCATTTGAGACCCAAAAAAAAAACTTCCATTTTTTCTGAAAAAATTTTAAAAAAGCTCTACCTACTCATGCTAACTGTGTACTTCTAGTAAATCACATAACTTGCAGTACCTATATTGTTGTTTTCAACTCCAATATACTATTTATGTGGTAGAGAACAATTAATATTCATTCCTTAACAGGTAGTGGAAAAGAAAATGCATGCTACTACCTCTAATTGGGTCTTTTTTAGATAGATCCTTTCAAATGACGTCAAAATGAAAAACAAAAAGAAATAAAACAAATATCTAAATCAGTAGAAGCTCAAATTCCATATATTGAAGGATAGTAAAGCTCCTAAATTTGTTTAAGTAACCAATATTGGTCATTAAGCTTGATATTTACTTGGCAAAAGAAGATCAACATTCATAACGAATAATCCTAGAGTATTAACAGGAAAGTCAATAAGCAAGATAAGAAAGCCAAGGAGCAAAAATACGTCAAATGGCTAATCTATCCGGTAAATCAATGATTTGACTGATCCAAAAATTTTACAGAAACCCATATGCTACTTTGACAAAGTAGCATAAGTGAGAGATCCTGGATAAGCTCTATAATTTATGGACTGTAGTATAATATTATACTACTATGAGGCTTATCCATCTAGGGTAGTTGGGTTAATAATGCTATTATGAATTATATAGTACTCCTATTAAAAAAAAAGAACAATTCACTGGCTTTTGAATTAATGCAAGTATCATGTACATTTAAACTTTAGCCTCACATGTATACAACACAACTTTAAAAAAAAGTTGACTAAATATAAAAAATGCACAGAAATATAAAATCAATATTCCTTTTGCTAGTAGTAGAAAGGCAACAATATTCAACCATTTTACTGGCTTGGAAAATTTTATTTAATCCAAATGGGCTTAGTTTAATTGAGGCATAATTCCAAACTTTTCTTATCCTATCTCTTATAAATTTTGACACGGTATATGTATTTTAATTAACAACTCTCCTAGCTCGTCCATTCACCTTCAACAACCATCCCGAAGTCAGCATCATAACTTCCCTTTAAGTCTTTGTTTCACCTTCACTTTTTTTTTTTTTTTTGTTATTAATTAGAAGAGCAGAGCAGCCATGGAAGAATACGTGCTTTATCCATTTATTATTAATGTCGAATAATGGAATACAAGGAAACAAAACGAAGTTAGTTAGGTTTAATGACTTTTAGCCACCAGATATACAGTTTAGGGTGACTTAGTCTTAGCCACCGCATTACATATAGACTCACACTTTCTTGTTTTTTGTTAATTCCAAAGTCAATTCCTTGGTTCCACTGATGTTGTCACATTTGTCGCTTTTGGTCACATAGAGTTATTTTTCAATTTCTGTGTTTTTTTTTTCGTATCCTTTTTCTTTCTACCCTTTTAGAAGATCATGAAGGTAAAATACTGAAGTTTTCAATACAAATTTAAGATATACAAAAATTAAAATGTTTAGATAACTTCAAAAAGTAAGTAAATTTTACTTATCAGTTGAAGTGTTGGCTCATATACAAAAATCATCACTATTTTAGACGATTCAAAGAGTAGAAACATGCTGCTTCCTGAAGGATGCAAAGGGGAAGAGGCAACCGCCCCAAAGATTTCAGAAATTCTTCAATATCTCCTATATATATATATACACACACACACACACTACATACGCACTTGTTGAAACTAGGACCCCCACCCCATGATTTTAGAAGTCCATCTATGAATCGTTCAAAAGGTTTTCACTTTTATCCTTGCAAATACTAGACTTCGTCCCCCAAACTTTTTTAATATTATAAAAGTGCCCTTAAGTATACATCTTCATAAGTCTTGCCCCCCAAAATCTCAAGCTTTGGTTCGCCAATGCAGTTGCTCATTCTTTACAGATTTCTCAAGACTCGGCGATGTGTTCAAGAACTAGATATCAAACTATACAGAAAGCTTCTAGCTAGGATAAAGGCAGTGTTCTAATTCTTCGCAAAAAATGTGTCTATTTTGAGTAAACTGTATACTTTTATTGATCTGCAGCGAAGAGTACACAAAGAAGGGACTCCGCCAATACATTTACATCAGATAACCCTATAAAAGCAGTAAACTGACAATTAAGTAACTATGAAACCTCCCTTATATAATATATATATATATCTATACTAAGGGAAGGCCTAAATTCTTGTGCTAATATTCCTATTCTCTCAATGGATACATGTAATATATATCTACTATCAGTAGTTCTTCGAAAAGAATCATGTAAATGTACAATTTTAAAGTTGTTAGAAGGCCATTTCGCCTATTAATCTAATACAGTGTCTGCAAAGTCTCTTGAACGTGTGAATTTCTGCTATCTTCTGATGCCATTTCTTGATTGGTGTAATAGCCAAAGTTTTCATCCGAGACATATGTAGCATTCAACGCCACGGTGAAGTTGCTCTTCCTTGTCACATGTCCTCCAGGAGTGAATTCAGCCATCAGATTAACTAGTCTTTCCTGGAAAACTAGCATCTCAAGTCTATGCTGCAATAATTCAAAATCATCTTTGCCATTGACGAGGCTCAGACGCACATAAGTGCTGTCAACACCAAATACATGTCCTGCACGGCCTATAATCTTTGCTGCACTTAAAGTAGCATGACAGTCCTTATCTTCTTCCTTCTCGCATTTGATCCATGCAAAAGCTGCATTAGCCAAAAGTAAGCTCATATCAGACCAAAATCCAGAAGACAACTTACTAATGGATTGTTCATTTTTTGCTAACTAGATTGGAATCAGGTTGAATTTGTGAACTTGAATTTTCTCTCATTCTAATATGTTCAGCCACATGATAACTTGGCAATAGTATTGAAAAGTATTCGGAGTTAAATAATTACCAGGAGTAGGAGCCCGAACTTCATTTGAAAATGTACATTGTTGGGGCGTTAGTTGCTGGATGGAGAATCGTTTTGATGCTGACAAAATCTTGCTTAACTTTTCCCATCGGAACCTCATAGCTTCATATCCAAAACTGAACATCTGTTTTCCATTTCCTTCAAGAACAACACTCAAAAGCTTCAAAGTTCTCAATTGAGTTTCTCTTGAGACTCCATAGGTATTCAGATCCATGTAATTCACCATTCGTTCATAGACGGCCTTATTCTTGATTATCGCCCACCTGAATGACAAAAAATGACATCAATAAAACTTTTAGGTCCGAAAGGATGAATTCTTTATTGAGGAACAAAATAGAACACGAAAGGTAAGAAGATATTTACCCAAATCGGCTCCCAGCATGACCAGTAAGTTTAGAAAGTGTGAAAATCATGAGATCTTTATCCATTGGAGATGGAATTGCTGTATAATGTGGCCAGTAATAAGCCAGATCGTAGATTTGCTTGGCATTCAGGCCTTGAAGGAACGCTTTCTTTAGCTGACCATCAGGATTATTAGGCGAAGTGACAAACTCAATGAAATTCATTGATGAACTGTTCATCCAAGAGCTTGTATGTCCTTCGAATTTGAATTTTGCCGATTCAAAAAGATCGGTTTGAGATTTATAAACCTGTCATCATCACAAGAAACTAATGATTAGCTCTCCCATGCATACACTATTAAGAATATGAGTTAGGACTGGCTATAATTAAATTGAATTTTGCTGCCAACTAAATTTAGGTTAAGCCTGTGAGACTAACCGGATAATATGGAGCGGAAGCAACAACCTTGGCAGGCGAAGATGAAGCATCAGCTGCAAGAGCATGCACTGCTGCATTAAGAAGTTGAGTTGAGCCAGCACCAAAAACTATATATCTTCCTTCTGTCACTGCATTTCCAACTGTAGCATGCAACTTTCTAATTTTCTTCTCAAGTTCTTTAGAAATCAGCGAACCATCTTCAAATTCATATCCCATTCGATGCCATCCAGCCATCATAATTGCACTAGTTGCTGCATTTTGCCTCCAAAATGGCTCCAAGAAAATTGGATTTCCACTGTAACACGAAAAAAATATTTTAATAAAGCTGATGAGCTTGTTTTTTGCAATTCAATATGTGAGTTAAACTAGGCCTTAAATTCATGATACCTGTCAGCATCTACAACACAGTCAGGAACAAGTTGTGAACAATCAAGGCCAGTATAACAAGAATTGCACTCGCAAATTGGTTTGCCACCATCGAGAACAAAGCCATCCAAATAGGCTCTTCCATGGCCTGAACACGATAGTGAAGCAACTGCTTCAGCTTCCTCAGAAGCTTTCCTGCTCCAGCCGAGGTCTGAATTATTACTGCGAATTAGGAAAGAAAAGAAAAGGAGATTGAGGATCGCTGAGAAACCTAAGCAAAGTTTGTATGTCAAGCTCATATTGTGCTTTCCCATGTTTCTTGATTGAGTTCGGGTCTGAATCTGATGTTTGTCAAGGATGAGCAAAGTTGAAGTACTGATCTCCTTTTATAGTGGTGGTTATGGTAGCTAAAATACTATTGAAGTACAATGGTCTGACCAATTCAGCAAGTAGCTAGGAAACATCGTTTATTATACTTTAGTACATTAATCGGATTATATTAATATGGGAACATTTTTAAATCAAAACTGAGTCATTTTCTTGATTTAATTAAGCAATAAAGCACGTTTAGCTCCTGTTGTACAAGTAAATTTGTATAGGAGAACGCGGGAGGAGTTTTTGATTAGTACTAGGGAGCTAGAGACTGAGAAATAACGTAGCAAGAATACATGTCCTGATTAAAAATGAAATTCAGATAATGCGTCATATGATTTCCATGCATGGGAACGGTCCATACCCGATTCCTTTTTGTCCTTTTTCTTCATTAATTAGTAATTTAGTATTCAGGCCGATCAGGTGTGTTCTTCAGGGGTGCTCAATTCCATTACAAACTACAAGTCAGCTAATATTTTTAATTTATTCAATGAAATCTTAAACTTTACCTGCTATGGATAATCAGTGCCTTATCCTATAAGTAAAAAATTTAAAGTCATGACAAAATCGAGGTTGTTAAAAACATTTCTGAAACTTAGGGATCATCATTCCACATATGATCTGAGTCATAAATCAATTCATACATTTTCTTGGCGTAAGTTCTTTCAAACTATCTTCTTTATTTATAGTTTAGTTATCCATTTTTCTCATTCAAGTATTAGATCACTCATCCTTTGAAATTATTTTTCCTAACGATTAAAATAAAAATGTACCAATATGTTTGCTGTTGATTAGACACGAATTTCAGTGACTTTGTATGTTAAGGTCAAGGGTAAAATACACTTTACTCCCTGTGGTTTAGCGATTTTTCATATAATCTCCTGTAATTTTAAAACTATACATAACCCTCTCATAGTTTGGACTAAAGTGTCAAAGTTACGAAATTTGCATTTCATAACGAAGTCAACTAAAATATCAAAAGTATCCCTTTATGAAGTTGAAAATTTATTAATTAACCACAGGGAGATTAGGTATATATTTTGGAAATCATAAGGGGATTATGTGATAAAACACTAAACCATAAGAGGGTTATGTAATAAAACATAAAACCATAAGAAGTTAAAGTGTCATGCATATTAACTTCATATATTTTGATTATTTCAACCATTTTAGTTATTAAAGAATGATATTCTCGACATTTCTTTGGATTCCATTACAAAGGATCATTTCCATCACATTAATACTTTAGTTTAAACTATGAGGGAGTTATATATAACTTTCGAAACTATATGGGATTATATGCAAAATTACTAAAATACAAGGGGATAAAGTGGATTTTACCCTAAGTTCAGCAGAGAGATCAAATACTATTTAAACATGTAGTACTATATAACCCTAGATACTATTTCCTTCTTCATGCATTTAACAATCCTTTCAGACAAAAGAAACTGCTCTGCCAACTGGAATTACTAGATTAAATGGCTAAATAACAAAGAAGTAAGACAAGAAAAATACTTGTACGCGGAACTCAGATGGTTCCACAGTTGACCTCCAATTTTGAAATCAGAAGAAATGAGGCTTCTGATGATGCTTCACTCGCTTCATCACCTGACCATCGCTTCATCACTCGCTTCATCGCTTCAAACCTCAATATATTTTATGCTTAAGGAACCAGAAAGAAAGCATGCCTAATGTTTTTGTTTAATACTAATTCAATGGGAACATACAAAAAATAATCGTTAAAAATAGAAGGGTGTGACTCAAAACCTGATTAAAAGAACCTTTTTATCTCATTAACATATTCCAGATTTAATCTAGTTATGTTTCTTAGCATTAGTTTAATGAGTGAAAGAAAGTTGCAGGAAATCTACTTTCTAAAACATCTTAGCTGCCATAACCACCACTATATGAGGAGATCAGTCTCAACTCTTTACTCATCATTCACAAACATCAGATTCAAAATCACTCAGTTACCAAACATGGAAAAGCAAAATATGAGCTTGAAATACGAATTCTGCTTGGATTGCTCTGCAGTCGTCTGATAGGGCGATAATTGAGTGTTATTACATTGATGTTTAGTCCTAATTTTGGCTAATTATAGTCCAGAGTAATGGGTTTCTGTTCATAATTGGTATTTGCGTCTGTTGCAGGCAATTGGTGTCAAAAGTGGCAAAAAGAAGCAAATTCCAGAAGACTAGGCATTCTCTGGATTGCCCATGCCAGATACTACAAAACTGCGTGAAAAAGACGGACCGCGGGTCCTATCCCGGAGCTACTTCCTTTCTTTGGAGATACATTCTAAACCTACGTGGGATTAGAAAACCTTTGCAGAAAAGACTTTTGGTAACAATTCAATGAGGGAAATAAGGAAGCAATCCTTTTGAGAAACAATCTATAAGTCGGAAAGCAAGTGTGTGGTGGAAACACTTTAAATAGGACAGCAGTAGACTAGGGTCTTGGATCTTTCGTCTTTATCTTTTACTTCTCAACGCAAGTCTTAGACTGGCGGCGATACCCTTTTACTTTTCATCAACAAAAACTCCATGAAAACTTTGAATTTCTTTGTTGTCATGACTATGTGGCAAGGCTAGATCGTTTATCTAGTTGAGGAGTAATCAAGGCCCAGAGCACGAATAATTGTGAGATCGTTTTGTTTATTCTAAATTTTGCGTTTGTGAGTATTTAATTATTCTTTGTTTGAACAGCCTATTATTGTTTGGATTTATTGGATCAATATGGCCAGTTGTTCAATTGTCTAAATAATATATTACTAATTAGGATAGGGGTGCGTATCACTTTTTTTTTTAAGCAACCTTTTATTTATTTAATCCATAACAAGACAAAATGTTACAATGCCATAGAGACGGAGTACTACTCCCTTACCACACGAATAGACGCAACTCCTATCCTATCAAGGTGATATGCTCCTCTCGCTAACTGGGGTAAAGCTGAAGCGGCCAAATAAATCTCCACATGACCCTGTCGACAATCTTCATTGGCCAATATATCTGCAACCTGGTTAGCTTGACGGTAACAGTGACGAATGCGTGGAAAGTGGGATACCAACCCGACCAACTGCTGCACCTCCTTATAGATACTCCATGGGCACTGCGATGTCATATTTAGAATTTGCACTATCACGAAGGAATCCAGTTCAACATCAAAGGCATCAAAACCCCTCTGAAGGCATAAGTTGACCCCAAAAAGTAAAGCGCGGGCCTTAGCCTGCATACTCGAAGCGATTCCAAAATTACATGAAAACGCCATGACCAGCCTACCACTTGCCTCCCGAAGCACCCCTCAACCACCACTCACCCCAGTGCGTATCACTTGAATGTCTTAAATTAGTGGCAAACGGTACCAATTTCATTGCCTCACAAGCAATCTAATCTGGGTCGTAGGAATAATTATCTAGTTTAAATGAACCCGCATGTGTGTTTGTTAACTAAAATTGGGTCTCTCTAATTCTTAAATCTGTAATTAGATTAAATACTTCTAGCGTTTCTGGGGTTATCTATTTACAAGAGAGTAATTTAAGAGAGTCTCTAGACTACCGTAAAATTAAGGAGAGATTGGGAGTTTGACGGTTGTTAAATTGTTAGAACCAATTTATTTGTGAACGTGTGAATTAATGCAGGTATCTATGATCAATTACGTGAATCGGTGCCGAGATTATCTCCTTGACTAGGTTGTGTCAATTAATTGTTTATTTCATTCTTGAGTTTTTGCATTTATTGCGATTGTTTATTCAGTAATCTTACGTCTTTAATTTATTTTATTTATCTCTCTCTCTTTCAAAAATCTCTCAATTACCTGTGTATGATAAATCTACTGGTTCCTTGAGTAGACGACCCTACTCACCACTATACTCGTTTAGTTTTGATAGTAGGTCTAATATAAATTTTATTTTTTGTAGTTTGACAGCCACCAAATTTTGGCGCCGTTGCCGGAGAACTGGTGCTTGAAGTGATTTATTGCACAGGCTAATTTAGCCTTGTTTTATGCCTCGATCTTCCTGTACAGGAAGACTCGAGTTTGACCTAGAGATTGAGAAAATAGCAAGGAGGCTAACGAAGAAGACTAAATTGCTAAAACAACAAACTTCAACAGCCTTACCCTCAAGAGTTGAGCAAAATTTTCACTTTGGTGATTCATCAGTTGGACTGGACACAAATTTGCCTGGACCCAACGAAACAATGGCAGCCTAAAAGATCTTGAGGGAGCTTGCAACCCCGAATGTTAACCAACAGCCTCTGTGCATCACGTACCATGACATTGAGGAGGCTTTTGAACTAAAATCTGATTTGATTCACTTATTACCTACTTTTCGTGGTGTTGCAGGTGAGAACCCACACAAGCACTTGAAGGAATTCCATGTAGTGTGTTCAACCATGAGACCTCAGGGAGTCACTGAGGAACAAATCAAGTTGCGTGCCTTTCCGTTTTCCTTAGCATATAAGGCTAAGGACTGGTTGTTCTACTTGCTATTGGGGTCCATCACTACGTGGGAAGCATTAAAACGACAATTCTTTGAGAAGTTCTTCCCAGCCTCCAGGGCCGCCAACATCAGGAAGGAGATATGTGGAGTTAGGCAGGCAAATGGATAGACTCTTTACGAATACTGGGAGTGGTTCAAACAACTGTGTGCCAGTTGCCCGCACCGTCAAATTCCTGACCAACTGTTGATCCAATATTTTTATGAGGAACTCCTACCCATGGATAGGAGCATGGTCGATGCAGCTAGTGGCGGTGCTTTAGTAAATAAGACAACAGATGAAGCCAAACGGCTTATCTCGAACATGGCTGAGAATTCTCAACAGTTTATAGTCCGATCTGAGGGTGTGACTAGGAGAATCAATGAGGTAAATCATTCTGACCTTGCGAATAGATTAATTGAACTAACTGCCTTGGTTCGTCAAATGGCTATAGGACAAGTACAGGCAGCTAAAGCATGTGGAATATGTGTTGCTTCTGAACACATGACCGATATGTGTCAGACCCTTCAAGAAGATCCCTACAAGCAGGCAAGGTCCATGGAAAGCTTGCCTGGACCACCCCAAAGAAGAAATGACCCATATGCACCCACATACTATCCAGGGTGGCGGAACCACCCCAACTTCAGCTATGCTCCAAAACCCTCGAGTTTCCAACAACCATTCCAGCAGAGACCACCAGTACAGCAGTCGTCCACATCTGATTCAGGTATGTCCCTGGAAGACATGGTTAAATCACTAGCTGACAGCACTTGTCAAATGCGGCAGGACAAACAAAGATTTCAACAAGAAACTCGTGCCAGCATTAGGAATTTGGAGGCACAAATGTCACAACCGGCGTCTTCAATGAGCAAATTTGAGAATGGTAAGAGGAAACTACCATCTCAGGTAATCCCCAATCCAAAGGAGAATATGAGTGCAATTACTTTGAGAAGTGGCAAAGAATTGCAAAAGTATCAAAAGGCAGTATCTAAGCATGATCTTGAAGAGCAAGTTAAGGAAGAAACAATGCAATATCCAATCCAATCCCTTCCAAGGAAAGAGCCCAGAAATGAACCCCCAGTAGTGGTGACACCTCCTTCTCCATTTTCCAGTCGATATGCAAAATCTAGGAAAGAGGAGCAAGAATAAGAAGTTTTTGACATTTTTGGCAAAGTTGAGTTGAAGAGCTTTGAAAAGATTTATATGGGAGAAAATGTTTCAGCGGTCCTACAACAGAAATTGCTTTCTAAACATAAGGATCCAGGTATGTTTACTGTTCCTTGCAAAATAGGGAATATTAAGGTCGAAAAAGCATTGATAAATTTAGGAGCTGCAATAAATATTATGCCTCGCTCAATTTATAATTCTTTGAATTTGGGACCATTAAAAGAAACGAGTGTCATAATGCAACTTGCTGATATGTCTAATGTATGTTCTGATGGGGTATTGGAGGATATTCCAGTTCAAGTTGATAAATTGGTTTTTCCTGCAAATTTCTATGTGTTAGATATGGATGATGATTTTTCTGTGTCACCTCCAATTTTGTTAGGTAGGCCATTTTTAATGACATCTAAAACAAAAATTGATGTTTATTCAGGAACCTTGACAATGAAATTTGATAGCGAAATAATAAAATTCAATACTTGTGATGCCATTAAATGTTCCATTGTGGCACATTCTGTTTTTGTTATCGATGACTCTTTCATGCAACAAAAGTTTGAATTAAATGGTAGAGATGCGTTGAAGGTTGTAATCAATTGCAATTTTGATTCGCACGAGATGTCAAGAGTGGCAAAGGAATTCGAGTTACATCCAGATTGAGCAAGTGGCATTGTCTAGCCAAAGACGTTAAAGAAAGGCGCTACTTGGAAGGCAATCTAAGAGTTTCAATTTTTAGTCATTTTTTGTGTTTTTATTTCATATTTTTTGTGTTCAAGATCAGGTTGTTTTGGATTTCTATTGATAGAAAATCTTTATTGTAGGTCTTGGGTGTGTTCTGTGACGTTTTACTGGGATTAGACTTTGATGAACAGAAGACTTTGGGTTCCAAGGCGTACCCACGCCTTCCAACCATTGCGAGGAAGAAAAAAGAGAGCCTTGCAAGTCCACTCTTCCATTCAGACGCAAAAAACTAATAGCCTTCTTTGCCCATGTTGGCTTTTAACCGCCTCATCCTCCTCCCCTATAGTGCTTTCGTTGCATTCTTTCGCCCTTCAGGGCAACTCTAATTTCTTTCTTTTTGGTTTCTATTTTTCTTTGCTCCATTGAGGACAATGTAGACTTCAGGTGTGGGGGGGAGTAGTTGAAAATTGCTAGAATTTGATGCTATGATGATTATTGCAATTACTCTGCAAGCATGAGTAGGGATATTATGTGGTTAAATGTCTTGTCTTCTTAATAATGGAATTAAATGATGAAGTTTACAAGACTTGGCAATTAATATCCTGTTGTGAGCTATTGAGCCAATGAGCATTGCATTAATAACTCCTCTATTTTCTTTCATTGAGTGATATCACACATGATTTGATTGTTCTAGAACTTGGTTTGTTATGCATATCAAGACCACATTCCTGAGTTTAATGCATTAAAATGATAAGGGCATTTAGATTAATCATTTTTTACTTTCTAAATACCAACCCTATTCAGATCTCCCCTAATTGACCATGGTTGAGCCTAGACATTTTCTTTGTTTAATAACTCATTTTGTCACCCCTAAAGCTCTTATGTTCGAATCCTCTTTGTTTCTTTTTAACCCGTGTCAAAGGAATGCCTTGATTTCAGTGTATGATGATCTCGAGTTGGATTGAGAGGGGATGATTGAAGTTAGCGAGTGTGCCTATATCCCCATGAAGTTGGGCGTATTTGAATTGCTTCCAAAAAAAAGAAAAAAAAAGAGATAAGGGGGAGAAAGAAAAGAAAAGGAGCACACCAAGAAAGAAAGAAAGAAAACAAAAGAAAACAAAAAAATAACAAAAAAAAAGAAGAAAGAGAAAAGAAAAAAAAAAGAGTTACGAAGTGCTATTATCAATATGTGTGATGTTGAGATAGTGGGATGAACCCCTTGGTTGTGCTTGCACTTGCTAATTTTTGAAAAATTTATGGATATAC
Source organism: Coffea eugenioides (assembly GCF_003713205.1). Taxonomy (NCBI): domain Eukaryota; kingdom Viridiplantae; phylum Streptophyta; class Magnoliopsida; order Gentianales; family Rubiaceae; genus Coffea; species Coffea eugenioides. The sequence goes on along the minus strand of NC_040044.1, from coordinate 32,880,508 downwards.
TTTGGAAAAATCATTGGAATGAAAAAGAAAATTGGAATTCATGCAGTGGGGTTGACGGTGCTTTCTTTGACATAATAAGTCTAAATTACCTGTTTGATTCTACCCGTGCCTAAACCCCATTACAACCCGCATCAAGACCCTTTGATTTTTGCATTAAATTTGGATTCAGTGGTGGCTATGTGATATATTAGCAAGTATATGGTAACATTATTTTATTGTGTGGCGAGAGTAACCTTTTGTGTTTCATATCATTATAGTGAGTATCATATTCCATCCTATAAGAGGGGTCGAGTCTTGCAATTCCTGAATTTGATAACATTGTTTGGATGATAGGATATTTGTACTCGCATGATGGATTGCTACATGTGTGTAACTGTGATTGTATCTCTCAGTTATGAAATGCTTGAGGACAAGCATTGTCTTGGTGTGGGGGGATTTGATAGGGCGATAATTGAGTGTTATTACATTGATGTTTAGTCCTAATTTTGGCTAATTATAGTCCAAAGTAATGGGTTTCTACTCATAATTGGTATTTGCGTCTATTGCAGGCAATTGGTGTCAAAAGTGACAAAAAGAAGCAAATTCCAGAAGACTAGGCATTCTCTGGCGTGCCCACGCCAGATAATGCAGAGTTGCATGAAAAAGACGGACCGCAGGTCTTATCCCTGGAGCTACTTCCTTTCTTTGGAGATATATTCTGAACCTACGTGGGATTAGAAAACCTTTGCAGAAAAGACTTTTGGTAACAATTCAATAAGAGAAATAACGAAGAAATCCTTTTGAGAAACAAACTCTAAGTCGGAAAGCAAGTGTACGGCGGAAACACTTTAAATAGGACAGCAGTAGACTAGGGTCTTGGATCTTTCGTCTTTGTTTTGTACTTCTCAACGCAAGTCTTAGACTGGCGGCGATACCCTTTTACTTTTCATCAACAAAAACTCCATGAAAACTTTGAATTGCTTTGTTGTCATGACTATGTGGCAAGGCTAGATCGTTTATTTAGTTGAGGAGTAATCAATGCCCGGAGCACAAATAATTGTGAGATCGTTTTGTTTATTCTAAATTCTGCGTTTGTGAGTATTTAATTATTCTTTGTTTGAACAGCCTATTATTGTTTGGATTTATTGGATCAACATGGTCAGTTGTTCAATTGTCTAAATAATATATTGCCAATTAGGATAAGGGTGCGTATCACTTGAATGTCTTAAATTAGTGGCAAACGGTACCAATTTCATTGCCTCGCAAGCAGTCTAATCTGAGTCGTAGGAATAATTAATCTAGTTTAAATGAACCCGCATGTGTGTTTGTTAACTAGAATTGGGTCTCTCTAATTCTTAAATCTGTAATTAGATTAAATCTTTCGAGCGTCTCTGGGGTTATCTATTTTACAAGAGGGTAATTTAAGAGCATCTCTGGACTACCATAAAATTAAAGAGAAATTGGGAGTTTGGCGGTTGCTAAATTGTTAGAACTAATTTATTTGCGAACGTGTGAATTAATGCAGGTATCTATGATCAATTGCTTGAATCGGTGCCGAGATTATCTCCTTGACTAGGTTGTGTCAATTAATTGTTTATTTCATTCTTGAGTTTTTGCATTTATTGCGATTGTTTATTCAGTAATCTTACGTCTTTAATTTGTTTTATTTATCTCTCTCTCTTTCAAAAATCCCCTAATTACCTGTGTGTGATAAATCTACCGGTTTTCTGAGGAGACGACCCTACTCACCACTATACTCGTTTAGTTTTGGTAGTAGGTCTAATATAAATTTTATTTTTGATAATTTGACAGCCACCATCCTCAATTTTCTTTTCTTTTCTTTTCTAATTCATAGTAATGATTCAGGGTTGAGACGTTGAGTTGGACTCGAAAAGCTTCTCAGGAAGCTGAAGTTGTCTCTTCACTCAGTTGGATGGCTCGGTTTTAGATGGTGGCAAACCAGTTTGTGAATGCAATGCTTGTCATACTGGCCCTGATTGTTCACAGCTTGTTCCTGATTGTGTGGTTGATGCTGATAGGTATCACTTTCAGGCCTAACTGACAATTGTTTAGTAATTTGAACTGAGCTTGTCTGTTAAGTTTAATATTAACGATTTTTTTTCCCCCGAATATAGTGGAAACCAATGTTCTTGGAGCCTTTCTGGAAGCAAAATGCAGCTAATAGTGCAATTATGGTAGCCGGATGGCACCAAATGGGCTATGAATTTGAGGATGGTTCGCTCACTTCTAACGAACTGGAGAAGGTAATCAGGAAGTTACATGCTACAGTTGGAAATGCAGTCACAGATGGCAGATGTATTGTCTTCGGTGCTGGCTTGACTCAGCTTCTTAATACAGCAGTGCATGACATGCGCGGGGTATACAGATAATAATTTAGCTCATCCACAATCAAGTTTTACACTTATAATTTTTAAAATACTCCACACGCTATTTATCGCAAGTATACGAATCATGAGTGAGTATAGGGTATTAAAGGTCGATCCCACAGGAAAGATTACAATTACCGGTGATTTTCGAATTTCTTTATTATCTAGACTACCATAAATGTAAAAGTAATAAAAATAACACTAGAAAACTCTTAGAGATATGGAATTCCTTACTACTCTTGCAAATGAAGTTACCGGTTAAGTGAATGCTATTATCTTAGTTAGTTATGGCGTAATTTCCTTATGCATGCGAAACCTACTCTCGTAGTGAATCAACTATACTTGTAACTAAATCATACCTACTCTCGTAGTTTATGAATTAATTACAAGTTCATTTCTTCTATGAAATTACATGAAACAAGTCACTAAAGCCACATAGGTGCACATCTACTCTCGTGAGTGTACTCCCTAGATTTATCACTTCTTTGAACTAGTGTTAAATTCCAATTTTCATTGCAAACTTAACACATTTAGATAATCACAACTAATGGCCGGTTAATCATGATTAGAAAAGCAAAAGTAATAAATAACTTGATCAAAATAATATCATCAAATAATTAAGTAAATATCATAAACAAGATATGGAAAGTTCATCTATATCTAGGCATGAACTTTAGAAAAACATGAAGAAAAACAAAGTCAAACTTGTATTATAACTAAATATGAAATCAAATACAAAAGAGAAAGTGATAGGAAAGGAATGTAACCCTTGTCACATGAGCTCTAACTCTCCATCTTTGCTTCTCCAATTTTCATCCAAATCTAGATACAAATACAAGAAGGAAAAACTACTCTACCTATACTATACTAATGAACCAAGAAAAACTAGTGAAGACTACATTTTTTGTGGAGTTCTTTTTAGCCTTCCAAAGTTATCAAAATGGTTTCCAAAGGCTGCCATTTATAGAGAATTCAAGAAGAATTGTTTCCAGTTGGCAAAATTGACTTTTGAAACTCTCTTGAATTGTCTTTCCAACTTGTTTTTGGTCAGATACAATTGAAATTGATGGCTGGAATTGAGTTGGAAAGGTTGTATGTAAGCAAGGCAAGTTGGTCAGCAAATTACAGCTATCATGCACATTTTCAACTGATATTTTCTCAATGTTTGAAGCCGAAATAACTCTTCTGTAAAACACAAAAGTTGTAGATATTTGACTTAGATTTCCAAAATATCAAGAATCATCCAATTTAGAGCTCTGAGGACCAAGATATGATCAGAACTCTATTGTCAGCTTTCGACAGCAGACTTTGACTTCTGTATTTCGACTTTTTGACTAGAAATATGGCTGAACTGGACTTTGATGTCTTCATACCAAATGTAGATCTATCTCTTAGATTCAAAATAGTCAAAGAATCATCTCAATCCAATATGTGTAACTCAAGATATAGCTGAAATACCACAGGTTGCCAAAATTGACTTTTATTGCATTCTTTTGTTCTTAATTACATTTTATCTTTTACACTTCATATTTTATTTTTATCACTTTAAACCATCATCAATCATCCAATTATCTTCTCAATGCACTCCATTTGATGATTGAATCATTAAACCTATAAAAATATGAAGTTTTTACTATAAAAATCCATAAAATGCAATTTTTACACTTTAACCATAAAATGTATAGTTTCACTAGAATCCTAGTTTATTAGCTATAAAACTAAATAAAACACACCAAAACTAACCAATAAAACACACTAAAAATACGTAAAATATCTACTTGTCAGTGCACGCTCTTTCCTCAGATGGCTCATCGTCGCCTGCCATGGTTGTTGCATCTTCGCGGTATTACCCGATTAGTTACAATTGGCTGACATCTAATCTATTATTTTCAGCAAAATTTCAATATCAATTCGGTTAAAATTTATATCCTGTTAATTGAAATTTAATGATTGCTTTTAAACATGACAGATATATAAATCTCAAACAGAACCTTTTGAATCCTCAAAGTTCAAGTTCGATGGAGATACAGCAACATGGATGAACATGTCAAGCTCCTCAATTGATAATAATTTCATCGAATTTGTCGCTTCACCAAACAATCCTGTCAGCTAAAGACAGCTATGCTTAGAGGTTCTAACGCCAAGCAAATTCATGATCTTGCATACTACTGGCCGCACTACACTGCAATTCCATCTCCAATGGATGAGGATCTTATGATTTTTACTTTCTCTAAGCTTACTGGTCATGCTGGAAGCCGTTTCTGGTGAGTATTTTGTTATTTCCTTTAATATTTTGTTGCATAGCACCCTCAATTAAGGGTTGAATTTTAGCTCATGTATGATCAATGATAAGATTTAAACTGATCATATATTTTTTGACTCTCCAGGTGGGCGATAGTCAAGGATAGGGTTGTTTATGAAAGAATGGTGAATTACGTGGATCTGAACACCTATGGAGCCCTCGAGAAACTCAACTGAGAAGGCTGAAACTTCTGAATGTTGTTCTTGAAGGAAATGGAAGAAAAATGTTCGATTGGATACAAAGCTATGAGATTCCAATGAGAAAAGATAAGAAAGATTTTGTCAGCATCGAAACGATTCTCCACCCAAGAACTAATGCCAAAACGTTGTAGATTTTCTAAAGAAGTTAGGTCTCCAACTCCAGGTAATTTTTAATCTCCAACTCTAATCTAGAAAGTCCAAATGAAGAATAGTTCATTGTGCTAGATACCATCTAGAAATGAATAGTTCATCGACATGGGTTTTGGTTGATGCAGCTTTTGTTTGGATCGAATGCCAGAATGAAGAAGACAAGGACTGTCATGCTGTTCTAAGAGAATCAAAGATCATAGGTCGTGCAGGGCACGCATTTGGTGCTGAGAGGAGTTATATGCGTCTAAGCCTCGTCAATAGCCAAGATGATTTTGACTTACTACACGGCTGCACCATCGACTTGAGATGTTAGTTTTCGAGGAAAGAAGGATAGATCTAATTGCTAGAACAGCCAATAACAATTTCTTGATCCATTGAATGATACAAATGTCGCGGAGGAAGATACTGAGAATCATTCTAATCAAGAATTTATATCCCAAGGCAGCAGAAGACCATAGTTTCAATAAATTTTGCAGACTCTTCATCTCCAGGACATGTGGCCTTCTAAGTTCTAACAGATTGGCATATGTACATATAATTCTTTTTGTAGAATATTTAGTCATTTCATTTATTCACTAGGAAGTGAGAAGAAAAATGCAATGATCATTTATTGATATATATATTAATGCTACACACTTTCTTAGTCGCTATATTTATTGGTTTTTCAATCTCGAGTAAGTTTTCTGAGGCTAATAACTGTAACTGCATTATTATATTTTCAGTACTTAAAAGTTCATTAATACAACAATAAGTTGTCACGATTACCTTTTGGGGAAGGTACTTGAAGGCGTGGTATTAGTTCCATCTAGCTTCAGTACATTCTTTAGGGAAAGTGCTTGAAGACGTGAAATTAGCTCCATCTAGGTTCAACTTGTTCGTCTAAACATTATGGTGCCCTATAACTAGAAAACATTAAAAATTATTGTTTTGTACGTGTTCAAAGTTCAAGAAGAATTTTTTTTTATAACGTTTCGAACTCAAAGTAAGAATACGTATTATCAATTTTTATTATGGTTGCTCGGTCAAAATAGCTTTTAATTATTGTTCGGGATTTTTTTTTAATAAAATATCTTTTTTATTTTTTATAAAAATTTTGGCAGAGTTTTCCCTTATAAATGGACGAAACTCCCTGCCAACAAACCCAAATTCAAGAAAAATATCCACATGGCAGTTATTTAATACAAATTTTGAGCTAAGCTAAAGCATTTTTCTACGAAAATTAGGGAAACATTTCATCCACATCCTGTAGCAGCTGCAGAATGCCTAATTTTCCTAATCGAAGGCATTCCTATCCTATCCAGTCGGATTTCCCCATGAGCCAGCCTAGGAAACATATTAAAGCAATTATAGACCTTGATATGTTGCTCGGGATATTGTTCGGGATTAATTATAAATCAAAACATTACAATATAACAACTCATACTTAAACTATGGATAGGTATATGACTTACTTTTTTTAGTATAAGTGGAAAGTCGAGACGTCTCACTTACACTTCTTCCTCTATACCATTCAATCCATCTCTCTTCATAAGTATATGACGACTTACATCAACCCAAACCAATAATATTATACTAAATTAATCCTCAATGATACATTCATTAGGATTCATATACACTCGAATACGTTTTTAGCGTCTTCCATATTTCTTGCATATTCATGCTGACAGTACTTCTAATTGCATTAAAAGAAAAAAAAAGTATAAAATATGAACGCTAGTCTATATATACGTGTTAACTTATAATATATAAGGCACAACAAAACTTATTCCTTCGATGAAAATTTTTTTTCATTGATAGAAGAATTAGAACTAATTTTCAGCCAAGACTATCTAACTATGAGTTAATTTGGTCTTAAACAAACCCTAGTGTTTAGTATAAAAGATTTAACCAATTTTTTTTATTGAAAAATTTTTTTCAAAAGGAAAGTTTGATGCTATCTTGTTTATCAAAATAGATAAGAAGGATATTCTAGTCATTCAGATTTATGTTAATGATATTGTCTATGGTTCTATTAACAACACAATATGCCAAAATTTTGAAAGACTTATGCAAGAAAAGCTTGAGATGAGTATGACGGAAAAACTCATATTACTATTAAAGATGGTATTTTTTGTAGAGTACAACTAAGCAATTTGAAGATGGTATTTATATCAATCAAATCAAGTACACAAAGGAGTTGTTCAAAAGATTTGATTACTGTGATATCAAAAGTACAAGTAGTCTGTTGAGTGCTACTATTAAAATTGACAAGAATGAATAGGGCGAAAAGGTTTGTGAGAAACTTTACCGAGGTATGATTGATGATTTATTATATTTAACTACTAGTCGTCTCGATATGTGATATCATATTTGCTGTTTGTCTTTGTGCTTGTTTTCAGATTTGTCCTAATGAGTCTCTTATCTCTACTGTTAAGCATACATTCTATGTGAGTTATTTGCCTAAATAACTCCCTTCGCAAAAAATATTCCTAAAATGATTCAATTTCATACTTTATTTCCATAACAACCTTTTCTGTTATCCATCCGATCAAATTCAATGGAAATGAGAAAAAGGGTAAAACTCTTGTTTAGTCATTAATATAGTTCAAAAATTCCCTACATGACTATAATACTCTACTCTGCTTTTACTTATCACTCTATTGTCCAAAAAAGTCTTGAACACTTAACATAAATCTAACGATATTTCCAAACATGAGAGCAAAAGTCTTGAATACTTAACATAAATCTGACGATATTTCCAAAGATGAGAGCAAAATCTAAAATTTGACTATTCATCCCCATTCCAGTTGCAATAATTTTCTCTTTATGATGCTTTCCTTCTTATTAAGAAAAAGAAAAAATAAAAGAAAAACTCACTACAAATCAAGGGAAACTGGAATTATCTCCAAACATTAAAGCAAAATCTAAAATTTTGATTGTTCATCTCCATTCCAGTTGCGGTAATTTTCTCTTTCTTATGCTCTTTTTCCTATTAAAAATAAAAAAGAAAAACTCACTACAAACCTGGCGAAATTGGAATTATTAGTATGTTTGTACAAAACTCTCCATCACTTGTTCATTAAATTAACTCTTTCCGGAGTTTTAGTTTTGATTTTGTCATATTGCATTGAACAGGAACTCATTGTGCATGTGGCAATATGGGGAATAGCATGTAGGGCTGAGGAAAGGAGTCTTATGTTTTTATTTTGGATGGATGTGAGTTTGGAACCTCCTATGTTAATAATGGTGGTAACGAGAATTTGATTGAGTTTGAAGAATTTGATTTAGAAAGCATGGAGGAGGTTGCTCCTTATTAGGGGATAAGGTCAGAAGATTAGATTAGTAATAAAATTTGGAGTTGAATCATTGTAGGAATATTTTTTGGAAAAACAAAGGTTATTTTGGCAAAAAAAACTCCATTCTATGTAACTCAAAAATTCTTAAATTCTTTGAATTTAGGTTTGTGGTACTTTAGAACAAACTGTATTGATTTTATTGATTATTGCGATGCTGATTTTTCTGTGTGTAAAGTTGATATGAAGCGGAGTACTAGCGGGACATGTTACATCCTGACATGTTGAGAAGCAAAATGGAGTCCAATGTCATCAACGGTGCGGGTCCGGATAGATATCCAATCTTGGCAGGATAGAAAATTGGTGAAAGGAAAAGTGTCACGATAGATACCCTATTCTGGCAGTTTTAAATGGCCTTATCCATTTGGATTTACAACCATGAGCTTTTCATGGGGGCTCTGCAGATATATATGCATTTCCTTTTCCTTTTCCTTTTCCTTTTATTGGGGATATTTTTTCTTTTGTTTTCCGTTTTTTTGGCGGAGGATTAACCAGGATTCCCTAACTTTTATTTAATGTCACTTAGTCCCTTAAAAGATAAGAATACCCCTCTATTATGTTAAGTATTTACTTTCAAATTTTTACTTTCTTTAAACATTGAATTTTAACCTGTGGTTTGATTTTGACCACTCTAATTAGTGGTAGCAATGTTATACATGAATTTAGTGTGTGTGTATATAAATATAATAGAGAATATGCTAACAATTGAATAGTTTAAACACATGACAAAGAAAAGATCCTAATAAGTAAAAATTCATTAGAGGAAAAATAATTAAAAATGTCCAATAATTGACAGGTGAATTTGTGAAAACTAATGAATTTAGAAAAAGAGGAAAGTAAAAAAGAAGAACTATATTTTCATTCGCTCAATTGAAATTTCAGTTCACCACTATCACTCATACAAGAGGGTAAGGGAGTACTGAAGAATTCAAAGTATATCAACTGATTATAATTCTTATCATCCTTTTTTAAAGTCGTGACAGTTTTATCATCTCGAAAGTCTTGATAGTTTTATCACCTCAAAAATTGTGAAATAAAAGAAACAAAAAGAAAAAAAACTAATGTCTGATATTTTCACAAGCAAAATAAACAAGAAAATACAAAATGAAAAAGAAAAAAGAATACCAATATCATTTTTCATTTACAGGCGGATTTTCGAAGAAACTTATGATGCATTTTAAACAATAATTCAAGCTAAAATATTTTATCCTAATAATTGTTTAATGTCATTTTTGTGATGACAAGCTCTTAAAGATATTTTTGAAGGATACAATAAGTGGAAAAGAAGTTGGGGGAAATTATTCTTATTTTCAATGATCATTTAAAAAAAATGTAGTAAAAACATGACTAATAAGTTTTAGGTTTGTATGAGGATGTGTACTCAAAAAGAAGAAAGTTTGTATGATGTCATGAATATTAAGAGTTGTGAAAAATAAGTCGCTTGCTGAGCCAAAAATTAATTAAAGAAATAATGATCCTGTAAACAGATTCTTAATCTTTTTACCTTTTAGATGTTTCTAAAACTTTGTCTAGTCAATAATCAGCACTTCTTGTTCCCAAGCACGTCATGACCATTCTAAAAAAGAAGTTTACTGTGATTTGAGGTATCTTGAAACCTCCCATTTACACTAAAAATAATATTTAAAAAAAAGGTAATTGAACTGAAAATTGATTAAACTCTTAATCTTTACTGTTAGTGAATAACATCATGTTTCATTTTCAAATGCTTTCATAGTTATGTCAGCAACGACAAGTCGACAAAGGAAATAAACATAAAGTCAGCAGGGCCACCAGAGTTAGCTTAACATTTCTGGTGAATCTCAAGCATATTCTCTATTTCAATCCTGAGAGAATTTGATCATTGAGGTTACTTGAAAAAGCCAAAAAGGCAGCATGGCCAAGATGCATAGCTCTTGCTATGCTGTTTGCCTTTTGGCTTCCATGATAGTTAATGTCTTGCTTATGACGCAACAGAACAAGGTCCGGAATCAGCTGACTTGGAGCCAAAACGCTGCAGCAGAAGCTGAATCTGTGGCATCGATTTCATGTTCTGGCAATGGGAGAGCCTATGTTGATGGATTGGTTGTTGATGGAAAACCAGTTTGTGAGTGCAACTCATGCTTTCAGGGACCTGACTGCTCTCAATTCATAACTGACTGCCCTGCTGATGCTGATAGGTTTGGCCTCGCTATCCCTCTCAAATCCCCCTCCCCTCTTCTTCCTGTGGCTAAAATTTCTTTTTTCATTATAATTTTTTGGTATGGAGAGGGGAATCAAGAAGAAAATATTTTTGGGATGACAAATTGATCAGGGATGACATATTTGTTCATTTATGATAGTTCTTCTCCTGGAAATTCACATCTTCCCTTAGGTTGCTAAGTCCTATTTCAGGCGGCATGCAATTGCATCTCCAGATTTCAGACTTCTTCTGCTCCGCAGTCAGTAACTCAGTATCATGAAAATGATCGTGCCGTCAAGGAATGATCAATCGAGTAAAATGTTTTTGTCGAATAGTGGAACGAAACTGTTTTTAATATCTTAGTTGGCTCATCAGGGGCCATACGCTGTGAACCTGAATATTCTACTAAGACGGCTACAACAAACAATTTTAAACAAGGCATTAGATGCCATTGGCTAGTGGCTATGGTTTGTTGAAGAACCAGATTAGGAAATTTACTCGCTGTATCCACATTCAACAACCACGTGCATTTGATAAAATTAAAATATAAAATTTGTTGAAGTTATCAAATTATTAAATAATGAAATCTTAATAGTTGAACATATTTTTCGTTAAGTAATAAATGAATGATTTATCACTTACTTTTTAGAGTGAGTTTTGCTTAGAGAGTTCTATTTTTTGTTATCAAACACGTCGCAATATATTAAGATCTAAACCTATTAAAGTCAAACACTAAATTGAATCATCAAATTAAATAGGCCTCATGCACATCTATCTTTTTATATATCGGTCAGGCTGAGATAGAGAAAGAAAATCTTATCAAACTACTACATTTGCTACATTTCTTTCTTTGCAACTAACAACATAGCACACTATTGAGGGGAAGAGGGGGGGGGGGGGGAATCAAGTCCTAAGGTCCCAGCCTACACTGTTTCCCCATAATATCTTTCGTTAACAAGCTAGGCTCCGTTTGGAACCTGAGTTTTTTGGAAATTTGTCTAAAACTTTACTGTAGTGCACGATAGAAGTTTTTAGAAAAATTTTTTAAGATGAAAAACTTTTTTTTTCCTTTTCTTTTTTTTCTTTCTTTTTCTCTTTCTTTTTCTTTTTCTTTCCTTCCTTTTTCTTTTCTTTCCTCTCTTCTTCTTCTTCTTCTTCTTCTTCTTCTTCTTCTTCCTTCCCCCTCCCCACTTCCCTACCCCGTTACCTCTGCCTTCCCAGCAGCCATGACCCTACCATTTCTTTTCTTTTCTTTCTTTTTCTCTTTCTTTTTCTTTTTCTTTCTTTCCTTTTTTTTTTATTTCCTCTCTTCTTCTTCTTCTTCTTCTTCTTCTTCTTTTTCCTTCCCCCTCCCTCTTCCCTCGCGGTACTAGACCTCTGCCTCGTTGAAGAACCAGCAGCCATGGTCCCAAATTTTTTTTTTTCCTTTTCTCTTCCCCTCTTCTCCCTCTCTGCTCCCCTCTCCCCCTCTACTCCCCTTCACCCTCTCCCGAAGCCAGAGAACCAGTAGCCATGGCGTGCACAAAATTGTGTTTTTGGCTTTTTCTCTCCCTCTCTTCTTCATCTCCCTCTCCTCCCCTTTCCTACTCTTCTCCCATTCCCCCTCTCCCTTTGCCCAATCTGGTCGCATGACCAGATTGCAGATGCGGTCTGGTACCGCGCGACCAGATCGCAGCTAGAGAAGGGGAAGGGTGGCCAGGGAGGGGAGGGAAGGAAAGGGGGAGAGGGAGAAAGGAAGGGAAAAAAAAAAGGAAGGTCGGCGCCGGAAGCAACGGCGGAGGTGGTGGTGGCCGGCGCCGGAGGTGGTGGCCGGTGATGAAGGTGTGGTGGATCAGGGTGAGGGAGAAAGAAGAAGAAAAGAGGAAGTTTTTTGTGTATTAGATATTTTAAGTATGTAGGTTAAAAAATTTGATAAGTTTTTTTGGGTTCCTGTAGCTAAAGTTGTTAAAAACTAGTAGCTAAAAAACTTGGCCAAAAAACTCGATTCCAAACAGGCCCCTAGTTCTAAAGCCAAATGTTTCATAATAGCAAGAAACTAGTAGATAAAGCATTCCTCAATCTTTTTTTGGAAAAGGGTTATTATTACTTTACCCATTTGACGTTCAGTATCACTATCAATGTCCCTCTTAACATTACCTTTTAGTCACTTTATATCCAAGATTAACGGTCAAACTTAACGGAGTTTGTTAATTAAACTAAAAAGATATGTTTAACTCTTAAAATTATTATCACTTTATCCCCATAAACTATAGCATCATTATCAGTTTACCCCCTAGAGTTATTTTTAAGCAATTTACCCTACCATTAAACCAATTTAGTAAGTTAAAAAACTTTAGAAAAAAGTACCATCCTCTTTGAATAATAAAAATAATCAAAATTTTAGAATGGTTCTTCTCCTTTTTAGTATAAACAAAAGAGTAAAAGTGTTAATCTCTTTCTTCTTGGCAATCTTATTAATGTTGGAAAAAAAATAGAAAGATGGGGAGGGGAAGAGAGAGATAGAGAGAGAGAGAAAGAGTTCAATTCTTTTTTTAAAAAAATACAAATAAGAAAGGATTAAATAATTTTATTATTTTAAAATTATTTCACTTTCTGTTTACCACCAAATTTCAATTCTAATCTCGACAACCTTAAAGTAATACGATAATATTAGACTCTTCTTTATTTTCTTTCTTTGCAAAATCTAATTATTTGTCTCCTTCTTTCCTATCTCCTTTTCTTTTCCTAGTATTAATAAGTGTGAAAAAAATTTGAGAAAATTATTTTATTTTTATATTTTTGGATCTCTTAAAGTGAAAAAAAAAGGAAGAATAATCATTCCAACTTTTTTATTTTTAATTATATATAAAAATGGTAAATATATTTAAATTTTTTTTACCATACTAGTTAGATTAACGATGAGATAAAATGCCTAGAAATTAATGTTCGGAATGAAAGCGTTTGTATCACTATAATTTCAAGGGATAAAGTGATAATAACAATGTGATAATGCTATAGAATAAAGGGGTTTTTTTTTTGTCCAAAATTTCTTAACATGTTGATTTGAATTACTTATGAGAATGAAGTGACTAAAAAATAACGTTAGAAGGTAAACTGATAGTAGTGATATAGTTTAAGAAGTGATAATAACCCTTTGGAAAACTTCTAATCTATCCTTCTCTTGGAGCTCCCTAATCTTGGAGGAACATATTAAGTTGCACTCTATCTGTAAAAGAATTTCAAGAAAAAGTTTCTTTCTATTCGATCAATACCAAATCTAGATTCGAAAGATATTTCATCGTATCGAATGAGATGGAGAGATTCTGCTTGTTTTCCTAAATTTTATTTGGAGCGAACATCTAGAAACCTTTTTCTAGTAGTCCCGCTAACTGTTGATCCAGATAAAGTCTTTCCCATCTACGTTACTCAGTATTGTTGATTCGTGCTTTTGCTTTACGTAAATTCTCTTCTTCAAATTCTCAAGTGCAAAATTAACACTAATAACAAGTCTGTTGCTGTCTTTAGTCACTCGTTTAGAGAGAATATCTTGCGAGTTACATTATGGTAATCATTTTGTCGCTAAGTAAAAGCTGAAATTGGCTGAGTGCAGTGGAGATCCTTTGTTTCTAGAGCCCTATTGGATGCGACATGCTGCAAGTAGTGCCGTCTTAGTTGCAGGATGGCATCGAATGAGCTATACGTTTTCGGACCATACAAGTATCTCGCAGGTTCTTGATCAACACATCCGCACACTACATGCAGCTGCCAAAAATGCTATTACAGATGGAAAATACATCGTCTTTGGTGCTGGTTCAACTCAACTTCTCAATGCTGCGGTTTTTGCTCTTTCCTCTCGAAACTCATCTTCTCGCACAAGAGTTGTGGCATCTACACCTTATTATCCGGTTTGTCCTTGTACATGATACTGATTTCCATTTAAAAACCAAGAAACTACAATAAGATTGAACTGACATAGTTCTATTCCCACAGCTTTACCAAAAACAAACAGATTACTTCGAAACTCTTCATTTTGAGTTTGGTGGTGATGTATCCTCGCTCAAAAATAATTCAGATGCTTTGGATATCATCGAGTTTGTAACTTCACCAAATAATCCAGATGGTCAGTTGAAGAAAGCGGTTCTGCAAGGCCCTACTGTCAAGGCTGTCTATGATCATGCCTATTATTGGCCGCCTTTTACAGCGATTCCATCTCCAGCAGATGAAGATGTCATGATCTTCACAATTTCTAAGCTCACTGGCCATGCTGGAAGTAGATTTGGGTAATACTAATGGACTTGTATACTCAAATTAATGTCATGTTTTGGATGTGGTTTCTTTTTTAAGAATGCACACGCAGATACAGGCTTATAGCTGAATCATGCTTGCAGCAGTTTTTAGTACTACTAGAGTTGTTGGTAGAAAACCTAACATGCAAGACGTCTGTGAACAGATGGATGAAGTTCTGAACATAAAAACTGCTCTTATAAACTGACGTTATAGGTTAAATTCAATTGTGAGATTTTGTGCAGATGGGCAGTAATAAAGGACAAGGATGTTTATGAAGGAATGTCAGCATACATAAGCCTGGCCGAGATGGGCCTCTCAAGGGATACTCAATTGAGAGCTTTGAAGCTCCTAAAAGCACTACTTGAAGATGATGGCAAAGAAATTTTTTATTTTGGATACAGAAGAATGATGGATCGCTGGAAAAGGTTAAACCAGGTTATATCATTGTCAAAGCATTTCAGCCTTCAAGAGATCTCCCCTCAATACTGCAATTATCTTGACAGAGTCAGAGAACCATCTCCAGGTGATTCTCCCCTTATGTATACACTTTTGCGAATACAATAGT
This sequence comes from Coffea eugenioides, assembly GCF_003713205.1. NCBI lineage: Eukaryota > Viridiplantae > Streptophyta > Magnoliopsida > Gentianales > Rubiaceae > Coffea > Coffea eugenioides. The sequence continues at coordinate 32,865,148 of NC_040044.1, read as the reverse complement.
TTTAATCTGTCCTCCATTAGTTGATAGTTTTTTGCTGTTAAAGTATCTTGAGATTCTTCAACGAGGTTCAGGGACCAAAATGTTGAAATTTAAAAAATGATAACCAACCTACAGAACTAAACAAAGATTGAACTAACCATCAAAGCTTCCAAGTTGAAGAAAAATCAATATCACTGTGAATTTTGGTTTTAGTACTTTCTAGGATATGTAATCTTTGATGTATTGGCCATGTTTGTCTTTTGGTGGTGAGTTACCTGAATATTGCAATTCTAATCAAAACTGAAGACATATCGATTGTTAATCCATGTTCACAAAATATAGAAATCAATTTCTATAGAAATCATTTGTTGGGCTTGGTCCTCATCATTTGGTGGCCATTAGACTTGGAAAACTAGTAACTAGTAGTACTAGTAGCCATCAGCTTCTTTCTTGGAAAAGTAGACGGAAAGCTTTAGCCGTACTAGATATCAATCAACCGAGGGAAAAAAGGTTTCAGCCGATTTTGGGAGCGAAACTAGAGAGAGAGAAACAATTTCAAAATCTTGATTGGAGGGTGATTCGAAATTCGATTGAGGCTAAATTTTATTCATGCGATCCTCTTGTTAAATTCTACTCATTTGGATTTCCTCTTCATTTGGTAATACTCTTCCAAACTCACTTCTTTGACAATTGTAGTTTTTGGGGCGATTTTGTAGCAATTTCGCTTGGTTGATATTGGTAATATTGTTATCATTCGAATATTTCGGGTAGACCTGTGTATTTTCATTATTGTAATAGTGAAGATTTTTTACTGGATTAGGTCCCATGATTTTTTTTAATTTGGATTTTTCACGCCCTATACCTTTTATTTTTCTATATTTTATTATTATTATTGATATCGTTGTTTGGTGATTTGGTTTATTCCTATTTTAACTGGTATTTGGAAAAAAAAGTAATTTGTCTTGGATTAATTTTGATATTTCCCAACATAATTTAATATCAATACCTTTTTGACTTCTGAATAAAAATTTAAATATTTGTATAAATAACTCTCTGTCTTTTGCTTCTACTTGCCAAAGTTCTATATTAAATACAAATGCTCAGACATTTTTATCCAAATAATCATATCCAAGACATTTTGATACTACTGGTGATCTTTCTGTTTGTGTATTGATAATGGCAGCTTATGCATGGCTGAAATGTGAAAGAGAAGAAGATACGAATTGTACTAAAGTCCTCAACGCAGCAAATATCATTGGTCGCAAAGGTAGAGTTTTCAATGTTGGAACCCGCCATGTTCGCCTTTCCCTTCTCAAGAGACAAGGTGATTTTGAGTTGCTGTTATACAGATTGAACGAACTAGTCAAGAAAGAATATGATGCACACCAGGCTATGTGATTAGTGAAGGTTTTGATCAATAGTCGGTTGACTATAAACTCAACAAAAATCATAATTTGTGAGTAATAAATCAGATAAAACTCTTGCCTGAAATAAAGATGATCAGGAATTTATTTGCCTGAAACCAACAACACAAGACACTTTTGTCTATTTGGGGTTCAGGATTTGATTCCAATTTGTCCAGTTGAATATTCCCAATCCTCATGTGTACGTACCTATATCAAATTATTTTTCTAAGTTTTTTTAGTTTAATACAATTCTTGTGGCATTCATTTTTTATAACTAAATAGAAATTGTGGCATGTGGTTGTAATTGCCACTCTCAGTGCAAGTTTGGTGTCGTGACACTGAGGTGTAGTGATACTTTTTCTTTGAGGTGCCGTTGAGTTCCTTTGTCGAAAAACTTTACTGAAAATGCTGTCTGTGTTTGTATTTATAACATGTTAAGCTAGGATGTCTCAAATCTTTTATTTGTTGATTTTCCCCTCCAAAATTGTTTCTCTTTTCCTGCATCCTGGAAATGTTTTCAATAATGATGATCCCTCTGCAACAGCAACAGACTGATCATGTAAATCCGACCTTGCGTTTAATTTACCCAAGTTGTCAAGTGCTAAATCCAAGACATATTTCCGACTTTCCGTGAAGCACAGACATTTTTTGTAGCAGAAAAAGGGATCCAATTTTACATGCTTAGCTAAGTAGTCCCCATTTTCAAGATCTTCTCACTTGGTTAGACTAGGGGTGCTATCAAGCTAACCCACTCACGAGTAGTTTGTGAGCGGCTTGATCCAAAGCTTGATTCGAATTCGAGCTCGAGCTCGAGCTCGAGTTGCTCGTTACATGTAACGAGTTGAGTTCGAGCATTTAAAATAAATACTCGAGTACTCGACGAGCTTAATCAAGTATTTGTATTATTTATATATTATATATTTTAATTATGTAACAATCCTAATTATCAGTGTTTGTACTGTCAGTGTAGGAAAGATTAAACCTAACTATTATGGGTTCATATTTTAATAAATTTACATGAAGTAATGTTTAGTAAAAAAATGATGAATAACAAAATGGTAATCTGATAAATCTAAAAGGTCAAAAATTGAAAACAAGAAAAAAAAAATCACAGGTATAGATTCGAGCTCGAGCTCGAGTAGTTCGAACTTGATATTTACTTGATCTCAAACGAGTCAAGCTTAAGTTTGATTTTCATTATATCGAGTCGAGTTCACGTTCCAATTTCTGTACTTGTTTGAGCTCGAGTTGCACTGATAGTGATCGAGTTCAAACAAGTGGAAAAATTGGTTGTTTCCAAATATTTCTCTTTTCGAGTTTTCACGCAAGATTATGAATATAATCAAACACGGAATAAGTTCAGCTCATCAGATTGACACTGCTCACTGTACAGTATTTCGTATTAACTGTGAATCTTGTAGTTATAAGACTTGGGGGAATCATCAAAGATTCAAAGCGAAGTTTCGAGTAATTTTGTTGAAGAGACAACACAAAGATCAAGGCTCTGCAAGAAAAGACAAAGATACAAAGCACTTCAGACATATATTTTTCTACCTTACAATGGGAAAACAATTTCCAACCCAAAAATAGGATTGGTTATAATCCATGACAGCGTTCATGAATCAGCTTTGCATCTCGTATCATGCTGCTGCTCTTCCTTTGTATTGTACAAAAGGTATATCATGTTTAAATGCACATTATATACCAATTGTGTCTTAAAATACAAAGATTCCTAATTAAGTGCAGATGTATAATTCATACAACAAGGGGCCGCTTTTGCCCTGCCATCTGTTTTGGTCTCAAATAATTCAATATTACTCTCCTCTTCATCAAAAAGCAGAGGAATAGTAGAATTAGAATTACAACGATCAAAATTTCTGAATGCTGCCCAGGCAAAAGCTCAATGAGTTTCTGCTCTCTCTTCTCAAAGCTGCAGTCACACCTGCTTGGCAGTGAATCATCTCTGGCAGCAACTACCGGATCAAGAATAAAGTCTACTGTACTTGCTTCTTCTCCCAATATGATACGTGTACTCTTGGACTTGTAACCGGGCATCGATGCGACAACTATAAATTTTCAAGTTAAAATCAGAATGTTCACAAAAAAATTTGTAGGTATGTACTCTTTCCTTAATCATATCCAATTGCGAGCTATAAGTGAAGACAAAAACTACTGAAATTCAGTGATTACACTGATGAAAACATTGATATCGTGGTTGAAGACCGAAACATTTAGGCTGATCATGATTACCTTCGTATTTCTCTCCAGGAGTCAGCAAACGATGATAATCAGCAAACACTTTGCCAGCTTTGATCTGTTAATTAAAAGGTTGTGAAAAAATGAATTGAAAGAAATCAGCTATTCTGCTACATCATTAAAAATCCGACATATTAGGGTATACAACCAGCAATGACTAACCCCTTTGGAGTTATATTACAATCTGATGGACCATCTAATAGTGCTTAGACAAGAATTGTCATGCACCTTTCTATTCAGTGGTCATCCCCTTCCTCTGACCAAAAATTCAACTTAAACGCTACCTTAAGTAAACATTTTTATTCCGTTTGATCACATAAAACTACTGCTCATGCGATGCCATCAATAAAGACAAATAGCTGCAGTGAACTACTTATGTGAACCATGAAGAAAAGCCTCAAAATTGGGGAAAAAATTCAACTTAATATACAAATCAATTAAATAATGCATCTATAAACTGAATTACAAATATATACAAAATTGTATGATTTCACTCTCATATCCTTCATGTAGCCACAAAGTCATCAGGGTTATGTGTTATCTTGGTAAGTTTCAGAAATCTCAGTGTCTCGACTGCAAGTCAAGCATAATCAAAGACGTACCGTGGAATTTATTCCCTTGATAGATATTGAGGCTGCCAAAGGGCTTCCATAATCTGATGAGAAGATCCTTCCATGTATTCCTGTCTACATAATAAGAAGTCTTTTGAGGTGAACATCATTAAAGTCACCATACAAAAAACTACATATCAATTTTCAGTCCAATAACAAATATCAAACCTCTCGACCAATTAAACAACCAGATAGATGAACAAACAATAACAATAATGCATGAACTACATTGCTTTAGTCCTCCATCAAAAAGAGAATCTTTTTGGCTTCTGGAGTTACAGGTTTTTGTTAGAAAAAATACAGAAGACATGGTCATGGACAATTTGGACTTGACACTACATGAACAGCACCAGGGATGCTCAATAATTGGTAGCATGCTCCAAATCATACAACAAAATTCGTAGCCAATGCTTGTCCATGATGTCAATATGGTGTATTCCCAAAGCTAGGTAGCTAAGTACAAGCACAGTTTAAGAGAATATGGACACAGCAGGATCAAAAATTAGGAGCTACTTTGAAAAAAACGAATGTTAGACATGGGGACTTGTTGCCAACAATAATAGATAAAAGATACCAGAAGCTTAAAAAACTTACCTTTACGAGACTTGCAACAAGGTTTAGCATGCTCATTCTGTTAAACTCCCAAAGAACAGGAATCTGCAAAAAGGTGAAACCAGAGGAGAACATAAAATAGACTCTTGAAAGATAAAATGGATTTGGGAGAATAACACTAGGAAAAGAATACGTTCATTCATTCAAGTCAGTAGTCATACGTCATCTGAAGGTCCAGAAAATAAATAATGAAGACCTTGTATCTAGAAATCCTTTTATTGTATAGATGTCTTCTGAAATCACAAACAATAGTTAAAAAAAAAAACACCACCCCTAAAATCTAACAAGAATGGTCTCTTCACACCTGTCATTTAGCAAGAAAACCAAATTCTACCACCATTACCCAATCAATAATATCAAGGATTCTGGAAAACAAAAAGTTTGAAAGGAGAAACTTTTGTAGAGATCTCTTCAAGCTCCAACCTAACCACTATCACTAGCTAACAAGAAGCCCAAAGTAAAGCAATAAGAATCTGCAGATATCTCAAATTTAGTACACCTGCAAAGTGAGCTCTTGATAGATAACTTTAAAGCAGTTTTGAGGGATATTTTGTATTTCTTAAATGCAAAAAAGGCTTGGTTGAGATCTAACCTCACTTGCATTAGGCCACTTATCATCACTAATCTCCAAAGTCAATTCAAAACAGCCAGCATATATATAATTCCAATCTTGCATCCCACCATATATAGGATACCTACAGGAGAATTAATATTTGAACACAAAAGAAAAAGAAGATAAGTTCCACAAGGCGTCTCTACATGGAGCATTTGAAGCATATTACTTCGTGCAGTTTATGTAAATGATATCATACCACATAGCTCCATTCGTTAGTCCCCCAGGAAACTCCTTGCTTAAGGACATATTATGGTGTGAATTACTGTATAAACTTGCCATGAATCTGAATGTTTTGTCATCAGGGCATGCATAGTAGTACTTCCTGAGATGATCCAGATTGACAAGAAAATCTAAGAGAAATTGATAAACATAACTGCTAGCAGTGGAAAAAGATCAGTGATTCTATAGTAGTATGCAAAAATAAATAAATAAATCTTTGTGGAAACAGCCAACTGAAGTGTTGAATTACTCAACTATTAACGAAAGTCAACCAACAAATATACCATGATTTATTCTAGAAGATAGGTGCCAATTAGAAACATGATTAACTGACTTGATCAAAATTCAAAGGAACTGTTCCAGCTATGGTAAATGCTTTCTCCAAATGAGAAAAAAATTAAAAAAAGGTCCAGCAACCAATCCATATACCAATGGTGGTGAGTTCATGACAATAAAAAAGAATTTACATCGTCAAATCTTATCCCCCAAAAGCAAGGTCACTCTCATGAATTTATCAAGGGTTGTCCAAAACACCACAATCAGACATGAAACGTATTTCAGAGAACTAACTTAATTTCCCAAGAAACTAACGCTGCCAGCAGGAGAAAGATTATGTTGTTATATGAGGATTCTTAACTTGCACAGAAAAAAAAGATGTGCAACTAGAATAGTTTACAGTATTTCCATGTCTCCATAATAACTCAATCAAATGCTGAATAAATTCAAGGCAGAATCAAATATAGAATACTCACTTTTCATCTGTAGTTCCATCCCATGGATAATTAGCAACAAGTGCTCCCTGTACAGTAAAGACTAATTAGCTTATCAAGTATGGTTGATCATATCTGTATCCAAATAACTTAGGCCTCCTCAAGTCAATGAGCTGCCTCAAAGTATACATGCAGTAGTCACTTATTAAAAGGAAAAAGCATATAAGCAGTGGTTTGAACCTTCTCGTACAATGAATGCATGACCAGTTAAACCTAGTAGTATCCCGTATGATTTTATTTTATCACACAATTTGGCACACTCAACCATTCAGCAGAATTATTTACAAAAACATCAACACATTCTCTTTTATTTTTGAGAGACAAGGTCGATGAGGTGAATCCAGAAAAAAGCAAAAAGCGCATGAATACTCTGTAAAGAAAAGTCACGTTAAATTAAAATTCATTTTATTGGACCATTCTGCAACTTGGAAGATGAAGAAAATTTATGTTAAGAATCAAGCTCAAAATATAGTATTTCAATCAGAAAAGAAAAATGAAAAGGAAAAATACAAGATAAATACCAAATAGAAGGAGAAAGCAAGAGGGGTGAGAGGATAAGAAACTTCCTGCTGAACTACAGAAGAATAAACTTAGAGAAGATATCAAAGAAATATTCGCTTTGATCTGCTTAAGAGCTATTGAGATCTCTGTACATTTCAACAAAAGAAAGGGTCCTTTCAAGCAGGAACTTCTATCACTGGCTTTGATTTGCAACTCTTCCTTGTCACAATAGGCACAGTTCACAAACCAAGAAGTTAAAATACTAAGGCAGTATGCAACAGAGGGAAACATTACCCCATGCAGAGTGGCAGATGCTGTGAAATGGATCTTTTCCAACCAACTCATAATTGCTTTTGTTTCAGGTTGTCGCATGCCCAGGTCATCGTTCATGTGAAAGAACTATGTCATTTCATGTCAGTGAATGCTTGTAAATGAGTCATTCTACAAATAAGAATGAATAAAGCAGACATCGTTGTATAAACAATTTTGTCAACAGAAAGCTAACCTTATATGGAGAATAACTCATTCCAAAGTTTAAAAGTAACACTGAGACAAACATAGTCTCAATACATTTACTAGCCACTTTATGGAAAGGAAAACGTTAAACCTTAATTATTTTAATCCGAACAGTAGCCAGATACTGAACTCACAGGTTGGAGGGGGAAAAGGTCTCATAATGATAGAGAAATTGTGATGCAAGGTGATATTTTACCTCAAGGGAAACAAGTCACTAAGTTTACATTTCAGAATCATGCCTGAATTCTTTTCCTAGAAGCATATTATGGTCATCTATTAGGTGGTACTTTAAGCAGTGGCACTAACGGATAGATTTATCTAGTAATGAGCAGCAGTTTGTATCAAGGTGATATTGAGCACCTTTCTCTTCATCGATTACCATACTTTCTATTCAAAATTTGACCTGGATAATAAACATCACAGAAGGAAAAGCTCAGCCTACTGAAATGCTTATACAGACAGGGGACAATGTTTGAAAGTTTCCTTTTTCATACTTTCCATTAATTTCCTTTACCCGATAGCTCATTCTTAATCAAAATGCTAGTGTCTAGTGACTCATATTTTACATTGCTAATCTCAGTTATTACCTCATAATTTCTGTATAAGATTCTTAGTGTTTTCACAAGTTGACTATTCTTCTGAGTACTTTTTCCCAAAAGTAATACCTTGTTATAGATGAGCATGCAAGAAAAAGGTTGTTCACTTGAGATACATCAAACCAAACCAAATGGAAATTATGCATCTGAAAAGTTTCGCTTTTATATAGAGTTTACATTGCACAACTTGCTCCCCTTAGGACTTCAATTCCATAACATCCAATTCTAGATACCTAAGTAATATTCAGTTTATAGTTGAAGAATAAATATGTCCAAATATAGCAAGTGCAGCAAGATACCTGGTCTGGAAAATCACGATTTAGGTCTACATTGTTTGCATTCCCACGCAATCTTGATTGAAACCCATCCGGATTAAGGGATGGAAGTATGTGAAGGTGAACATTATTCACAATCAAAGTAGCCTGCATATAAAAGTTAAACATTCAATTGTAACACACTCAATAAGAAGCTTTCAGAAGCAACGTCACTCTGTGGAAAACATGGAAACTAATAATTGCGAAAGCTTGAGGGAAAATTTCTTAGTCCAGAAAAGAACCATAAATATTGGTACTAGGAGTAAATGATGGAATTAAGCAAGACAACAAGAACGGCAATTCCACACAGACAAAATGATGTTTCAATGTGGCATTAGAAAGATTAAAGTTTAATTTGTCCTCTTATCGCCTTTATTCAACATTTATGGTTTGAAGAAAACGAAATTCACAAGGTGTTAGAAATTTCAAAAAGGTTATTTAAAGTGGTTACCATGCACTTAAAGGAAGGGCCATCCACGGGGTGGATGGGGGCAAAAATTAAACCAAAAAAAACTTTGGGTCAAAAAAGAAATATGTCAGCTAAAGTTAACTATAGTAATAACATGGCTACATGTGAAGCAAAGCAATTACCAAAGGGTGCTGCACATAGTTGTCACAAAGCCAATTTGCTAGATGTAAGAGAAGCTCACGACCAACAGGTTCATCCCCATGCACATTCCCAATGAACTGCAAAATGAACGCTATTGAGCAAATTAATAGCCAACCAACCAAATCATCTATGAATGCAAAGAAGATTACTGAAAATCATCCAAATTGCAGGAACAGAAACAAAAAGAAAACTGCAGGCAAAAAGAAGGACAAGAAGAAATTGATAGCTCTTATTTCCATTGGAGATTTACGAGAAAAGAAAAAACATAAATTAAAAGTATATAAGTTCTTCTAAGTTATTCTTTGGCACAAACTATCTTCTCTGAGACATGTAAATTTTAGCTTCATTTGCCATTCAATTTCCTTATTTTCTCACAGGAAAAGTAGCATTTCTTTTCTGTAGAGTATACGTTCATGAAAGAAATTCATACCTTGAAAGCAGGTTCAGGTTCGTCCTTGCCCGGCTTGTCAGAGATTTCGATTACCCACTGAAGTCAGTGAAGGCCAGTAAAACATCAGTGAAGTCAAAGGAGTGAAATCAAGTAAAAAGCAGAATTTGAACATGGGAAGGCATCTAGGAGTAGAAATATTACCAGTGGAACTCCTAAGACACTCTCACCAATACTGATCGTAGATTCAAAAGATCCCTCAAAGAGAAAAGCACAATAAGTCAGGCATATAAATCACCATTTCAAAAAGATAAAAGATTATTTCTGAATTATATATTCAGCATTGTGTTCTATGCAGTATCATGCAAATTTTTTATGGCCACTCTTTCAAATTAAATTCCCTGCAAGAGTAACTACCTAGTCTACCCCTACTATGACATGCTTCTATGGAATATACAATCTGCATTATCAAAAACATGACTAAATTAAACACTCTTCTAACTAGAAGAAAATGCAAGCCTCATTGAAGGTCCACACGGCAGTGTAAAGATTTCTTACAGAATCAAGTCTACATGGATGACATATAATCTATGCTCAAAATTAAAATCCTCTTCTCATGCATCTATCTAAACCTAGTCGTCTATAAATATTTACACTGTTAGTGTAGGAAAATTAATCCTTAAACAAAATAAGTTTTTGCCTGAGTGGCTCCTACGACAGAATTAGCTCATGTAACACACTTACCTGTAGACTCTAGATATGCTACTACACCTACGGTTAAATTCCTTGATGGCCTTCTCAAGCTCAGCATTACTCATGTACCCTTCAGCCAATTTGTTACTGCAAATCAAACGGTCTTCTGTCCTTATTGCAAATCGTGCAACAATTAAGAAGTTAAGAAAGCAATATCATGAGTTTTTTGACAGTACAGTCTTTTGATATGCTCTTGCATTGAGAACTTCTTTTCCTCAAACAAATGCCTTGCTGAACCGACATAGCTACTATCACCCAAACCTACCAAAACACAAAGATTATTTAAGTTTCAAATTCAAAAAATAAAACTTGTCCACAAGGATTAAACTTTGCTACACATATTGAATTTTCTCACTGATCACAACTCTACAAGCCAAAATTACGAAAACTATCAAAGCCTGACCTCTCCTTCTTTATCATCTCAACGTGCAAAAACATGATGAATTGGGACTGGAATGGAAATTCGAAATTAACATTGGCATATGATGCAACCTCCAATTTTAAAATTTTCCCCAATACGGGCATATTCTTCCAGTAATAGAATAAAGTAAATTTCTTCATTTCATAAGAGACAAAATGCAATTATCCCAAGCCAATTGAAGAAAAATGACCAAAAGCTACAATAATTACTACCACTGGTCATCAATTCCCACATTTTCAACTCTAAAGAGAAAATTTTTTAACAACTAAAACTCCTTGAATCAGTAAAGGCAAGATTCTCATTAAATGAAAGCAAACGCAGTAAAATTTCATTGAAGCTTAAAATACGGAGAAAATTCAGGCAAAGATTCCAGAACTTTTTCTTTCTAAACCTGAGAAATTAGAGCTGATAAGGCCGCCTTTAGCGATGGCGAAATGAAATAGAGAGGACAAATGCAGAGAGAGAAAGAGAAGAGAGAGATTGACGACGATCAGCTTCATTTTTTCTTTCATTTGACTCCCCGGAAAAAATAATAATATGTTTCTGATCTGAGGAGTTAGAAGAAATAGTTGAAGAAGAAGGCAGGTGACCGGCAACCGGCTGGCCACACAGGAGTATTTTTTATCGTTGAAAAAGTGGAGGAGAAAACGTGGGCGGCACGTGAGGAGAGGTTTTTTGGGATTTTCGGTTTTTGAGCTCATTTATTTTTCTTATTGCCCCCGCGCCCACGCTCCAAAAAAATGGAAAAATGGCCAATTTCTTCCCGAAATATTTTCTAGTGTCGATTTAGTTTCTAATTTTTATTTCTAATCAATTTAATATGTGAACTTAATTTTTGAGTCTGATTAAGGTCTTTTTTGGCGCCCTACAATTTAGAAGCGATTTAACTCTTAAATTACTAATTAAACAGGGATATTTTAGGAACTCCAGGCGCTCTCCTCCTTCCACCTGATTTTAGGCTCTGATTCACTCTCTGTGAACGAACCTTGAGGAGGAATCCTTAGGTTTTCGAGGCTTTGGATTCTCTCCTCCACCAACCACCAAACTCCATTGCTCACTAGGAATGTACGCGAGTCGAGTCATAATCGAGTAGCTCGCGAGTAGTTCGGTCAACGGCTTGGCTTGAACTCGGGTTGACCGAGTTCGAGCCGAGTCTCGAGCTACTCGATTGTCATTCAAGTCGAGTTTCGAGCCAATATTTTGAGACTCGAGACTTGTCGAGCTACTCGTCGAACCGGGGGTATTTAAATAATATATTTATAATTTAAATAATATATATGTATTATAATTATAAAATGACCATTATGGGTATAAGTTTTATGGAATTTACAATAAACTCTTCTTTATACTAAAATTTCATAATGGCAAAAAAGTAATAACATAATTGTAAAAAGACCTAAAAAGAAAAAATGTCTAAAAAAGGGAAGAAAAGACGAAAGTGTATCAAAAAGCTTGATTAGCCTCGACTTGATAAGGCTTGACTAAAGGTCGAGCCTTATCGAGTTGAGTCTCAAGCTTAAAGCGAGTTCCTCGAGTCAAGTTTCGAGTATCGATTTTTTGTATTCGGTCGAGCTCGAGCCTAAGTATATATGAGTCGAGTCAAGCTCGAGTATAGCAATACTCGAGCTTGACTTGGCTCGATTACATCCCTATTGCCCACCTACCACCCCATCCTCCTCCCCCTACCCTTTTCCTTTCCTCCCACCTCTACCTCCTCCTTCTCCTTTATTCGCCCTCCCCTACCCTTTTCATCAACATCCCACTCCTATCTCTCTCCCCTCCCTCTTCATTGTCCCCCAACTCCTACCTCTCCCTAAAGAGTTTTGATCAAAGAGATAGCACATGATTAAAAAATCCAATTCGTCAACTTCATGCTAAATTGGTAAGAAAGAAAACACTTAAATGGGTTCAGTTTTGGCCAACAAAAACATGGTTATTTTTAGAAGCATTTTATGAAAAATATTACTCACTTGCATATAAATGAACATGTATTACTTGCATACGACGAAATGATAAATCCATCCTTGCCTGCCCCGCTTCTTAAATCTCACTTTTCTTTTATTAGAAAAAAAATTCTTTAAAAAAAAGTGAAAATTTAGAATTTTATTGCAAAATAATTTGAATACTTAAAGTAAAAACTCTTAGATCCAAACAAGTCATCTGGACTACCTTCTTTTTAGATGGATTTTGAGTGCAAAAATCCACAAATGGAATATACTCAAATTTCAAGATTAGCTAAGGAAATGCAAATTCTTCTGCTATTTCTACAGTTCCACATCATATTTAAGTATAGGATTAGCAAGACAGCTCATCTATTTTCCAAAGGAACGAAGTAAAAATTTATAATACATCATAGAAGTGAAAAATAAAAAATTAAAATTGAGAGGCTTAATTTTTCTAGGGAGGGACAATATTTTCATCTCTCTATCTTATATGCATGATACTTTCATGGTAGACACCAACACCCTTAGCAATTCACATTGTTTAAAGAAATTCTTCTCCATAAATAAATGACAAATGAAAGGCATCTAGAAAAAATTCTTGCCATCTCCTACCTAACCCTTCTAATTTAGACTATGCCTTTATTTATTTTTTTGAAAGGGCTAAATTATGGTGTCCAAGACAAATACTTTCTGATTGAGATTCTTTTGATTTTTAACTTTTACTTTCAGATGATTTGCATCCTAAACTTATCAAAAATTTCCAAATCTCTACAATGACTTTCACCGTTAGTGTAAAAGTAGATAAAAGCACATGATTGGACTTTTTTTTTTCTTTTGAGATTATTAAGGAATAGTATCCTTTTTCAACTTCAAAAAGAAAATGTTTTGTGGTTTGTATGTATCGAGGTTACTTGTGTATATAGTATGTTGTATATGTAGTGTATAATTGTATATCGTGTGTAACTCTCCTCGATAGTGTGCTGAATAAATTGCGGTAATTTACAATTAACAAGCAACTTCAGTGTGTAAATTGACCTAAAAATATATTAGTTTAAAGTGCAATGGGGTAATGATTGATAACTTTAGGGTACAATTTGGCGCAAAGGAAAGTTGAGAGGGCAATGTAGGAATTGTCAAAAACATTTGCATCAGCGGACTCAGAAAAGTCATCTTCTTTGCTCCTATACAATATGCATAAATGAGTGGTTACAAGTGTTGCGCGTAGGAGGATCGAACAGTTGGAACTATTCCAACCTTGATTTGGCTTTCTCATATTCGTTGCTCCAAATTTCATCAGGATTGATCAAGGACCAAGTACGACCATGCATTATCTCTCTCACAATTTCCAGACTCATTTCACTTTTCTGAAAAACCCCAGCCTTACCACCGTTACAGGAGAGCTCTCTTCTCTTATTCAGGTTGGTTTATGTGTCCTCCATGTTAGTATTGTATATCATTACTATCATCATTATTGTTATTATTATTTGGCATAACAGTTGCCCAAGATTGCAACTGCTACTCACCTGTTCGCCATTTGCTTTCCTTTTTTTTTTCAATGCAAATTTTACTAATGCTACTGAAAGTCCTTTCTTAACTAGCAATAGTCGTACATTTTCAAGTAATTTGGCATTTTCGTGTTTTGTTTTGGACGTTGGTTTTTCTTTGTACTCCTCCTTTTTCTTAACATGCATGTTAATGTTTTGGTTTGGCGCAACGCTACGGTCTGCACTCTGCACTGTACGGATTCTTCCTTTAAATGTACTGCTAGTCTACTACTACAGCACTATACATTTTTATGTTACTGATACACTAACCACCCAAACGCGAGGGTAGGAGCAGCAGCAGTCATAGCACATTTGGAGTTTTCACAGCCGGAAATGCAAATCTTTTTGTTTGCGAAAGTCTTCCTATTTCCACCAACTACAGTAGTATAGGAGTACGAGTATCCTCTCCATCAATGATCAAACGAACCCTTTATGATATGCTACTTACGGGTCCTTCCTAGTTGTATTAAATTTTCACGTCAAAGTCACAATTCACAAGGGGATAAATTTGATTCCCGCTGCTAGCTACTGCCACCACCAAAGCAACCAACAGAAAGAAAACTCAATTATGCTTGCGAAAGCCTCCGCATCAGTTATTGGCCCTCATTTTAATGGCGATGTTAATTCCGCCCAGTTTGTATTCTATCATTCGGCTAGCCCATAAGAATCTGGAATTCTAGGACGTACCGTGGGAATCAGTAAGAAGCCCGGATGTATTCAGATGTTTAGACCAGCCCAGGTTTCTTGTCCATCAGTCAGCTAGGCAAAAAAATCCCATCCTATTGACAAACTAACAATTTTTGAAACTAACAAAAGGAGTTCCAGCTTGGGCGGAAAGATGGAATAAACAAATCGAGTTCGATTTGATAAGAACTCATTTGAGCTTGATTCACTAATTAGTCAAGTCAAGTGTAAATAGCATTTTATGTTCGATAATTTTCAATTTTGATAAATTGTTCAAGTTTGGTTTGGTAAATAAACAATCCAAAATTAAACAAAATTTCAAGATTGTTAAGATAATCAAACAAACTTGAATACTATGATGTTCGATAATTTTTAATTTCGATAAATTATTCAAGTTTGATTCTGCAAATAAACAATTCATAATTAAACAAAATTTCAAGATCGTGAAAATAATCAAACAAACTTAAATACTATGGTGTTCGACTTGATTAGATTTGTTTATATCCCTAATTACATCTTACCAAATAAACGGTGACTGGTTGATACAGCAGTTGGGCAAGGCTTTGAATGACTTCTTCTGCCAAGAGGGTAACAAAACTCAAGAATTACTAAGATAACCTGTTTATAATTTTTTTTTAACATAACTATCTAAACACATCTTAACAAAAATAACTGACTTTTTTGTATTGTAACTACCAAAATAGCCATTATTTGATGGGAACAAAAAGATTAAAATATCACAGTTTGCTTCAATAATAAAAATTTTATGTATAATTAATTCGTAAAAAAACATTTTTGAATTGCGCATTATCCACATAAAGCTGTTGCAGTTAATCCACATAGCATTATCCAAACAAACAGAGTAGATGGTGCTCTAAATTTAAACCAAAGTTATCATTGAAAAAAAAAGAGTGGGGATTTTATCGTTGACTCATAAAGTCTATGTCAAATGTCAAATTGACAATCAACGCCCACTGAGAAATTGCCACTACTATTTGCCATTGACTTGTAACAAGAATTCTTAATTATTGTGTTAAAGTAGAAAGCCGTGATTTAATAATTAATCGGTGGTTGATTAAGCTAAGCAATAATGCTATCATGCATCAGCACCCTGGAAAAAGGTTCGATTGCCATTGGTGGATTAAACCGACCAGCTTTGAAGTGTTATCGCTAATTACGTGGGTGGTTTCCTTCCTGCCGACTTTTTTCATTTCTTGTTTGGTTGCATCGTTCTAGATTGTTCTTCTTGACGACCTGTCCTGCGTTTCTTGGCTGAGGAAAAAGCTCACTTTAGATGATTCAATACGCTAATTCTCTGAGGTTGGATTCCTCTAATTGATTAACGTAAGATAAGAAGAGATGCTTAGACCCTTTTGAGAAAACGTTTACAATAATGACATGGGATTCTGTGCGAGATACCATCATAGACTTAGATTAGACGATGATAAATCATCACGATTATGAATTTGGAATAAGTTTATTTATGAAGGCATGTGATAAATCCCGCCAAAAAAATTGTCGGATTTATCATAAAATTTTTAAATTACAACACTTTCTTTCAACGAAGAAAATTATCCTTTAACGAAAAAAAAAAGAAATATGACACCGTTTAGGAATTAAATCTTTGATCTTTTTATTTTAGTGAAAACACTTTATATATATATATATATATATGCCACTTGTGAAGATGGAACAAAGTTGGTTGCAGGGATAAGTATCACACGGCATTAAATTAAAATTCTCTTCCACTTTGTAATGAATCCTCCTAATTCTCATCATTATGACTAATATTATGTTTTTGTTAATGCAGTAGACAACTTGGGTGTACTTCTTGTAACTGTGAGGAGATGGATAGCACTCTATGTGACTCGATGAACCTTAGTGGGGGTTGACAAAATGTTTCACACGTCTCGTTGGTTTAAATTGACAGATGAACCTTCAATTTTAGTAGACTAGAAAACGTGTAATGTCTCGAAAATCTTCTCAAGCACTACTTCACAATTTCGTGCGAATCAATAATGTTAAATTGGCAGGGATAATTTGACAGTGAGAATAAAAAAAGTAAAAATAATCAATCCAGAAAAACAAGTTAATGAAGTGTAACAATTTACAAAGGTGTGCATATTTTGATATCTGATGAATACGGGAAAAAAAGAGAGTGGAGAAATTGGCAAGAGTTAGAAAATAAGAGTCACATGATTTTCAAAATGTCAATCGTGTCAATTGTGTGCGTCGCTGCGTCTTTATGAGAGTTGAGTGATAAAATGAGAAAGATTGTAAATAAAAGCTCATGAATTCAAAACCTTCTATTTACCCGAAAAAAAGAAAAGAAATGCCAATCGTGTCTTTACAAACACCGCTTAGTGAAATATTTTTCTCTTAATAATAGTACTCTTTAATAAGCCAATGCCAATTTTTTTGCTATCTATCAAACACAAGAAGGAAGGCGGTACATAAAACCTTTAATCTCCAATCTTGAAGAATTAGTGGTTTGTTTTGGGTGAGTAAATGCCAAATGCCATAGCCTACCAAAGAATAAAATAAAACCATGGCATGTGAATGCATGTTTTGTTTTGAGTTTCACATGCCATATGATCAATCCACATATATGATCCATGCCAAGTAGCCAACCCCATGAAAAGGGATAGAGCCCACAGAGACATGGGCAAGTGGGAAGTATCCTGTCATCATATATTATAGGATAGCCAAGAAAAAACAAGAGAAGATATAAATCTACCATATGGTTGAGCCACGTATGGGCATTGGACAAAGGCAAATATTAATTGAAAGTTGACACCTCCCTAAACTAAACATATTATTGTTTCTATAATCCGCCAAAAATCAATTGCTTTGCTCCCATTGGACACAACTCCTGAATGGTCGGTCCAAAGACAAATTTGCTTTTTCTAAATATCTTTCTTTCTTTCTCGTGATTTATACAGAAGAAGAAGAAGAAGATAGAATTTTGGAGGCAAGGGGATGCTTTGCTGAGTGGTGGTGTGTCTTCCTCTTCCACCAGATATTTCTATCTTGCCCGAAATGCCTGCCCGTTCACTCTCAGCCACTGATACTTCAACTTGTTCGAGTTATCGTCCTTAGATGCTCTTCGGGCAGTCTCTGCCCGCTATTGTTCGACTATGCCTATGTTCTCAGCTCATCGTAATCCCCTCCTGCAACCGAACTGTTACACTTGTCTTCGATTCGCAGGGTTAGCTGTCTTGTCTTAAAATTTTTCTTGGTCAGTAATGAGAGAAGACAATTAAATTATGGGTTAATTCCACTTTGTCCCCCCCAAACTTTGGACGATTACCAATTTCAATCCCTAAACTTCAAAATGGGACACTTAAGTCCCTAAACTTATAAATACCTCCCAATTAAGGAAATTTGTTGACAGAATCCTGAATGCCATTGGTGGTCGAAGTGTCCCATTTTATAAATTTAGGGATTTAAGTGTTCCATTTTATAAGTTTTAGGGACTGAAGTGGGTAATCGTTCAAAGTTTGGGGGGACAAAGTGGAATTAACCCATTAAATTAAAACTGGACTTGGAGAATAATAAGAATTATTAAGCTCCACCACAACAACCACTGGTCGCAGGCCTAGTGGTTGCTTGGGGATTTAATTCTGACTGATAGGTTTGAGATATGAAGGGAATAGGAGAGTCGGCAGAGATGAAAGGAAGGAGAAAAAAAAGAAAAAAAGAAAAGTTCCACCACAGTGAACTCTTCTCCCAACGAATTTTTTTTATTAGTAGTGTTTTGATTGTCACCATAATTATGTTATGTTATAATAGAGGAATTGATATTATTTTATGTTAGAGGAAGAAAATTGTATTCACTTGGAATTGGTTAGTTGCACTGAGATGGTAAATTTTGAGACTTCAAATGTTACAGAACTTGTGAAAGCTGGAAAAGGGTTTGGATTATGCTGAAATAAGTGTTAGGGGAAAGGTGAAATGTCAAGTTTGAACGCGTAAAAAGATAAAGGAAAAAAAATGCACTTTTCTTCCTCATTGATTTGAGTGTTGGACAATTTCATCCCTGAAGTTTCAGTTAAAACACATTTCATCCTCATAAGTTCATAAATTTGATTAATCAAGGACAATTGATGGATTGTTAAGCAATTTGAATGGAATATCATCACTTGACCACAACATGCACGTTAGTAAAATGCAAAAAAATATCGGATCAATAAAAACCTCAAAAATCGTTTTTTTAATTCACTTTCTTATTTTAAAAAAATAAAAATTTTTCAACCACCATTACTCTCTTCTTAATCACAAATTGAACAAAAAGATCGAGAGGAAACAGAATCGTTGAAAGAAATAACCCCATTATAGCCAATTGGATAAAATCTTTCAAACAATCCCATCGCAACTAATTGAAAAAAATATCAACGCAAAAGAAATAATTGTTTAGATTGTTAATTATTTGCAAAATTTTGTTTTGTTGCATCATATACATGTTTTTTAAATTGTCCTTCTATCATCTAATTTATATTTTTTTATCTCACATACATTATATCACAAATTTTAAAAAATAATCTCTTACCCGAACACACTCATTATTATTTATATAATTTAATCAATAACCAAATTAAGTATCAATAATACAATTATTAACGGGACATGCTAGTCATGTGATGATACTCCATCCAAATTGGTTAACAATCATTCAATTTTTCTCAATTGGTCAATTTTATGAAACTTTGAGGATGAAATGTGTTTGCATAAAATTTTAGGGATGAAATTAGTCGAAATTATAGAACTACGAGGATGAAATGTGTTTTGACTAAAACTTTAGGAATGAAATTATCCAATACTCCAAAACATTGGGGGTGAAAAGTGCATTTTTTTCAAAAATAAATGACAATTATATAAAACCAATTAGTAATGCTGCCAAGATAAAATCGGTTGAAGCCATCTTCTACTATTCTGTCATAATGCAATTCTCAACTGTATTCTGAACATCTGAGTTACATCCCACATTTTATACAAATTCATGCAAAAGAAATTTTAGCTGTATACTTTCTTTGCATGAATTGTTTAAGAAGAATGGAGCAAGTTTTAATCCTGAGTTAGAGTTAAAATTTTGTACTAATAGTTTTACTATTTTTTTTGTGCCCAGAAAATCTTCTTGTTACATGCAGCAAAAGTTCAAAGAGATCGACAAAACTAGTTTCAATGATTTCAGGTTTATTGACTCGCTGTTCCATTGGAAAAGGTATACAATTATAAAGCACAAAAGGATCGAAACATTGAGTAAAAACTACTTAACTTCAATAAAGAACTGCTCTCATCAAGCTAGCTTGGTCAATTTGTCCACTTCAAGAAAAATTTAAAATTTTGCCCCTTACTTTTGTGGCTAGTTTACTTTGGTCGTCTATTTGTTTCTGTCAAGACATTTAACCCCTCATCTAGTGGAATTTGTGCCAATTGAGGACATTGAATTCCCTTCGCCTCCCTTCTTGCTTAAGTTGCATGCTAGAAGTCAAAATTGAAATTGATGAATAGACTTTTCGCTTTCTTATTCAACAAAGACTGCAGGAGGAAGAAGAAGCGGTCATCTCAACCTAGGAGAACCAATGAATTGATGGTCCATTCCCCTTGTAAAACGAAATGTTAGTTTGGATTGGCCTTTATTTCCCCAAATATATTTGCTTACATATCATTATTACAATTTCTAATACACATTTTTATCTTCCTAATTACCTTTTCATCTCACATACATCACATCACAAAAAGTGCTATAGTAAAAATATTCCAAATAACTTACAATCCAAACAAACCAGCTATCATATTTCAATGCCGTTCTGAATTTTTTTTTTCATTACGAAAAGATTAGATATGATACAAGTGAAGCAAGACTGAATGAGTAAATGTCTTAATAAAATTGGAGAAATGTCTTAAATAGCCTGAAATAAGTGTTCGATGAATGGAGCAAGTTTTAATACTGAATTGAGTTAAAATTTTGTGATAGTCTCACTATTAGTTTGAAATAAAAAAATCTTGTTATAGGCTAAAAAAACTCAACGAAATCGACCAAGCTAGTCTCAATTATATTGATTTACTGTTCCATTGGGAAAGGAAACGGACCTGTTACGATGATAGTGCACAACTAGGGTAAGATATTGAGTAAAACCAACTATACTTGAAGTGCTTAATTTTAGCAACCATTCCTCTCATCAACCTATTGTTTGGTTAATTTGTCCGCTTCAACCTAAAATTACAATTTTGGGCCCTTACTTTTGTAAGTAGTTAGTCTTACCTTGGTCTTCAACCAAAATTTTTGCCAATTGAGGACATTGAGCTCTTTTCGCCTTCTTTATTTAACTTGTGATCTAAAAGTTAAAATTGAAAATGATGAGGAAATCTTTTTGCCATTCTTATTCAACGAAAACTAGGGTAGGAAAATTGGTCGAGAAGCTCCTCTTAAGGTTTTTTTCCTGCTAATCTCGAGAATTTGAATTCCGACCTTGATAGATGGGTTAATATTTTCTCTTACCATATGTTGGGGGGGGGTTTCACTATTTGTGTCTTGTAATTAGGCCTGTCAACGGGCCGGGTCCGGGCCGGAATGCATATATCCGGACCCGGACCCGTTATACTAGATTAGTTCCGGATTCGACCCGAATACCCGACGGGTCTTCTAATCTGTCACCGAACCCGTACCCGACGGGTCCCGAATCCGGGCCGGGTCTACCCGGCAAAAAGGTGCAGTCCACTCCGCCAACGCCCTCTCCCGCAAGCACCTCCGCTCCCAGATCTGCGACAACTGTGCCTCCGAGCCCGTCTCCGTCCGCTGCGCCACCGACAACCTCGCCCTCTACCAGGACTGCGACTGGGATGCCCACGCCACCTCTGCCGTCTCCGCCGCCCACGATCGCATCCCTCTTGACCCCTTTTCTGGCTGCCCTTCTGCCATTGAGCTTGCCTCCGCTTGGGGTCTCGAACTTCAGGATAAAAAGCCCTCCCAACCCCCCAATTGGTTTGACGTGGCTCCCGCTGCCCCTACTGCAGGTGGGTTTCTGGACTCGTCCTGGACGCTGCCCAAGGAAGTTTCTGTTTCCCCTTCGGTTCTGTTGCAGGACTTGATGGTCCCCACTGATAATAACAATCCTTCTTCTGCTGTTATCTTTTCCAATTGCGGCCCCGATTTGATGAAGAAGCATACTTCCCCTAGCTGTGGGAAGCAGAGGCTGGTGATTATGAAGCAGTTGATGGGGTTGCTTGAGAGGGATACGTGGGTATTAGACTATTAGGGATTTAGGGTTGAACAAAATTGGGTATATATTTTTAATTATTAATTAATTAAAAAACGGGTTCGGGTCCTATACGGGTCGGAACGGCATATTCCGTATCCTACCCGCAAATCTATTAGGTTAAACGGGTCCGGGTCCGGGTCCGGGTCTCGGAACTATATGCCTACCCGTACCCGTCAAATATTGGCGGGTCCGGGCCGGGTCCGGGTCCAGACCCGGACCTTTGACAGCCCTACTTGTAATACTGTTTAGATAGGTTTTAATTGTAATCTTATACTTGTATTTAGAAAAAGAAAATAAAAAAAAAAGATCAAGGTCAGAAAAAATGATGAATGAATATAAGGAAAGCACAGCTCATCTAAATTTAGTAGGACGACCTTGTTTGGAAAGTCATTTTCCATCAAAAAATTCCTATGTTTTCCATGAACACATTTTTCATTCACATTTTTATCTCACATATATCAAATCGCTACAATACATTTCCTACAAAAACTCCAAAAAAAATTGCAATTCAAATAGGACTGGCATTAAATGAAACGAGAAAAATGATTTGCCACCAATGAATTGCTTGTCAATTCCGCTCACATAAATTAGGGTTGGCTATCATGGTGTCAATGCCATTTTCAGAAAATTTCCTTACAAAATGGTTAGTTATGATAGAGACCGAGTAGAAGATGATGTCTGAATGTCATAACACAAGAATACTCATTAGACACTCGAGTAAAATTGAGTGAAATATGGGTCACAAAAATTGTAATTTTCCTCAATTGTAACATATGGTATCCTGTACATGAAATGGTGATCAAATATACACCGTCAGTATTAGATAAATGACAACTATCTAAAATTTGAATTTAAAATCTAACTTTTATATATGTATCATGAATGTAATAGTGATAGTGTATACATTATCAGTGTATATAAGATTTACTCATTTATATATACTAGTATAAATACCCGTGCTACGCACAGTAGATTATATTTTTGAAAAAAATTACAATTTATGGAGGAATTTAAAAATAGTAAAATATTATAATTACGGGCACATGAAAGTATATTTAAAAAAATGAAACTTTGTAACAATAGTTCAATATATGATAAAACATCTCCATTATTTATAAACTATCACTTTGATGAATGTTGGATCCTGAAAAAAAATAGAAGTCTATATCATAAATTGAGCGACATAAGGGTCCAATTAAATATAATTAAATATTTAATTTGATAAGTAAATGAAATACTTACAAACATTTTGCCTTTGATTTGATAATCTTCTACAAAGGTGTGAACATTCTTCACACCAATCACCTCTAAGTACGAACGCCAGTATTGGCGGTTTAATTAATTCTGTTGATTTTTGTGAAGTTTGTACTATAAATGAAAATGCACGATTTTTGCATGAATTAATATGTTAGTCGAATAATGCACCTCTATTTTCCTAACAATTAAAAGCATACATAATTTAAAATTATATTTTGTTTTAGACAGTTTGTAAATAATATTATATAAAAATATATACATATAAATAATGTATACCTTTGTTTTTAAATTTCTAAGATAAGAAGCATTACAACGAAACATGAATCGTGCATGCTTGTCTTGAAGAGTGAGGTATAGGTTACCACTGGAATCTCTAACTTATATGTTAACATTGTATCTGTTAAAAAGAAATTGTGATGTATCATGCAAAAAATTATATTAAAATTCAAAATATATGAAAATAATTACCTAACAATAATGTCGACTACATCATTACAATGGATACACATCATTTTTGCAAAATGAGATTGACATGGTTGTCCACAATTTTTGCATAACTCATGGAACATATTATCTATGTTGATACTTTGAATGTAAGCAAGTATCCGAAAATATTTAACCTATAACCATCCAAAGAATGTATAAATTACAATTATTAATTCGAAACTACATGTAGATACTTGTTCATTACTTAATTAATTGAGAGGAATTGTACCGTACGTAGAACTGCATATTCGGATATCGATATTCTCTTAGCATTTGATATCAACAATGCTTGGGACATTGTAAAATTGCATGACCGCAACCACGTCACTAATTTCTGAGCACATTTATCATTCTCAAACCTGCACATTTTTCAAATACATATTCGTAAGGGTATGAAATATTATTAATAATTTAATATTTTGGTATTTGTAAAACTTACCAACTATGTAGGTATTGAGCTAAATCCAAGTAGTAATTGACATACAATTTGCTTGCTCGAATAGTATAAAGTGATGGTCCTGCACAATGTGCATATTATTGATAAACTATAAAAATTAAATAAAATAAAGTGAAAATAAATTGAATTACCTTTATAATTTCTCACACAAATACCATAGGCTAGCAAAACATTGTTTTTTGTAACAGTTTGAGGCAAGTGTTCACTATCATCAGTTGCAAATTTATCACATAAAGTCAACCGAACTACTGTCAAACTTCATTTAGAGAATTTTGGTAAGTATAAATCAAAATTTGCAGAATATAAAATATTTTAAAGATATTGAATCTATTAACTAACCTTTTGTCAAGTAAAAGTATGTCACACTTAGTTTTATCATTGATAGATGTTTGATAGTGTTGAACCAACAGATACAACTAAACCAATTACATCGGCAAAAGATCAAAAAGTATAAGTAATACCAGTTCAAATATACAACTTAAATATAAGTATGGTTAATTAAGAATGAAATACCTATCAATTGCAAATCATTGTCCATGTGTTGTTCTGTATCTCTTAGTTTGACCAGATTAAACTTGAAACGGGGTATGGTTCCACAATCATCTAAAATATTCACTATATTTGTATCGTTTCCAAATGATAATTGGTACAGATGTGGTGCAAGCCGATATTTAAAATCTGCCAGAATTACATATATATTTTGAAACCAGTATACCTTGACTTCATGGAGATGATCTGCGAAAATGTTTATTGTAGTGGGAAGGTGGGTGAGGAGTGTTAGTTGGAGTAAGGTGTGTAAGGAGTGTTAGTGGGAGTTAACTTCTTGTTTGAGGGAAACGTGGGAGTGTTAGTTGGAGTTAATTTCTTATTTGAGGGAAACGTGGGGGGTGTAACGTGCCCATGATATTTTTTACGAAATAAATTAAATGTAAAATGCTAGAAAAATAGAGTTGAGAGTGGGAAGGTTTGTGAAGGTTTGTTGCTAAAAATCCCTTCTCAAATTTATATAGATACTAGTGGGAATACCCGTGCTATGCACGGTGCTGACATTATTGGAAAAAAAATAAAATGGTGAACAAATAAAGGTGAAAAAATTTTACCAATAAAATTAAAATATAATATCTGTTTAACAATAGTTTGAAATATAATAGAATGTATATATCATTCAAGAACCGTCTTTTTTCAGTTGTATGAGAATTTTTTTTATAATTGTATGAGAATTGTTAACAAAAAAATACAATAGTTAATATAGAATAGCATCAATAGAATTTAATACAATTGTGTTATAATCAAATGAAAAATACGCACCAATTGAATTGTTATTAGCACCCATAGTTAATGAAGTAATCCCTATATAAAAATATTTTGGTACATGTAGTAATTGGTAATCTATAAAATAAATTGCTAAGTTGTCTATAAATAGCATCAATAGAATGTAATACAATTGTATTGTAATCGAACAATTGTAATACAATTGTATTGTATTGTATCTATAGTTGATTTAGCAAGATAGTGCAGCCAAAAAATGTGTATGTAAGATGAGTATGATGATATAAGAAACTGTATATTTACCATGATCACGCAAAATCATTGGTGATGTGGATGCCTGGCGATCTTGAGAATAGTTAGATTTTTCATTTCTTTGATCTAGAAATAAAATATATATTAAATTAAAAATCAATAGTTTATGTATTTATTTTATGTGTAAATAGTGATACATTGTATGAGAACTGTTAACCAAAAAAATACAATAATTAATATAGAAATAGCATCAATAGAATTTAATAGAATTGCATTGTAATCAAATGAAAACAATTACAGAGAAGTGGTTACCTGAACTAAGGAATGCAGTTTTAAATGCTCAAAAGTGCCTTGACGATTGCACATATGTCAGGGGCTTGGTGAGTTTTTTGCTCCTCTTGAATCATTTTCTTTTTTCTAATTGTAATATATTACTTGCAGGTGTTAAGTAGGACTTGACTCTAACCTTTCATTTAAGTACTTTAAGCAATGAACTATTTATTCCATGAGTTGAATTGTGCTGTTGTTAGATAGATGAATTACGTAGTTGTAATTGTCATTGTTGATAAAGAAAAGAAAGGCTATAATGCAATTTTGCCAAAAGGATTTCTGACGAAATTAAAAATTAATCCAATTTTAATAATGGGCGTATAGTGCCTTAGTTATTAGTAGTATCTGAATTATTTTTCTCCAATTATAAACTATTTTTAATTATTTTTTTTAATTATCAAAAAATCTTTTTTTTTATTTCATGCACGATCATTTTTGGAATAAAATTATGAAAATAACTATCGTAACACCTATTTTATGTGATAAATGTGCAATAAAAAATAATTAAAAAATTTCAGTAATACAAACAAATAAATTTTTATAATATACAATTTATGTTAGAAATAGTAGAACCCTCAATCATGAATCTATACCATCCGCAATTATATAAAGCAAGCAATACCTTTTTATTTTTGCTTTACAGTGTAACAATAAGCAAACAACCGTTCATAAGATTTTGTAAAAAATTTTCAGAAATAATGGATGATCAGAAAATCAATGCAATATCATTCATGACAAAAAATAAAGCAAAAGCAAAACATACTTAAAAGGCAGAGGGGACTGACCTGGAAAATTAAGTCGGCCGCAAGAAGGTTGATTTCTGCTGTAGTCTCTGCACATAATATCTTTCACTACTGCTCACAAAAGAAACAAAATCAATACATTTACAAAATCAATAGAGAACCTAAAACAAATAAGAAACTGAGAGAGAGGAGTAATTGTAGGATGAATTAAGATAGTGGGATAGTGTGAGTGAGATAGTGAGAATATTGATTGGTGATAAGGTGATAGTGGGATAGTGGGAATATTGATTGGTGATAAGGTGGATTATAACTCACTACTTTTTTATGTATTAAAATAAATACAAAAATATGAGTTAAGATAGTGGGATAGTGGGAGTGAGATAGTGGGAGTTAAGATGGATATAGATCTGACGCACGGGTAAGTGGAAACAGTTTTAATGTAAGTGGAAGTTAAATTTTTATTTGAAGGAACGTGGGAGTGTTAGAGTTTTAATGTAAGTGGAAGTTAAATTTTTGTTTGAGGGGACGTGGGAGTGTTAGTTGAAGTTAACTCCTTATTTGAGGGAAACGTGGGGATGTAATGTGCTCATGATATTTTTTACGAAATAAGATAAATGTGAAATGCTAGGAAAATAGAGTTGAGAGTGGGAAGGCTTGTGGAGGCTTGTTCCTAAAAATCCCTTCTCAAATTTATATAGATATAGATATTTATATATTTTCTTTTCTTGTATAAGATAAGAATAAGAATTTAATAAAATGGTGATTAATGATGGAGCACTACCATGTACTAATGGGGCCACCAAGTTGCATAGGAAGACAATAAACAAAGCTCTTGTGTTTGATTTAGGTCAAAACCGCTCCCAAAAATATCTCCAACAGGCAACCGCCGATCCCACAGACCAATTTCTTTATTTCTTTATTAAAGTATTCCACCACATACCCCAGTAGGCATCTTGCTCTTCTCAATCGTCCATTTTCGGAATTTCACACATTTGGGTTCTTGTCCAAATGCAAATTTCCCATATGACACGTATATTTCCATCGTACCTAGATCATGTACAATTCTACATGCATGTTTGTTATGAGCCCATCATCATGTATAGTGTCTTTCCACCATAGCATAAATTCCACCCATAACAATTGCCAGATGGCCCTCTAGTTCCTGAGGAAAATATCATTGCCACGTTTGCAACCAAGGGAGAGCAGCTAAAGATCTCCTCTCTCTCTTCACTCTCTCTCTAGCCTCTCTCCACCCAAAATCTAAACACAAATCTTACCATTTTACTCTCTCTAGCTTCACAAGATTATTGAGAATTGGTTCTTCTCTCGCCTTCAATTTACAGAATTGTTGTGAAATTCCAGCTGAATATTCTTCACTCCAAGAAGCTGTGAAGAGGTAGGTACTTGATGTGTAGTCTTCCTGTTAGATATTTTTTATTCCTTTGTTTTGTGTGTTTATGTAATGTTAAAGATTGAATTTTTTTTCACTTGAATGATTGGTGGCTGGTGAATTTATGGACTAAATTGAAATGGGATTTTAGTTAAAAGTTAGAAAAGTGAAAGGGATGTCAAAGTTTTGATCTTTGGTTTGCATGGATGAGTATCATGTACTTTGCAGGGTGTTTATGCTGTAATGAACCCCTGTTTAAGTTTCTTCCCCCATAAATCTCATAGTTTCTCTAATGAGAAAATCATATTCTTTTCTTTTATATGCTTTTGTTATTCTGTTCTTCGTGGAAAATATGAAATAAAAGTTGTAATTTGGATAATAAGTGGGCTATGTGTTTATGTATTTGATGGACTGGATACCTGGAGTGGTTTTTCTTTGAGATTACCTTTTTTTTGGGTGGATTTATTTCATATGCAAGGTAAGGATTATGATACTCGTGGATTGCTGATTGTTTCTGGAATTTCAGGAGTGCTCAGTTTCATAATTTAACTTGTAAACTGAATGTTGTTATTATATCCTTGTTTAGCTGGAGCAAGATAACCCAAGTTTTATTGCTGCTTTTTCATGATAAGTTTTACTTTAAAATCTTTCCCAGCTTGGACTGATGCTGCTTCTACTTTTCTATTTATTTTTATTTTTATCATATTTTTTACTTCAGAATTTCTCTTGCTTCTTCCATATGCAGAGGACTTCTACTGTTATCTTGTGATTTTATTCGTTCTTGATTGTTGAAAATTTGATTAATCTTGTAAAAGACTCTGTTTAATGGTGCTTAACTATGGTAATTATTGGTGCAGGGATAAGGGTTTTAGTTGGCTATAATTAATTTCATCTGGAGAAATTTATCGCTAAATAATATCTTGCTTTCGATATCTTGGTGCTTAAGCTGAGTGAGTGCTATAAGTAACTGAACGAAAGATCTGGAGTATCCCCTGTTTCAACTTCAGAGAAATGTTGAATTACTGTCTTTTGATACTTGATTGGTAGTTCTTGTAATGGGGCTTATGGCTGTTCTTCTTGATGACATCTTCTTAGTATAGAAAGTACTGTCTAGATCCTCATATGGCTGCTTCATGCGAGAGGTGGATAGATGGGCTTCAGTTCTCCTCATTGTTTTGGCCTCCGCCACATGATGCAGAGCAAAGGAAGGTGCGATTTGTTGTATTAAAGAGATGTACCTTTCTTTATTACCTTTTAGATGCATACGCATGACACAAGTTTTTTTTTCCTCCGTGTTCTCAATAAAAAATGTGTCTCTGGTTCTCTTTGGCTGAAGTCTAGCTGCTCAATAGAAGTTAAATGACATGTTTCTGATATTTCTGATTTATGTGTTGAACTTGTCAATTTCATTACTCTATTGTGTTTCTTCTCCTGCAATCTATTACTGTTTCCATTGTAATTGATATCTGTATCCATGATCTCATGAATTAACTCCAAAACCACATGGAATTGGCAATCATAGAATAAGATGTTTCTGAATTACATAAGGTAAAGAGTAATTTTTTTTAATAAATTCGATGAGCATTAGCCTTCTGAAGAGTTTCCTATACAAAAAGCAAGTCTTATTCTGCATTTTGTAGCTTCTGAAGGTGCATGTTGTTTTACTCATGGAAGCTTGAAAAAATTCGTCCTTTCTAGAGCCCAAACAAGCAAGCCATCTTTTTATGGCCTATTTAGATTTAATATATTCCTCAGTTGATACTAATAATGAGATTTTGATGAAGGAAAAATCCTTGTTTATCTGTTACCTGCAACTGGGGAAAAGTAATTTGATCAAATTTGAGGATCATGTTAAAGGTTCTAGAGTAAAATAAATAAGATCAAATATAGCAAAATCCTAATCATTTGTAAAAGAAACTTTGTAAGATGTAACTAGTCCTTTAATTCATCTTTGGTTCTTTTTTCCTTGCTGTTAACGTGTATTGGTACAATCCAAAACTTTTCATGTCCATAGATGATTCCATCTTGGTGCTACTTTACTTTTAAATAGAAAAGTAATTGAGTTGTCCATATGAAAATGATTTTACACTTGTGCATGCATATCCTAATACAAGCACATATTAAATTTCTCACCACAATTTATAGTAATTGATGGATCTAATGAGACTTAGACTTTAAATCCAGGAAGAGACAATGCTTAAGTAAGCAACCACTACAATGGAGTATAATGATTGCTAGTATTAATTTCTCCCTTTTTTGGACATGATTTTCCAGTATGGAGATGCTGACCTGGATTTGGAGTTTTAACATTCAAACAATTAGTTTTATCATAAATTCTATTGTTAACAGTGGGTTACACCAGTTTTAAATGCTTTGAATCTGAAATCAGGGGCTGGGTCCTGCGTTTGGTTTCAATTTGTGGAGGTTTTTCCCGAGCATATTTCTCATGAGTTGGCTCGTGCAGTTCCTTTTAGAAGGGTCAAACAGCACGTTAACTAGCTAAAATAGAAGTCAACAAGTGGATTCTTGTACATGTAGTTAGCATCATTGTTAAAACTTTACAACTGAACTGATCTTAAAGAAGATTGTCAGAAGGGAATTGTTATGACTATGAAGAGTGTTGAAATTACTATCTTACTTTTCATGAGGACAAAAGTTCTTTTGCTTTGATGTAAACTTGATGATCAACGAGTAGAAAGTGAAGCTGTTTTAAGCCATATACCATTCACTTCTCGTAGTCATGTGACGCTGATATGTATTGGCTTGTGTGGCTAGAATTTAGTACAATTATGTGTGGATACTTCGGATGTGATGCTTAAGAACACAAATAATTAAGCCATGCAATTTTGCCTAGGGTAGTTCTCCAACAATGAGAGGGTGGGACATTAGTTGTAGATGTAAACAACTAAATCAATGAATGGGAATTACTTATCATAATCAAGTTTACAGGGATCTTAAGCTGGTTAGGTATGACAGGTTACACCTTAAGATTAAGCTAAAATAAATCAGATGATGTCACAGCATGTACTTTTCTTAATTTGTTAAGATTCATTATGTCAATCGGTGTAAAATCTATTTGCTTCTTGTGTCTTCATGTTGAAATGTAGAGCTGAAACTTCATTTATTGGAATAATTTTTTTAATTGCCTTGATGTTTTCTCTAAATAAACATTTGGCTGCTCTACTTTCCTTTTTATTGTTGCTCATTAGTTCAAGCTCTATCCCTCTTTCTAGGCTCAAATTACTGCTTATGTTGAGTACTTTGGTCAGTTTACATCGGAAGCATTTCCTGAGGATATAGCGGAGGTAATTTCTGTTGCCTTTAACTTTGATGACCTATTGATTGAGAAAAACTGTCAGAAGAAAGTTGATAGTTTTTCTCCACTCTGCATTGTTATCCAGAAAGTGACAATAACTTAGTGAACTTGCTGTAGATGTTTCTAAAATTTAGCTGTTGTTGGTTTGCAGTTGATCCGGAATCGATATCCATCTGAAGAAAATCGACTTTTTGATGATGTACTAGGTACTGGTTATATAGGATTGTAGGTCATTAATGCATGTTATCATTCCTAGAATCTAAAGATTCTTTTATTGCTTGTGCAACATAAATGCTGGGTCTTTGCTCTTTGCTCTGCAGCAACTTTTGTACTTCACCATCCGGAGCATGGGCATGCTGTCATTCTTCCAATTATATCATGCATTATCGATGGTTTGCTGGAGTATGATAAGAATTGCCCTCCTTTTGCTTCTTTCATTTCCCTGGTCTGCCCAAGCAGTGAGGTATTTCGATTACTGTGTAAATTTAAAAATATAGATTCTCTTGAAGTTTCCTGATTAAATTTTGGAAATAATTTCGTACTTGTTACCTGCTAAGGCTTCCTGTGTTCTGATATTTGAGGATGCATAATCCTGATGATTTTAAATCTGAAATTACAGAATGAGTACTCTGAACAATGGGCTCTTGCATGTGGAGAGATTTTGCGAATCCTAACTCATTATAACCGTCCAGTTTACAAGGTTGAGAATAATGACAGTGATGCAGATAGAAACAACAGTGGCAAACATGTTTCCACTAGCAAATATGCAGATGGAGAACCGAGCTTATCTTCTTCACAACATGACAGGAAACCCCTGAGGCCATTGTCTCCCTGGATTACTGATATATTGCTTGCTGCTCCCTTAGGTATCAGAAGTGACTACTTCCGTTGGTAAGTTCTGTAGCTGCATGAAAACATTCTAATTCTCCTTAAGTAAACTAGAGATGCTGTTATTAGTTATTAGTTATGCTGATTAGTGTTCATGTAGAAACTTGGTGTTCCTACTTCTTTGCCATTCATTTGCATGGTTTTACAACCTTTGCAAACTAAAAATCTTCAAATGGGCACACTTCGGTTATTAAGGGAAGCAGAGAAAACCAGACCAAGTAAACTGTTTTTTTATTTTTATTTTTATTTTTTTATTTCATGTGATTTTTAGATGCCTCTTTGTATTCTTGTCTATGTGGTTGATAGTTGATTCATAATCTCGGTGCATCCCACCACTGACTTATTGATATTCGCTTCTTTAGTGTACAAATGTAATTCCTTTCTTTGGTTTTCTTTTATTTTCTTCTTCATTTTCGTTCTTTTCCTCATTAGGAAAAGTGGGACCCAATGCATGGTGACCCAAAACTGATTTAGAAGATATTTTTTGAGTCTTGTTGGTGAAGTTTGTATTGTATTATTTTTAACACTTTTATGTGATGTCATAACAAAGGGTTGGATGTTTGTTTCTTCTCATTGTCATATGTAGGGAGTAAATCTTTTAGGCAGGAACAGGATTTAGCAGTGTCAATTCGCTGGGTTTTGGTCCTCTGGAGATAGTTTACTTACTTTTGTTATCCACACTTTCTCTCATGTCTTCTATCTCTTGCTCATTGGACGGTTTATATTGCGATTAAGCAATGCAGTTCTGGTTTTAGTGGGTTTATTAGCCAGCATAAACCTAAGATGATTAAAATTTGTACATGCGTGAATGACAACCATTTATTGGAAGTCTGTTATTGTATGCTGGTTGAAAATCTTGGTGTTTCAAGAACCACTTGTATCAAAAGAAACAAAATCAATTTCTCACCATATAGGATATCTGTGTAGTACATAGCAATTCTACGTCTGTTTATAACTTGCTTTTGTGTTCCTGACATTGGAAACACTTGACTGACAATAGGTGTGGTGGTGTTATGGGGAAATATGCAGCTGGAGAACTCAAGCCACCTTCAACAGGTTAGTGGATTTCAATTATGGAATGAGTTCATGTTTTGGAGTCCTAGACGTGACTCCCTTCTGTTGACTGTGGGAAGAGTTTTAAAGTACTTTTAATTTGACAATTAATCAAATATTACCAACAGTTTTAGAGTCATACTAGCTTATTTGGTTCTGGCAGAAAAAATAAAGTTGATAACTCATGTGAAACTGTCTATTGATATGTGTGCAACAAGGATCGATTGATTTAGATCGTTTTCTGAGCTTATGACAAAAGCTGTTATAAGACTTCAAGTCAATTCAATGTTTGTCAAAAAATCATATGAGATTTGTCAACTCAGAGTATCAACTCAAAGAAAAACTTTTAAGGTCCAATACTATGTTTAACCTTAAATTAGAATATACAAATATAAAGCAACTTCATAAGTGTGTAAACTTAAAAAATTTATTTGTTTGATCAGTTCAATGGATTTTTTGGCTGGTAGATAAATTATAGTATTTCTTTCAGTGTATGGATTTTATTAATTGGACACTAGCAAATTAAAAAGTTTATTGATTTGATCTGTGCAATGTTGTTAGGATTTTAACATGCATGGTCATCAAAAAGACTGAATAAGTTAGGGCATTAGTAACTTCTGGGTGTATTAGCAAGCGAAACTTTCTGATCCTATTTCTTGGCCTTACATTCTGCCTGTGCTTCTGTAAGTGCATAGTTATTTTTTAGCCTTATAATTTAGTCACCTTTGGCAGTGTATATGGAAGCTGATTTGCAATATTTAGTATGCCTATCAACACAATCCATGTGAGATTTCATAATTGGATGAGAAATTGCGAAACAGTGAGTTGATGCAGTCATCTATGTGTTCTAGTGATTCATGTATTTTCACTTGCTAACCTGAAATCCTTTTTTTTTTTTTTAAACAACTTTTCTGTCTGTCAGAGCTCCAAAAGCTTCGGTTGACCGCCCAAGCTAATACTATTTCTCTAAAGACATTGTGTCTGGAGCTCTATTTCTTAAACAGATGTCCCTGTCAGTGTTTTAACTTGCTTTTGAGGAATTTTATAATACAAACTGGGTAATCAAGGAACATGACACAATAGCTACATAAGCCTGAATCAACTAATCTACCATGTGGTCTGGTTTTTAAGTGCATATGCAACACAAGCAGTGAGGGGTGCAAAAACTTCATTTCTTGCCAGTTTGTACAATTGCTCTTTAAAGCTCCCGCATGGCACTAACACCAAAGTGGTCTAATTTCCATTCATCACGAGATTGAATGATTTGAGCCTAGAAAGTTCTCTCTCAACTAACAAAAAGTGGCTGAAGTTGAATTGAGAATTATCTTAGACTATAGAAAGCCGACCTTGCATCCCTGTATATGTAACCTGAAAAAGATTGATAAAATTGTTTGTCTTTGATTGGCGTTTTATCTACACTGGGTTTTAATATATGGATTTTACAATTGAGGTTCAGTAATTATGCATGTCTCTTGTGAAGTGTTAGGCTAAACATAAGCTCATGTGGCAAAGATAATATTTTCAGAAATATTTTATTTCATAAATTTATCCAAATACTGACCTGCTGAGAGCATTCTACTTTTTAGAAAATAAGATAGATCTACAGTTTGGAACTCTTCATAGAAATAACTGTAACAAAGGGTGCTTGAGAGCTTTGAGCATTGGTGGCTTCAATGTTGGCCTTCAAATACCACATGGAGTGAAGATCTTTCTTTTTATTGTTTTGGATTGTGATAAAAGCTTCATTTCAACATACCAACAGTGAAAGTTTTTCAGATTAAAATTTTGAATAGCTCATCTTGTATCTTATTTATATGCTAGTTACCATTATCTATGCAGACTTTTTTTTTTATATATATATTTGGCAATAATGACAATCACTCAATTATATCTTCTATTTAGTTTCTTCTCGTGGATCTGGAAAGCATCCCCAACTAATGCCATCAACCCCGAGGTGGGCAGTTGCTAATGGTGCTGGTGTTATATTAAGTGTCTGTGATGAGGAAGTAGCTCGTTATGAGACTGCTACCTTAACTGCTGCTGCTGTTCCTGCACTTCTGCTTCCACCCCCTACAACAGCAATGGATGAACATCTTGTTGCTGGGCTTCCAGCTCTTGAGCCTTATGCACGACTCTTTCATAGGTAATTTCTAAATGATTTTTGTTGTAGAAAAGAATTCCAGTGGAGTTGTTAATTCCTTCTTTGCATTAGGTATTATGCCATTGCTAGTCCAAGTGCAACGCAGAGACTTCTACTTGGACTTTTGGAAGCTCCTCCATCATGGGCCCCAGATGCACTCGATGCTGCTGTTCAGCTAGTGGAACTGTTACGGGCAGCAGAGGAATATGCATCTGGAATGAGGGTATGCTGAATCTCTATGGTCTTTTTTCATTTATATGTGCTGGTTGTCATCAACTTGTTGAATAAGGTGTATTTCAAAGTGCTTTTAAAATCCCTGAAAATTAGGATAATCTTTGGGCCATGAGCACGAAGAAGCACACTAGTTTTTGTTCCACTATGTATAGTTGACCAATTTTTGTTTTTCCTCCATGAAACTCTTTTCTTTTCTTTTCCTGCCAAACAATTTCGTTTTTTTTCAATTGCCTAAAAGCATCAGTATAGTACACCTTTTTTCTCTCTTTTTTCGAGATGCTTAACTCTAGGCCTTTGATCCTAAATGTGCAGTAATGCTGTCAAGCAATGCACTGAAGTCAATTTATCAAATTGCTCTCTTTACTGACTATAGAGAAGAGTGCTTCCTGTCATCTATGTTCTAATGCTAAACAACTATACACTGGATGTGATGAATTATAATTTCTCTCTTTTCTCATAACTAACTTGCAAGTTAAATTTTCTGTACTTAAGAGGTATATTCATATATAGAGCTGTTGATATATAGCGTTAAAAGGTCTGAGCTATTCTTTTATTGGTGAAGCTACCAAGGAATTGGATGCATTTGCATTTCCTACGTGCAATTGGGATTGCAATGTCAATGAGAGCAGGAATTGCTGCAGATGCTGCTGCTGCTTTACTCTTCCGAGTACTTTCACAGCCTGCTTTACTCTTCCCACCACTACGACAAGTTGAAGGGATAGAAGTGCAACATGGGCCTACTGTTGGCTACATTTCACGTGAAAGAAAGCAGGTAAATTTTGGGCAATGATGCTTGACAAATACTCTATGGCTTTCATTCTGGTTTGCTTCACTACCCTGTACCATGTTTTCTATTAACTATAGTTCAATATGCATAATTCTTTAAATTTCTATCAGAAAAAAATACCTGGAGCAGAAGCCACTGTCGAAGCAACTGCCCAAGGCATTGCATCAATGCTTTGTGCCCATGGTCCTGAGGTTGAATGGAGGATATGTACCATATGGGAAGCTGCATATGGCTTGATACCATTAAGTTCTTCTGCTGTTGATCTTCCTGAAATTATAGTTGCAACACCTCTGCAGCCTCCCATTTTGTCATGGAACTTGTACATACCCTTGCTTAAAGTTCTTGAGTATCTTCCACGTGGTAGTCCTTCTGAAACCTGTCTCATGAAAATATTTGTTGCTACTGTTGAAGCAATTCTCCAGAGAACATTTCCACCTGAGTCATCAAGGGAACAAATTAGAAAAACAAGATATGTGTTTGGCTCTGCCTCTAAAAATCTTGCAGTGGCAGAGCTTCGCACAATGGTACATTCACTATTTCTGGAGTCATGTGCATCTGTAGAACTTGCCTCTCGCCTTCTGTTTGTAGTTTTGACAGTATGTGTCAGTCATGAAGCTCAACCGAAGGGTAACAAGAGAGCAAAGGGTGAAGATTACGTTCCTTCTGACGAAGTTGGTGAAGATTTGCAAGTGGCCAATGGAAAGCATATAGAAGTACGAACAAAGAAGATGAAAAAACAAGGACCCGTTGCCGCATTTGATTCTTATGTCCTTGCTGCTGTATGTGCTCTATCATGCGAACTTCAACTCTTCCCTCTGCTTTCCAGAGGGACTAATCATTCAGACCCTAAGAACATACAGGATGTGGCTAAGCCTGCAAAAATAAGTGAACTATCCAGTGAGTTAAAAGGTAGTGTTGACTCTGCAGTTTGTCATACCCGTAGGATATTGGCAATTCTTGAGGCACTTTTCTCTCTGAAACCATCTTCTGTTGGCACCTCTTGGAGTTATAGCTCAAATGAGATTGTTGCTGCTGCAATGGTTGCAGCTCATGTTTCTGATCTGTTTAGGAGGTCAAAGGCTTGCATGCATGGTCTTTCAATCTTGATGAGATGCAAGTGGGACAATGAAATACACTCCAGGGCATCTTCACTTTTTAACCTCATAGATATCCACAGCAAAGCTGTTGCATCCATTGTAAACAAGGCTGAACCATTGGAAGCACATCTAATACATGCGCCACTGTGGAAGGAAACTTCGTCATGTTTCCATGGAAAAGAATACAGTAAGTGCTCAAGCTGTAGCTGTTCAAAACCTGGGGAGGCATCCACTCAACAATGCATGGAGTTGCCTCATTCAAAAGTTTCACTTAAGCTTAAGGATACCCAGTGTAAAGATGTTGCCAAGTGTATGGCAGGCAAAGGAATTGCTAGTTTTCCAACAGATGCCTCTGACTTGGCCAACTTTCTGACAATGGACAGGCACATAGGATTCAGTTGTAGTGCCCAAGTTCTTTTGAGGTCAGTACTAGCTGAAAAGCAAGAACTGTGTTTTTCGGTTGTTTCATTGCTCTGGCACAAATTGATTGCATCACCTGAAATACAACCAAGTGCAGAAAGCACTTCTGCCCAACAAGGATGGAGGCAGGTAATTACGTATTATAGGGCATCCAGTTACTTGTGCTACCACATTGATTTGTTTATAAAGTTGGTCAAAGTATTTTCTAGAAGTATCATATAGCAAACCAAATTTATAAAAGCATTATTATTGATGTCATTAAATTAATTATCTTATTTAGAAACTGCCTTCAAGTACATCTTACCTCTAGATGGTCATCTTGGGTAAAATAAAAAAAAGGCTTCTTTTAGGGGTTTAGGAGGCATTTTTTGCAACCTATGTTATGCTAGGCACCAGGAATACCATTCTTGCTCCTATAGAGGTTTAGGAGGTGTCTTTTGCAACCTATGTTATGCTAGGCACTCGGGAATATCATTCTTGCTCTGCTTGACATTTTTGGCTATGAATATGGTGCTTCTAATGCTGGAAGTGTTATACTGCTTTCAATTTTGAAGAACTAGTATTATGAAAAGAGAATTCCTTTATCTGCATCTGTTGCTGGAATATTAGAAATCATATCCCGTCAGATTACTTTAAGGGCCTCTTATGCAACTTTGTTCGCTGTTTCCTTAATTGATCAAGTTATGACTTCTTTTTGCAAGATTTACTCATGCCTATTGAAAAAAAAGAAGGTTTAATCTGGGATGTTATGGTAAAGTATATGCTTTAGACAGCGTCTAATTTAGTAGCTATAAGGTGATTAGCGTTAACTGAGGTTTTCATGGGTGACTACAGGTTGTTGATGCATTATGCAATGTGGTAGCAGCTTCACCAGCAAAAGCTGCAACAGCAGTTGTTCTCCAGGTCTAGATTTTGTTTTACTTGAATCTCATGCAAATTATATTTGAACTCTCCTATAGCTAGTTGGTGTTTACAAAAAATGCATTTCTTTCAATTGAGAGTTGAAAAAAGATAATCTGTCAGAAGTTTTTTCTGGAAGATAACCACATGCTATGTTTTATTTCTTCCTTTTTCCTTTTTAAAAAAAAAAATTATTTTCATAACAGAATATTATAAAGTTGCAGTTCTCATCGAAGCAAACCTCAGTGTTTATCTTATTAGATTGCTTTAAATGTTTAGTCACTTTCTTTGCTTTGTTGGCTTTGTCAGGCGGAGAGGGAACTGCAACCGTGGATTGCCAAAGATGATGATCTTGGTCAGAAGATGTGGAGGATCAATCAACGCATTGTAAAAGTGATTGTGGAGCTAATGAGAAATCATGATACTCCTGAATCATTGGTAATTCTATCCAGTGCTTCAGACCTCCTGTTACGCGCCACAGATGGGATGCTCGTTGATGGAGAAGCATGCACTTTACCGCAACTGGAGGTAGCTGATTCTAATTATTTGAATGAGCAGCTGTCTTTTTTTTTTCTTTAAAATTGTAAAGACTTTTGAATTGCTAAATTTGAATGTTCAATTTTGCTCTTTCCTAATCTTTTCCATATATGCTTGTTTGAAATTATGAATGAAAGTATTGATCTTTTTCCGCAAAAGAAAAAAAATTGTTTTTTTAATGGGTAAATCTATCATACACTAACATTGTATATGCTAACGGGTCTAAATACATCCCACATTGTATGTATATACACACACTGTTTACTGACTAATTTCCTGTATTTGCTCATTTGCATTCTCTAACAATGAAAAAGCTCCTCGAAACAACTGCTAGAGCGGTCCAACCTGTACTCGAGTGGGGAGAATCCGGATTGGCTGTGGCCGATGGCCTTTTGAACCTATTGAAGGTAATAGACCCATGTAAACAGCATTCTTTAGTGCTGCTACTAGAAACATAGTGTGATTTACATTAAAATTTAATGAGGATTTCTGTATGCCATGCGACATAAATTAAGTCTCATTTTTGCAAGGAGAAGTGAACATCATTAGGCATCAGAGATTTCATTTTGTTTATCAAACAATTTGATAGGTTGATTGCAAACTGACACATCTAGTACAATTGTTTGGTTGCTAATTTGCAGTGCCGATTACCAGCGACAGTGCGCTGTCTCTCTCATCCAAGCGCTCATGTTCGGGCTCTTAGCACATCAGTTCTTCGTGCAATTCTGTATGCTGGTTCACTAAAAGCTAGTGGGAAAAAAGTGGACAAAAATGGCATTCATGGCCCTGCTTATCAGTACTTAAGTGTAGGCAATGTCAACTGGCAAACTGATATTGAGAAGTGTTTAACATGGGAAGCTCATAGCTTACTTGCAACTGGAATGCCTACTCAGTTTCTTAGTACTGCTGCCAAAGAATTAGGCTGTACCATATCCATCTGAAACTAATAGTAACATATTGGTAATTTGACTGTTCTTGTGTTTAACAAGTGGATCTAGAACAACAGACACGCTACGATTGGTTTGATCTCTGCTTGCTAAAGCTGCTGTAGACTGTAGTATGTGACTTTTATTTGGTGTCACATTACATTATCATAATCCTTCACTTAGGGATAAATGCCAATCTGCCATGCAGTTAAACTTTGTGGATGGGATATGCAACAGGAGTTAAGTGAATGCCGTAGTGGAAGTTTTCCCCATAAGGGTTTAAAATATCATACTCTAGTTTTCAGACAAATTAAAGAGTTTGCTAGATAAGATTTATGCTCCCATCTAGTTTTGAAAAAGCTAGATTGATTGTGCAAATTCAATTAGTTGTATTCATGTAGTGTTATGTCAAAGAATTTCACAAATTTTAACATACAAAATCAAGCTTTATTTATCACTGGCATCTTGTAACAACACTACTCAATATTTCAGGATCTTACTATATTCTCAAACTTCCAACAGTCAATGACCAAAGTTGAACTGCAATATAGCAAGAGTGGTTCTGATAAGAGAAATTTTGGAAACAAAAATGAGCCACCACATGGAGAATGACAAGCCACTGAAATAGATTCTCCTGCAATTGATGTCTTGCAGCAGCTTTCTTGAGGAGAATGGATCTCAATACAAACTACAAACATATTTGTGTAAATTTAGGCCTGCAAATGCCATCAATATGACTAATTATTATAAGAAGAGGACACTGAGACGACCAAGATGTAAAAAACCAAATTATATGTTACAAATACAGGAGACCATTGTTTGTAGTCATCGTCCAGCCTGGAATTGGAGTCCCATCGGACAGGCTGGAGGAGAATTGGAGGTCGAGAATGGAAGCGGAAAGATGCCAAAGGGGGGGAAGAAGACAGGGAGAAAGGGCAAAAGATTAAGAACAAGTAAAAGAAGAAAAGAAAACAATACGGATTGAAATTTTTGACTTCTATGTTGAAAAGAATAGAAGAAAGTTTTGACAATCGTTTGTTCTAAAGCTGACCACCATAATGTTGAAATGAACCATAATAGCTAAGATAGAAATTTCTTGCTAGGATTTTGTTTTCCAGCTATGAGAATCAAATAATCAACCTGCTATCTCTCCAGCTTCCACATGCCTGTTATCGTGTTGATGGATAGACTTATAGTGTAAATAGCTAGAAATGTTGATCTTTAGTGCAATCCAAAAGAAAAATGACAAAGTTTCGGCACCTTTTATACCATGGGGGAATTCCCCAAGTCTGGATGTGCTTATAAATGTCACTCCGAAACCTCACTCGAGTGCAGCACCAAAAGAACAAGTCAAATGCAGGTATATTGAATGGTTTAATAGAAGATTTCAGAGAGGTGTGATTTTGACTTCATTGAGACTTAGAGCATTAGGAACATAAACATTTCTTCTTCCTCGTCTCACAAGAGAAACTAAGAAATTGCAAAGAAAATGTAGTAATCTTTATCAATAAGGTTAAAACATTACTCAATCAGCTAGTCGGTAATCATGCCCTGCAGTTGACAGGATCCATAAATTTCATCTCCTGCAACAGTCCTAGATTTTGTACTCATTCTGCAACTTCCAGGCTGAAAGAGACTGAAATGGGGCACCCTTCCACCCCATGATCAGACATTTCCCATCCATGTCCACAGTACAAGAACTCAAGCGCTCAGAACTTCTGAGGAACAAGCTTGCTTCACATAATGATGAGCGGGTCAGGTCTGTTTCTACCATTCCGAACTCTGCGAAAAGTTTCCTCCAAAAACCGATTTTTTCATGTCGTTGAAACCTCTCCATTCCCTCAGCCACGATAATGTTTTGAACCATACGTGGAAAGATAACTTCTTCAGTCATCTTTCTATACAAAACGTGATGATCCATGCAAGAGTTGATACAATCAAACATTGCACTGAATAAAAGAAGTGCTGCATCAAAGCGTTCGGGGAAATTTGGTGCATTTGTATTTGCCTCAAATTCTTTGACCACCACTATTCTTGGCTTGAGTTTTCTGATAACACCCATTAGAGCTTTCAAGTGATTGGGCCATACTAGTTGAGTCCAAAGACGCATGTCCGAGTAAATAGCCAACTCTTCATCAAATTCCAACTCAAAATAATTTTCCCTGAGGTCCTTCAGGTCTGATACAACCATCTTATATGAAAAAGGCAAATTGAGGGTCTCAGCGAAAGATGACAACCACTTGCCAGTCTCTTCCATTATCTTCTTAGAGGTTCCAACGGCCGATATCTTGAGATGTTCAAAGGGACATTCGTCTCTGACAGCTAAAGCTTGCATAATCAGTGTCCAGTGTGCGCCATTGTTAATTTGAAAATCTATCAGATGAACCCTTTTTGCTGATACTACAGCATTCAAGATGGATTCTGTTGCTGTAAACTCAGTAAAAAGAGTGAAGGGTGTTTCCTGTTGAGATGTCATCATTGCAGGTTGCATATAAACTTGGGCTAGCATCTCATCCAATGGCTTCCTTAGCTTCCCTACCAGTTCCTCTGTTGGAGCTATTCCCCACTCTTGTTCAATCTTCTTTTCAAGAGCTTCAGCGAAACAATACACTACTCTTTGGACAGGACTGCCGCTTTTAGAAGCAAAGCAACCACACAAGATGAGCAACTTCCTTGCTTGCACATATTGTTGATTGGCCACCTTTTCGGCAGCAGCTTGGAGTAGCAGTGCAAGTTCCAAGTCTCCAGGAACTTCAGAGCGGAGACCAGATAGAGTTCCAATGTGACTGGACACATAAGAAAGAACATCGATCTTCTGGGAGTTGAACTTAAATAGTTGCGCTTTTGCTGCCTTCATAAGGCTAGGGGTTGACAAAGCTGGATGGTGAGAAGTATCCATTGGTGTATCAGAGCTCAGCTCATTGAGATTTCCCTCCCTCAAACGCTTCAATTTGGTACCATGTTGCTTCAGAAATTCCAGCGATGTCAAAGGCAGAAACGGGCTTTCCTTCTTTCCTTCATCTAGATAATAGATTTGCGGTACTGAATTTTCATCTAGGGTAGTATCCATGTCTTTTATCTTTTCACTGAGAATAATAAAGAACAGAGATTGGCTTATGTAAAATTGCTCAGTCAACCACCTATTTAAAGCTCTGAAACTTCCTTCTTGCAAAAGATTCCTCTGCTCAAACTAAAATTGGTATAATATCAAAGCCAAAAGCTGTGTATCTTGACAAGTGGAATGCTCTCATGAACCAACAAAATCCCATGAGCAGCATGTAGTTGTCCTGACAGAGAATCCGTCTTTGGCGCGGCAAGGAACCTAGAAAAGTTCTAAATCCAAACGCATTCAGTCGAAATTTACCTTTTCAAATTATCCACAATGAATTAAACAACAAATTAAATATCTAAAGCTATGTGAGAATGAACAATAGCATTCCCGAAAAACTTCTTTGAAGCATTCCAATGAATCTTTAAATAGAATTATTATTGAGATGCAAGAACATGGTATCTTCCCAACACAAGAAATTGTATGGGATACACACGAGGAGTAACATACAAGTGCCGAATGACAAATATTGTCAACTGGGAATGAAAACAAGCATAAAAGATTGAAGGGTAAAAAACAAAAAAGCCCC
Source organism: Coffea eugenioides (assembly GCF_003713205.1). Lineage (NCBI taxonomy): Eukaryota > Viridiplantae > Streptophyta > Magnoliopsida > Gentianales > Rubiaceae > Coffea > Coffea eugenioides. The sequence goes on along the minus strand of NC_040044.1, from coordinate 32,821,027 downwards.
ATGTGATAAGTCTAATACACAGAAAAGCCCCCTATGGTTTCAAAATGTACAATACAACACCTCATGCTTTAAACTAAATTGTAAAGATGACAGAATCCGTTAAATTTAATGGAAATGGCTTATTGGAACCTAAAAAAAAAAATTTTTATACCTAATTTTTATCAAATATACCTATTCTACCCCTTAACCCTCAATTCTCTCTATTTAGAGAATAAAATAAATGATTTTTTTGAGTTGTCTTTTGCTTAATTATATCAAGGCATTTTGGTCATTTCGTCCATTTCCGTTAAGTTTAAAGGATTCCGTCACCTTTATAATTTAGTTCAAAGCATGAGGGGTCGTGTTGTATATTTTGAAACCATGGGAGGTTTTTCTGCGTGTTAGGTTTATCACGGGGGCGTTTTTGTTTTTTACCCAAGATTGAAAGAGTGAGGAGTAAAGTATTATTGATCGACAAGCAATTTCCTGGGGACGTTCATTGGCAAGAGTCATCCTAGGTGAAAAATGTGCTATGTGCAGTGGGAAGGTAGATTTTGCAGGCAATTGGTTTTCAGTTTCGTTTGTAATGGTTGCAGTAACCATTTTTGTTTCAGTCATCTTCTGATATTGGTTGTTGAAAAAATGACGATTCCACTCTAATAATAGCATAACCAAAACAGTGATAATTCTGGTGGAAAATGGTTGCATCAATAACTCAGCCAAATTAATCCCAGCAAACATGTTGCAGATGTAACTTTTTTATTTGTGGAACTAACGTGACCTTGACACTTTTTTTTTTCTTTTAATATATGAAATTCATGTAACCTTGATATTTATTTTTAATCGACTCTGAGAGTGATACCTAATTTCAATTATTCTATAACCTTGATTAGGATGCACATACTTCAACAGTTTCATGCACGATGAAAAAAAAAGATGTCCGACAATTCATCTTGTTTCTTGTTCTGTACGGATCCTCTATCCAACAATTAAATTTGGTTTTATGAGGTAAAGGTTAGTACTATATGAGGCAATTCAGCTCAGACCCTCTTATCCTACTTGGGATAAAGATTGCCTACATCTTTCTATTTAAATCTACCATTTTCTCCAGGGGGGAATAGTGGGGAGAGTTTTATTCAAACTTTTCAAGCTGTAAACTGTTTTAGCTGATCGGGTTGAACGGGATTGCAAGTTTAGGAAAGAAAGGGAAAAAAAAATTAACGGGTTTCTGGTAAACTAAAGAGGGTTTTAGGTATTTTGTCCACTAAACTCTTTTTTGGACAAATCGATAACAGAAAAAAATTTATATTGAAGGATTTTCTTAAATTTAGTTTTCCTGCAACTAGATGTGTTCGAAAGTAATAACCGAAAATTTTATTCCAATCAAATCGTCTGGCTTGTTTCGACTTAAGTTGTAGTTTGCTTTCTTTTTCTTTTTCTTTTTAAGGAGCAATTAAGTAGGTAATATATAGGGGGATGGAATGGTTCGGGAGAAAGTGTAAGTGAGAAATCCTTCAAAAAAGGGTAATAGATATAATTTTAGATCTTGTACAAAAGGTAAGATAGATTATTCGATATTACCTAGCCTAAAAGTGCAAGCGTTTAGATTGTAAATCTCCAATCTGCAGGTGAAGATTTGCGTCAAAAATTTTCAAAATGATTGATGGAGAACTTAGGAACTTAGAAGAAGTACAACCAATTTAGTTGCAAGGACCAATTTTGAATTCTCATAGACTAAGCGATTTCAGAAAATTTGATGAACTTCAATTCCCAAAACAATAATACAAAACTGGTTGTAAGAATTTTAAATATGTTGTTAAATTTCTGTGTAAATATCGCACTGTCAATAGGCAAGTCATGAATTCGTGATTTTATGACTAAAGAGCTCATGAAGCATTTCAAATCGGGTAAATTACATTTTATCCTTTTCCATTTAGCACTATTTCACATAACATTTATATGGTTTCAAAAGCTAATTATAGCCCATTATGGTCTAAATTAAGTATTAAAAGTAGCAAAAATCATTTTTAGTAATAGAAAGAGCTAAATTGCAATATAGATTACTCTTTAGACTCATGTGGCTCTCAAAAATTATACATAGGTCTCTGTGATTAACAAATAATTTTTATCTTGATATTTGGGTACTTTTTGACATTGAAAACCTTTTCTTAGAGAATAAGTTCTATCACTTTAACACTTTAATTTAGATTAGGGATTACGTATAACTTTTCAAAATCATAGCTCTGTTGTTTGATAGGAAAGTCGTACAAGAAAATGTATTGTGAAAAAAATGAAGTAAAGGCGGTAAAGAAAGTAGAAACTAAGTTTCTACACGTGTTTGGTCAACAAAAAAAATGATGCATGAAAATACAAATACAAATACAAGTACAAATTCTTGTGTTTATTTAGTTGAAAATCATGAGAAAATTGGTTAGTATGGTCATTAATAAAAAAATATTCTATATTTAACTTCTTCTTTTTTTTTGGTATTTAAAATATAACAAAACATGTAATAAATATAAAGTTTTGCATCATAAAAGAGTTGTTTATCTCAAATTTAATCACATTTTTTTTAACAATAAGTTTATATGTATGTATGTATGCATGCATCCATGCATGCATGTATATAGGATAAAATGGTCTAATGACCCTCAAACTATTACAAATTACAAATTTTGGCTCTTTAACTATTACATGGGCAATTTTAGCCCTCCAACTACAAAAATATGTATACTCGTTGTCTTTCTGTCTATTTGAGTTATTATGTCGAACAAAAATAGCAACACACTCAAGTGACTGGGGATAAGTAAGGGGTCGTTTTGTCTGCACAAGATGTGTGCCGGATTAAAATTATTCTACTACCAAATTAACTAATTTCATAAAACTCTCCATTTTTGGAGTAGAAAAAATATTTCCTCAACCCAAAATCCTCGACGAAAAATTTTGGCTACAATTGGCTGAAGGAGCGAAGATATCTCCGTCCGAAAGAGAAGAAGTTAATGTTCGTTGATTGATAACGAATTGGATAATTAGAATGAGGAATGATTTCTTTAGAATGAGGGATGATTTCTTTGGCCACCACTATCCTTGGCTTGAGTTTTCTGATTACACCCATTGGAGCTTTCAGGTGATTGCGCCATACTAGTTGAGTCCACAGACGCAAGTCCGAATAAATAGCTAACTCTTCATCAAATTCCAACGCAAAATAATCTTCCCTGAGGTCCTTCAGATCTGAAACAACCATCTTATATGAAAAAGGCAAATTGAGGGTCTCAGCGAAAGATGGCAACCACATGCCAGTCTCTTCCGTTATCTGCTTACAGGTTCCAACAGCAGATATCTTGAGATGTTCAAGGGGGCATTCGTATCTGACAGCTAAAGCTTGCATAATCAGTGTCCAGTGTGCTCCATTATTAATTTGAAAATCTATCAGATGAACCCTTTTTGCTGATGCTACAGCATTCAAGATGGATTCTGTTGCTGTAAACTCAGTAAAAAGAGTGAAGGGTTTTTCCTGTTGAGATGTCATCATTGCAGGTTGCATATATACTTGGGCTAGCATCTCGTCCAATGGCTTCCTTAGCTTCCCTATCAGTTCCTCTGTTGGAGCTATTCCCCACTCTTGTTCAATCTTCTTTTCAAGAGCTTCAGCGAAACAATACACAACTCTCTGGACAGGACTGCCACTTTTAGAAGCAAAGCAACCACACAAGATGAGCAACTTCCTTGCTTGCACATATTGTTGATTGGCCACCTTTTCGGCAGCAGCTTGAAGTAGCAGTGCAAGTTCCAAGTCTCCAGGAACTTCAGAGTGGAGACCAGATTGAGTTCCAATGCGACTGGCCACATAAGAAAGAACATCAATCTTCTGGGAGTTGAACTTAAGTAGTTGCACTTTTGCTACCTTCATGAGGCTAGCAGTTGACAGAGCTGGATGGTCAGGAGTATCCATCAGCGTATCAGAGCTCAGCTCATTGAGATTTCCTTCCCTCAAACGCTTCAATTTGGTACCATGTTGCTTCAGAAATTCCAGCGATGTCAATGGCAGAAACGGGCTTTCCTTCTTTCCTTCAGCTAGATAGGATATATGTGGTACTGAATTTGCATAATTTGCTGGACTTGTATCCATGTCTTTCCAGTTATCTTTTCACTGAGAATAATAAAGAGCAGAGATCTGATGGGACTAGCTCCAATAATTCATGTTTTCGTATTAAGCTTAAGACACTCAATCAGTTAGTCAGTATAGTTATTTTGACCCGTAGAATAATCCTTAAATTTTAAATGCTGCTGCAGTTGTAGCTTTGGCCATTGTGGCACTTCTAGGCAGAAAGCATTAATTTCTTTTATGTAGATTTCTTATTTTGTGTGGAGGTAACTGATTTCCTTATTGATTTAGTTACTTGAAGTAGTAGCCAAGAAATTTCCTATTTGTATGAGTTTGAGTTTAAAAATTAGAAATTATTTCCTATTCTGTATAAGTTAGATATTATTTCCTATTATGTATAAGTTTAGAAATTAACAATTATTTCCTAGGTGGGGGTTGGCATACTACAAAATGGCACACAAGGAAACCATGTAATCTTTACATGGAGTGAGAGAGGTTCATAGGAAGTGAGAGAAATTATACAAGGATTGGGTTTGAATTAAAATTCTATTTTTATATAAGCTTTATTGTTTTATAATAGGTACAATGTTGGAGTTGAAACACGTTATATCTGTTATATCTTGTGTATCGTTTATGTTTTATGCTTGTGATTTGTTTTTCATTAAATTGTTGTTTACTTGATGTGTCAATAGTTATTTGTTCTGCACCTAGATCCCAACAACGGGTATCGGAATGGGGTTGAGGCACTTGCTTGAAGCACTAATGCAAGTTCCAGGTCTCCAGGAAAGTCATAGTTGAGACATTTTGAGTTCCAAAACAACAGGCCACATAGGAGAGAACATCAGTCTTCTCTGGTAATTGAGCTCAAGTAGTTGGGCTTTTGCTAACTTCATGATGCTAGCAGTTGACAAGTCTTGATGGTAAGAAGTATCAATTGGTCTATCAGAGCTTAGCTCATTGATATATCCCTCCCTCAAACGCTTCACTCGGGTACTATATGTTGCTTCAGAAATTGCAGCGATGTCCAAGGGAGAAACGGGCTTTCCCTTATTCCATCAGCAATATCAGAGACGTGTGGTGAATCAGCAAATTTTGCTAGAATAGAATCCATTTCTTTTTCCGGGCTTTTCACTGAAGAATAAAAAATCGAAACCTGTGTAAAAATTTCTCAGCACACTACTTATATAAAGACCAATTTTCATTCTTAAACAAATCTTAAAGAATCCTTGGCTCAAACTGGAAATTTTGATCAAGATATATTAATGTAATCTTGACAGGCGGAATGCTCTTTTGGAAACCAACAATCCCATTGGAAATATGTGGTTGTGCTGACAAAGGATCTGTCCAATCTTTACTCTAGATTTCCTGAATTATCACCCAGAATGATCTAGGATTAGGAAATCTTAAAACCCGTGTAAGAATTCAGAAAAACATTCCCTGAAATAAGTTGAAGTATCCTAAATGAAGCATTGAACATAACCAAGTATCAGATGCAAGTAGACGGTATTTCCCCAACACAACAAGAAGTACTTGAAACGAATTCACATAATATGGATAAGTTGCCGTAAAAGAAAAGAAAAAGCCATGAAACAAGGATAAAACACAGATGATTGGCAACCAAATTTCTTGGAAGAATTCAGACAGTAGGAACCGTTTTGATTGGATGAAAACCAGTGTATGCTTATTCCACAAATCCTAAGGCCTCCTTTTAGTTCTCATTCTCATATTGGTTATTGGAAGAGACGATTCCACTTTGACCGTAGCAAGAATTGTGGATTATAAAATTCGATACATCAATAACTCAGCCAAATTAGTCCCAGAAAGCATCCTGCAATATAGTTTTGTATTCAGGAAACTAATGTAACCTCAGCAGAAAGCACGATCTAGAGAAAGATTTCCAACAAGTCGTTTTGTTCCTTGTTTTCGCTTCCAAGCCTTTATAGTTACTATTAAAGCAGGTGATTTTGTACCCCGAAATACAAATTCTATCAAGTTTTGATTCTCAACATCTTGTTGCAATACTTGTACTTAGAAGTCATAGATCTAAAAGATGTTCAAATTTTTCTAAACTATGATGATGCTATACCACCGTGTATTCATACTATTGTGTCATGTCAAATATTTTATATACTCATGGCAACATTTTACTTAAATCATAAATGTTACACTTTTTTAATTTGCAAAACAATAATGCTGTTAAGCAGGAAAGAAAGGTGGACAAGTCAAGCATGGAAGTAACACACAGGGTTTTATAGATAGTAATAAAGCGAAAGGCTGAATCGTACGCGCAAAATCAATTTCTAGGAGCCAGCAAATGAATTGGTTTACTTTATTTCTTTCATTCCAGCTCACCTGTTATGAGAACTTCTATAGAAATATAACAAATTTAGTTACGTGGAGAATTTTGGAATGACTACAGATTAACGGATTTCAGAAATTTGATCAAATTAAATACCAAAAAATTCAGAAAAAAAATCAACGAAATTTGTTAGAATTTCAATTTGTGTCTTTAAATTTCAGAGTAAATCTGACATTGTTTTACACCATTTCTCGGAAATCCTCTGGACAAGTTAGTGAACTCCTATGGCTTGATGACCGAAGAGTCTAAGAAGCATTAAAATGCCGCGTAATTTAATTACTTGTTGTATTGGCACAGACCAAGAAGCATCTTCTGTTGAAAGAGTCAAGAATATTAATTTCCATTTATTATGAAGTTAGAAATATCATTTTTAGTGATGGAAAAAATGGCCTTTTTGCCAATGTTTCTGACCAAGTCTTTTGGTTCCACACAACTCCATTTTCATTTTCATTTTCAGAGACCCGATTTCTCCTCGATTACAAATCTACACCTATTGGCTAACGAGCCATTTAGAGAGCTAAAGGAAATTGCCAAGAACCATCAAGAGTTAAGATCAGGTTGACTTGAGAAGTATCGCCACTTATACCCAGTGATAAACAGATTTTAGATAAACTCAAGGAATTAGGAGAAAAAAGAGTATTGTTTTTTTTTTCTCTAGGGCAAATTGCACTTTATCTGCCTATGGTTTAGTGTTTTCGTACATAACCCTCATATGGTTTCAAAAATTATACATAATCCCCTCATGATTTAATTAAAGCGTCAAAGTGACGGAAATGATCATTCATAACGAAACCTATTAAAATATCGAAATTATGCTTGTTTAAAAATTAAAATGGTTGAAATGACCAAGATATATAAATATAATATACATAACACACTAACCATGTATAATTTTATATTTTACCATATAACCCCTTTATGATTTTATACTTTACCATATAACCCCCTTATGGTTTTAAAAATATACACATAACCCTCCTGTAGTTAAGAAATAATTTTCAACTTTACATAGAGGTATTTTTGACATTTTAGATGACTCCGTTATGGATTGCAAATTCCGTCACTTTAACACTTTAATCCAAATCATGAAAGGGTTATGTATAACTTTTGAAACTATAAGGGGGTTATATATAAAAATACTAAACCACAAGGGATAAAGTGTAATTTTTCCTTTTCTCTAAAAAAGATGGCATGAAATGCTATTCTTGATGGACCTTAATGCTCACTGTGCAAAAAAAAAAGCAATATTTAGGGCGCTACCTATCGTAATTGCTCTTTCTTTAGCTGGGTAGTGATCAATTTACTTGTTCTTCACTTTCAAAGACTCCAATATTAATGGTATCAATTAGAACTTTTGCTTGACTTTCTTAAAAGGATAAATTGGCTTGACTTGAGAAGTGAAACACACTCAAGTCGACTCCAGTCTCCTAAAACTTGACAAGCATGTCCATGTTATATTGAACAGTCTTTATGGCTGGAAGAAACCGTGGAAAGACCACAGAGTCTAGTGTTGCAATGGTGGGGTGGGGTCTCCAACTAGCTTTATCTCCAGTATAAATTGTGCACACTTTAAGCCATTTTTAGTTCAACATAGAAAAATCACAAAAAAAAAAAAAAATCATGGGTTCTTTAGCTAATCATCAAAACCCATCGTTCGAACTTCTTCTGCTCCTGCTTATCTCAGTTTTGGCTCTCCAATTTGCTTCAGCTTCTGTTGAGGAGGCTGAAGCCCTTTTGAAATGGAAAGCCAGTTTTTCAAACCTGAACAACACCCTCCTAACATCTTGGAATCTTCAAAACACTCGTAATCATCCAAAAGCAAGTGTCAGCCCTTGCACTTGGTTCGGTGTGTCGTGCATTGATGGCAGTGTAAGCACGTTAAACCTCACAAATTTAAGGATCAATGGTACGCTTTACAGTTTTCCATTTTCATCTCTTCCAAATCTTGAAAAGGCTGATTTAAGCATGAATGAACTTTCTGGCAGCGTACCTCCTCAGGTAAGCAAGCTTTCGAAGCTCAAATATCTTGATTTGTCCTATAATAAATTCTCTGGAACCATCCCACCTGAAATTGGCCTCTTAACCAACCTTCAATTCCTCCACTTGAACGAGAACTACTTAAATGGCTCAATTCCTCAGGAGATTGGCCAGTTAAGGTCTCTCGTTGAGCTTGTCTTGTGTACAAACAACATTACGGGCCCTATTCCTGCCTCCTTTGGCAATCTGAAAAACTTGAATTATTTATATCTCTATGAAAATCAACTTTCAGGTTCTATTCCTCGTGAAATTGGAAACCTCAACAATCTTGTTGAGGTTGACATCAACAACAACCAGCTGACAGGCCCTATTCCAGCCTCGATTGGTAACCTGAATAACCTAGTGCTTTTGCATCTTTTTGAAAACGCCCTATCTGGTTCCATTCCTCCTGAGATAGGAAAGTTGAAAAAACTCCAGAGTCTGAGCCTATGGGGAAATAAGCTCACTGGTCCAATCCCAACTTCACTAGGTAACCTAAGGGATCTGACTCTTTTGCATCTATATCTGAATCAACTTTCTGGTTCAATCCCGGAAGAGTTAGGCAACCTGAAGTCTCTGGTCAAATTGGAAGTAACTGAGAATCAACTTAACGGGTTGATTCCTACTTCACTTGGCAATTTGATAGAATTGAAAACTCTGTCTCTTCGCCAGAACCAACTTTCTGGCTCCATTCCCCCAGAGCTAGGGAAACTGACAAAGTTGGTTGTCTTGGGAATGGATGAAAATCAGTTCTCTGGTCATTTACCAGAAGGGCTATGTAGCAGTCAAACTCTTCAAGACTTCTCTGTCAACAATAACAGCCTTTCTGGTCCAATTCCAGAAAGCTTGAAAAACTGTGCAAGTTTAGTCAGAGCTCGATTTGATGGGAACCAGTTCACTGGGAACCTGTCTGAATCGTTTGGTATTTATCCACACCTTGAATTTATCTTTCTTAGCAACAACAGCTTTTCTGGGGAGCTCTCAAACAACTGGGGTAGATGCAAAAACTTGACAACTCTTTCAATTGCAAATAACAGCATCACAGGTCACATTCCTCCAGAATTTGGGAATCTGCCTAGTCTGGGCTTCCTTGATCTTTCTTCAAATCAGATAGCTGGGGAGATTCCAAAGGAACTTGGGAAGCTGAAGTCCATTCAACGGCTGCTTTTAAATGACAACCAACTCTCGGGTGGTATACCTCTAGAGTTAGGATCACTGACAGATCTATTCTCTCTCGACCTAGCAGTGAACTTATTAAATGGATCAATTCCAGGAAGCATAGGAGAGTGCCAGCGACTAACCTTTTTGAACTTGAGCAGCAATAGTTTAAGCCACAGTATTCCATCCCAGTTGGGTAAGTTAATTCACCTTGACCTTCTTGATTTGAGCCACAATTTCCTCATCGGAGAGATACCAACTGAATTTGGAAGTTTGAACAGTCTGGAAACGTTGAATCTCTCCCATAATAACCTTTCAGGTGTCATTCCAAAGGCTTTGGCAGAATTGCCCGGTATTCAGCATATTGATTTATCTTTCAATGAGTTAGAGGGTCCAATTCCTTGTGGAAAAGCATTTGCAAATGCCATTATTGAACAACTTAAAGGGAATAAAGGTTTGTGTGGCAACATTACAGGGGTACGACCGTGTGATAGTCCTCAATTGGTCAAAAAGCATGAGAATGGGCAGAAACTTGCTCTCATAATTGCACTCCCTCTTGTTGGAGCACTCATGCTTTTTTCTGCGTTTGCTGGAATTCTCTTTTTTCACGAAAAAAGAAAGGGAGATCCAACAGTGAAAGACGGGGAAGTAAAGGGTGGAGATGTGTTCTCTATATCCTTATTTGATGGCAAAGAAATGTATGAGAACATCTTAAAAGTGACGCAGGATTTTGATCCAACATTTTGCATAGGGAAAGGAGGTCATGGAAGTGTTTACAAGGCAAATCTTCCACCGGCTAACACAGTGGCTGTAAAGAGACTCCACCACTTGTCTGAGTCTGCAGATCAAGAAGGTTTCTTGAAGGAGATAAGGGCCTTGACAAAGATCAGGCATCGAAACATTGTGAAGCTTCAGGGTTACTGCTCAAGTGCCAAATACTCGTTTTTGGTTTATGAGTACCTTGAAAGAGGCAGCTTGGCTAAACTTTTGAGCATTGAAGAAGAAGCTAAAAAATTGGATTGGCAGAAAAGGATAAAAATCATTAAGGGCATTGCTCATGCTCTGTCCTACATGCATCATGATTGTTCGCCGCCTATAGTTCATCGAGACATTTCAAGCAACAATGTTTTGCTTGATTCAGAGTATGAAGCTCATGTTTCAGATTTTGGCACGGCTAAGCTTCTGAAGATAGACTCGTCTAACTGGAGTGCAGTAGCAGGCACCTATGGATATGTTGCACCAGGTAATATAGTTTTTTTTCTCTTATGAACCATTCAAGAAGTTAATTACAGCATGATCACAAAGTTAATGATGACATGATTTTGCCTTGCAGAGCTTGCCTACACAATGAGAGTAACTGAAAAATGTGATGTGTATAGCTTTGGGGTCCTAACCCTTGAAGTAATCAAAGGCAGCCATCCTGGTGACTTCATTCCTCACCTTACATCGCCCACATCTGTGAACATCCAACTGAAAGACTTGATGGACCAACGACTTCCGTATCCTGGTCAGGAAGTTGAAGAGACTCTGGTATCAATTCTCAAGCTTGCAAGGGCCTGTCTGAATGTTGATCCTCAATCAAGGCCAACCATGCACATGATTTCTAGTCTTTTATCAATGGGTGCACAAGCACTGCCTAAGCATCTCCATGGTGACTTTCAGCTGTCTTAGGATTTCTTGACATTAATCTGTCGCATGGGCTACATTATTTTCTTTGTCGTCACATCTCCTCTTTAAATTTAGTTTTTCTATTGGCTTCCACTTTATGAAGCTTGAAAGGCATAAAACCTGGAAAATAATGGTATGCTGGAGAGGGTAGGCTTGCTTGATGTAACACTGCTTCATATGTGTATTGTGTACTCTACATTATCAACTATCTTTCAGCATGAAAGCAACAAGAAATATCGATTGCTAGGCAATATGCAACAAGCTTCTTTAAACATCCGAGACAAACCACAGAAGATTGGGCAAAAGCTAAATCACACCTTAGGCGAACAGTTCCAACTTCCAACGCATCTCTTCCTTGTATAAGTTCATTAACTTTCAATGCCTTGTATTTGACTACTGCTAAGCATAACTTTCAAGTTCTAGCTAACAAAATCTGCGCACCTTTGTAATAGAAGATTCTGAACCATGCTTCTGCTGGCTGCTTCGAGATGAATGACTGTGACGCTCCTTTCCACCTGGTTTGGAAGAAGCATTGCCATACCATACCATTCCAACAACAGCAATAATCATGCCAATGACCACATGTAAATTAAGACCCTCTTTCCCGAAAAATAAGAACCCCAGGATCAAAACAAGAAGGGTAAATTACATTTTACCCCCCTGTGGTTTACCCTTTTTTTTACATAACCCCACTATGGTTTCAAAAGCTATACATAACCCCCTCATGGTTTGGATTAAAGTGTCAAAGTAACGGAAATAGTCACTCGTAACGGAACTTCTAAAAATGTCTAAATTACCCTTATAAATACATGACACATTAACCCCCTATGATTTTTATATTTTACCATATAACCCCCTTATGGTTTAATACTTTACCATATAACCCGCTTATTATTTTCAAAATATACACATAACCCCCCTTGGTTAATACATAAATTTCAACCTTACATAAGGGTATTTTTGACATTTTAGGTGACGCCGTTACGAGTGACTACTTCCGTTACTTTGACACTTTAATCCAAACCATAAGGGGGTCATGTATAGCTTTTGAAACCATAGGGGGGTTATGTGGAAAAACGCTAAACCACAGGGGGGTAAAGTGGAATTTGCCCAAACAAGAATGGTTTTCATATGGCCAAGGACCTGGAATGAGACAGCAGTAAATCTGCCAATGCAGATGAACTGGCTCAGATTTGTTCCAACTGCAAAAGTGCATGAAAGGACTATAAACACCTGAGAAGATGCCCAAAGATAAAATAGTGTGAGGAAACACCTTAAAATAAACAAGCACCTCAAGAAAAGGCATCCTTATGTTATGATAAACAAATTAAAGGGAAAAAATAAATGTGACAACAATTATAAGGTTTATAAATTAAAATGCCATTAAAAAGAAGTTAAGATCAAACAGACAAACAGAATGAGAATAAGAGCAGAAAAAGTAGTGTGCGTGACTACGAGCAGAAAAAGCAGTGTGCGTGGCTATCCACAAACCATGCTATTATATTCAAAAAATATGAAGGGAAAAAGAAAAGAAGTTTGAAAATTAAAAAATAAACAAATAAATTGTGTATCTTTCCCACAGTTGGCAAAATTTAATTGGGACAGCTCATCAAGTCAACATCTTATGCTAGATCTGTCACTCCTGTAAGGCTGTGAATCCACTATCCTATGTCGTATGATAATTTAGAAACGTATTACAAACTCAAACAAATAAGAGTTCATCATATATGGCAGAATTCTTTTCCCTTCTAAGCATGACATGCGGTGAAATACAGGTCTGTAAAACAAAAAAGGGGTTCAACATGTGGAAAATATTCAACAGACATCGGGCAAGATATACAAAAGGTTTTTTTGGCAGGGCATGATGCACTATTTTGCAAACAGTGAACTATTACCATTTGCATATCATACTTTCAGTGGAATAAAACCTGTTCCAGCATGAAATTAACATTTGTATAGGTTGCATGCTAGTAAGCATGCCAAAAGTTGAGTACAATAAGCAAAATTTGATGCATCCGCAGCAATGCCACTTCCCAAGATTAAAAAGCACATGATTATCATCTAATTAAGAATGAGAATGTAACATAAGTATAACCATAGGAGAAACTGGGATGATCACAGTTAACATGAGCATCGGGCACAAAGACTTACCAAAGATGGTACGTTGAAGTTAAAGGCATCAATCCTCTTGTTTGTCAACCAATAATCTAGAAATGGGCCTACTAGCAGCAAAGATGCAGCCTGGGCTGGTGCTGTATGTCCTAGAAGATTGAATGAGCTAAGAGAGTATTTCCGTGGAAGGAAATGAACAAACTGCATAAGAAAGTCAAGTTCTTAGATTAACCTGAGGTTCCAAGCATTTCAGATGCACAAATAAGAGATTAAGCACCAAACAGTATTTTTTTCTTTTGAATATAAATAATATATCTATAAGCACCAAAAGCAACTTTAAAAATACGTAATTGTGGGGGATAATTACATAAAATTACAGGATTCGTATTCTGCATTTCTTCAGAAAAATTTTCAGATGGACAGGGGAGCAAAAGATGTCACATGCTTTATGCATCTGGTGTCGGATATTAGTAGGGCATCTACTAACTATAATAGACAAATTGCATCAAAAATTTTTTTTTTCTCTTTAATAAACCTTTCATCATATCACCAGGACTGGTAATCGTGGGGTCTGCATGATCTAATGTTGCATTAACCAGATGAACGATCAAGACATCATACAACCTTACATACAGAATTGAGCAGAGGAATAAACAACTTACATACTGTTGGAGAGAAGTACTCCAAACTGCAATAAAGGCAGCAACAAATCCTTTAGTGTTGACACTAACATTAGTGACTGTGCAGACGCCAACACCCAGGAGGACAAGAGCAATGCTGAGCTTTGTATCTCTTGAATATCTAATTTTGTCAAACACAACTTCCAATAAGCAGGAAACAGGGATCATACTCAGCTTTGCTATCTGACAAGAACAAAATTTATGTCATTCACTCAATTATCAGAGGTCATCTTCAACATACAGTAAAGTTATCAGTGAACAGTCTCCAAAATGGAGCTAATCACAAATACCTGGTCAAGTTGCAGTTCTCATTGAAGCAAACCTCAGTGTTTATCTAATTAGATTGCTTCAAATGTTTAGTCACTTTCTTTGCTTTGTTGGCTTGTCAGGCAGAGAGGGAACTGAAACCGTGGATTGCCAAAGATGATGATCTTGGTCAGAAGATGTGGAGGATCAATCAACGCATTGTAAAAGTGATTGTGGAGCTAATGAGAAATCATGATACACCTGAATCATTGGTAATTCTATCCAGTGCTTCAGACCTCCTGTTACGCGCCACAGATGAGATGCTCGTTGATGGAGAAGCATGCACTTTACCGCAACTGGAGGTAGCTGATTCTAATTATTTGAATGAGCAGCTGTCCTTTCTTTTTTCTTTAAAATTGTAAAGACTTTTGAATTGCTAAATTTAAATGTTCAATTTTGCCCTTTCCTAATCTTTTCCATATATGCTTGTTCGAAATTATGAATGAAAGTATTGATCTTTTTCCTCAAAAAAAAAATGTTTTTTTTTATGGATAAATCTATCATACATTGACATTGTATACGCTAACGGATCTAAATACATCCCACATGTAAAATGTAGAGATCAAATCCAAATTGAAATCATGTGGCATATATGCAGGCCTGGTTGTGTATACACTATTAATGTAGGAAAGATTAATTCTTACACACACTGTTTACTGACTAATTTCCTGTATTTGCATCCTCTAACAATGAAAAAGCTCCTCGAAGCAACTGCTAGAGCGCTCCAACCTGTACTCGAGTGGGGAGAATCCGGATTGGCTGTGGCCGATGGCCTTTTGAACCTATTGAAGGTAATAGACCCATGTAAATAACATTCTTTAGTGCTGCTTCTAGAAACGTAGTGTGATTTACATTGAAATTTAATGAGGATTTCTGTATGCCATGTGACATAAATTAAGTCTCATTTTTGCAAGAAGACGTGAGCATCATTAGGCATCAGAGATTACATTTTGTTCATCAAACAATTTGATGGGTTGATTGCAAACTGACACATCTAGTACAATTGTTTGATTGCTAATTTGCAGTGCCGATTACCAGCGACAGCGCGCTGTGTCTCTCATCCAAGCGCTCATGTTCGGGCTCTTAGCACATCAGTTCTTCGTGCAATTCTGTATGCTGGTTCACTAAAAGCTAGTGGGAAAAAAGTGGACAAAAATGGCATTCATGGCCCTGCTTATCAGTATTTAAGTGTAGGCAATATCAACTGGCAAACTGATATTGAGAAGTGTTTAACATGGGAAGCTCATAGCTTACTTGCAACTGGAATGCCTACTCAGTTTCTTAGTACTGCTGCCAAAGAATTAGGCTGTACCATATCCATCTGAAACTAATAGTAACATATTGGTAATTTGACTGTTCTTGTGTTTAACAAGTGGATCTAGAACAACAGACACTACAATTGGTTTGATATCTGCTTGCTAAAGCTGCTGTAGACTGTAGTATGCGACTTTTATTTGGTGTCACATTCCATTGTCATAATCCTTCATTTAGGGATAAATGCCAATTTGCCATGCAGTTAAACTTTGTGGATGAGATATGCAACAGAAGTTAGTGAATGCAGTAGTGGAAGTTTTCCCCATAAGGGTTTAAAATATCATGCTCCAGTTTTCAGACAAATTAAAGAGTTTGTTAGATAAGATTCAATAGTCAATGACCAGAGTTGAACTGCAAATAGAATAGACTGGGTTTATTGCAAAACAGGTTCTGATAAGAGAGATTTTGGAAACAAAAATGAGCCACCACATGGAGAATGACAAGCCACTGAAAGAGATTCTCCTGCAATTGATGTCTTGCAGCAGCTTTCTTCAGGAGAATGGATCTCAATACAAACTACAGGCATATTTGTGCAAATTTAGGCCTGCAGATGCCATCAATATGACTAATTATTATAAGAAGAAGAGGACGCTGAGACGACCAAGATGTAAAAAGCCAAATTATATGTTACTAGCAGATGTTCACCATGCTTGCGCATGGTGGAAAATCATAATTATGCCCAACCCAGTTTTGGCTAATAGTTATAAATATTATATATGAAAAAAATTGCATAATATTTTTTAAGTGTGTTAATGTGTTAATCTTTTAACAAAAACTAAGTCATAAATTAGAATAATATTTTTTGTTATAGGATGTTTAGTAGGGTTAATCCACAATTGAATAATAGCTGGACACAGGTCAATTTTGATATTCACAGAAAAGAAATAAGTTTGTTGTATTTGAATTATTATTTACTAAAACAAATGTATGATAAAAGCTAAGAAATGGATAATTAGACTTTCACTGCTACTGAAGTTAAAATTATCTATTTATCTATAAGATACAAGACTAACATTACAAGAATTACCATCCACATGAAAATAATCTCTATAAGAATTGAGCTTCTTATTGCCAACACGATGTAGGTTATCATTTTTCCAATCATCTCACTGCCTTGCCTTTTCTTGAATAGCAACATCATCATCATCCTCCTCTTCACAACGTCTCAAGTCATCCTTAGGACCTTAGCCAATGTGACAGTAGTCAATTTCTATAATAATCAACAACCAAAATGTGAACAACATTTTTCAGTAAAACCACTACAACTTCTGATCTAAGTAGGTGCATAGCATCTCTTAAAATATAATTGGCTTCTTGATTCATCATATATCAAGTCAACAAAATCGAAGTAGCATCTCTAACATGTTTGAACATTTGATGGTGTTTAGAAAACCATGCAGATGACCTATTAGTCTATTTAAAAACAGAAAAAGGAAACTATAGAAGGAAATAAAAAAAAAATAGAATGTAGTGTGTGTCTCTGATGTAGAGAGAGGTAGAGAGAGCATTTGCTAAAGAAACAGGGTAGGATACAATATAGGTTCTCAGGTTGTATTAGGAAAGCTGACTATGAACTCCAATGATTCTAGCCTCGTTTGGAGACAATAAAAGCTTGGTTAATGGGATAATTATCTAGCACCATGCAAGCAAAAAGGTCCTTGCCCCCTTGCAAAAACGACCATTTGTTCTTGATCATTCCAAAGAGCTAGGGAGTAAAACCACCTAAAGCAAAGCCAACCAAAATGCATTGAACATTTACCATGCTCAAGAACAAACTTAGGGAATAGAGTAACCTTCTGCTATATTGCACAAGAGCCAAAATTTACAGCCTTAAAGCACCACATAAAATTGAGAAATTCCTCAAATTTAAAGAAAGATGGCTAACTATTTTCTTTATCGATCAAAAGAAAATATATAACAAGTACTTTTCAGTTACATAAAACTTGCCATTCATCCACTAAGGAATGTTAGTAATCCATGACAAAATCTTCAAACATGCAACTACAACACTGGAAAAAAAAACTAATAACAAATCTAAAAGGAAAAAAAAGGTGCCAAGAAAACAGGATCTCCAACAGCGAGACATTTGCATGTTATTCTTGCTGAAGAAAAAATATTGGTTGAAAGGTTAAGGTATTACGTTTTAAACTTGAATTCCACCATTGATATATAAGAATAGGGTAGAAATTCACGTGAGAAGAAATTATCTAAAATTTGTCAATAATGGTCTGAGATGCTATGTGCCAAAGAAATATTAGGAAGAAAGGACATATAAAACATACTGCAAGAGAGTAAGTAATTAGGGCATAATGGAAAGAAAAAATTTTGCATTTCATATTTACTTGTCAAACAATAAATTATTTGTTCAGCTTGAATTTTACCATTGGAAATTAAAAATAGTAAACAACTCACGTGAGAAGAACCTTTCAAATTTTTCCCTTTTTTCCTTTTAGACCTCCTAAAATTTTTCATTAATGGTTTGAAATGCTCTAAGCTCAGGAGAAAGTAGAAGAAAGAAAAAAATAGATAAAATATATGCGCAATAAAATAAGAAATGAGGTCATACAAACCTTACCTTTTAATAAATTCTCAAACCTAAATCGCAAACTTTAAATAAACAATAAATGGACACATATTTCTGAAAAAAAAGTTCCAACAAAACCCACAAAAAATGAAATCTGTCAACAAAATTGTTTATGAAGGGAAAAAATTCTAGATATTTTGGGTACCTATATCAGATTTTTCCACATCTTAGTAGAGGGACAATGGTTCTTGCTCCTGCGTTTGGAGAGACTGAATCAAAACAAAGAAGGAAAATGTTACCGAAAAAAAAGAAAGAAAACAGGGACATTAAACATAGGCAAAAAGGGTGAAAGTTTACCATGATTACGTTTGGGGAAAAAAATGATTCAGATGACTGAGATGAATCAAACATCTTCCCCCTTCATCTTTGTTTCCTCTTTACTATTATTTGAATAGAGAGCTTGAGAGGAATTGACCATTAACGAAGAAGTGAGGAGAAATGGGTGAGACAAAGGAGTCATCTGCCTTTTTTTCTATTCTGTTCTGGTGGGCAACCGAAGAGCAGGGGAAAAAAATTTGAGAAGTGAGAGACTTTGAGAAAGTTTCCGAGAGGGGAGGCGGTGAAACGTGTTACTTGGCACATTGGACAGAGAGTCCGAACAGATGCATGCTTTACTTTTTTATGCTTTTCATACATACATGCAAAACCTTTTTCGTTCCAACTTCCAAGACAACAAAAGAAGAGCCTTTCTATTAGTCTCTTTTGGATTCCAACACACGAATATTCATCAAAACAAAAAAATTCTCACACAAAACCACGTGCAATGCACATGGAGGACGACCATGTTTTGGCATCTCTTCCCGGTTTATATACATTCTTTAAACAAATACAGGGGACCATGGTTCGTAGTCATCGTCCGGCCTGGAATCGGAGTCGCATCAGACAGGCTGGAGGAGAATTGGAGGCCGAGAATGGAAGCGGAAAGATCCCAAAGGGGGGGAAGAAGACAGGGAGAAAAGGCAAAAGATTGAGAACAAGTAAAAGAAGAAAAGAAAACAATTTGGATTGAAATTTTTGACTTCTTTGTTGAAAAGAATCGAAGAAAGTTTTGACAATCTGCCTTAGCCTTGTTTGGATTGCGATTTTTCGTCGGAAAATTACGTTGTTTTCCGTGATCACATTTCCCTATTACCTTTTTCCCTCACATACATCAAATCGCTACAGTAATTTTTCCATGAAAAATCATGGAAAATGCAATCCAAACACAACCTAAGTTTCTTCTAAAGCTGACTACCATAAAGTTGAAATGAACCATACTAGCTAAGATAGAAATTTCTTGCTAGTATTTTGTTTTCCAGCTATGAGAATCAAATAATCAACCAGCTATCTCTCCAGCTTCCACATGCCTGTTATCGTGTTGATGGATAGACTTATAGTGTAAATAGCTAGAAATGTTGATCTTTAGTGCAATCCATAAGAAAAATGACAAAGTTTCGGCACCTTTTATACCATTGGGGGAATTCCCCAAGTCTGGATGTGCTTATAAATGTCACTCCGAAACCTCACCCGAGTGCAGCACCAAAAGAACAAGTCAAATGCAGGTATATTGAATGGTTTAATAGAAGATTTCAGAGAGGTGTGATTTTGACTTCATTGAGACTGGGAACATCAGAAACATAAACATTTCTTCTTCCTCGTCTCACAAGAGAAACTAAGAAATAGCAAAGAAAATGCAGTAGTCTATCAATAAGGTTAAAACAGTAGTCAATCAGCTAGTCGGTAATCATGCCCAGCAGTTGACAGAATCCATAAATTTCATCTCCTGCAGCAGTCCTAGATTTCGTACTCATTCTGCAACTTCCAGGCTGAAAGAGATTGAAATGGGGCACCCTTCCACCCCATGATCAGACATTTCCCATCCATGTCCACAGTACAAGAACTCAAGCGCTCAGAACTTCTAAGGAACAAGCTTGCTTCACATAATGATGAGCGGGTTCGGTCTGTTTCTGCCATTGACAGGTGCCGAACCTGTGCAATAATAATAAATAAAACCTAATTACCACCTGAAGCAGTCAATAATCAATTCTAGTACTGGAGCAGGGATTCTAGGTGTGCAATGGGTTACTTGATTCACCCTATTCCCGAAGAGTTTGCTTAATCCGATATACCCGAATTAATTATTTAACTGATTCCACTAACTAGTAGATAGTGGCAAGCAGGGTCGTCTCCTCAGGGACTAGCGAGAAATTTATTTCTTTTCAAGTCAAAACAAATAGGGGGTTTTAGAATAAAATGTTAACTAAATAATTTAACTGCAGAAAAGTAATTGATTAAAAGAAATAATTAGGAGAGTTCTAGCCAAGGGTACACTTCAGAAATGGTTCATGCACTGATCATCAATTCACAGATAATTCCAACATTTATTAATAGATTAGTTATAATTGTCATGCACGCGATAAACAACTAACCCTTCCTTAATTTATCGATAGTTAAGGTACGACTGTTAACTATTTTCCTAACCCAAAAACAACCCTAGGTACGACCGTAGGATTTAATTTCTAACTTGTATTAATAATTAGAAAGGCTCAATCCTAACTAACAAACACGCTACGAGAGTTTGTTTAAATTAGATCATATGTTCCCCTGACATAAACCCGATTACGCCAGTTGCTATTAAGACAGAGATAACGAACAATTACGGATTCAATTACCCCTATTTAGCAGAATAGCCTATATGAATAATTAATTATTGCGCATTAACCAATCATACACAAGGCTATAACAATTAAAATCAAGGAACATATAAATATCAATAAATGAAGAAAATAATTAAAAATGGTTTAGATCTCACAGTAATCGTTGAACCAATTCGTCAGTTGCCCCCTTGACTAGAATTAGAGAATTAGCCCTCCATCAATGGAGGACAAATCGCGTGTGCTGATTTGGGAAAGGTTTGCGACTGTCTCCTCCAACTTCGGTCAACAATAGGAGGAAAAGCAAAGGATTTTATTGCGTCCAATTGTCTCCAAAAATCCAACATAAAAGCTATGTTTTCAGAACCGGACCGGATAGCGACTCGGCCGAGGTCAGGGGTCAATGGGTTCGACCGGGGGTCGATAGGGGTCGAACCGGATGACGTCATAAATAAAAATTATTTAAAAATTAAAATATTATATATATAATATCTAATAATATATTGATATTAATAAAGGTATATTCATATATATTTGATGTTTCAAATATATTTAACAAGAAAATACAAATAAATTAGAACAATCAAGTAGCAATTTATATTATTTAATAAATATTAACAAGTTTAGAATTAAAATTATGAATTTAATTGAAAAATAACATCAAATTTTAGGACAATATTTATAAAGTATCAAATATTTGAGGTATATCAATAAGTTTTAACAATTTAGGGGGTCAAAACATAATATTAAAAAGTTTGAATTTTTTAAAAAAAAATTACTGTTGAACCGAAAAAACCGGTTTTTGTCCGGTCAAACCCGGTTTTTGACCGGTTTTGACCGAGTTTTAAATTTCCGGTTTTTTTATATGACTCGGACCGGCTACCTGGCCGGTTCCCGATTTGATCGGTTTGACCGGCCGGTCCGGTCCGAGTTTCAAAATAGAGCGTAAAAGAGAGTCTGATGCCTTCTTCCACTTTCGGTCAAAGCCAACTGAAAAGCAAAGCCACAAGTGTCAATAATGGCGGCTCAATTGTTTTCTTCTCCTAATTGCTCACAAGCATACGAGAAAAGCTCTTTCTTGATTTCTCAATTTGGTCAATACAATTGGAAAAACAACTTGCCAGGTCAATGGAGGATAGAAAAGCAATACAAAGTCAACAATGGTAGCCTTGTCCCTCAAAGTTTCTCCTTTTTAAGTTACGGCCGAGCCAAATTAAAACGCAAAGAAAAAGAAAAGCGACAGTCCAACCTAAGCCAAAGGAAATCCCCTCAACAAGTAGTCTCCCAAAATAGAGGAAAAGATTTCCTTCTTATCCGAAACTGGCCTTCCAAAAATAAACAAGACTCTCTCAATAAACATAAAATAGAGTCTGTTACAATTTTAATTTCTTCATCTCTCCAAGCGGACCCCACTGCTGGACATGGCCCACGTACGACAAATCCTCTAAATCTTGATTTTTAGCACTTTTCAGCACAAGTTCCTACAGTTAGCACCAGAACAAAATATCAGTAGAATCCACCCTACTAATGCAGTATTTAATCAGAGAATTGTGCAATACTACTCGAAATATCCCATTAAAATGCACCCTATCAATCTCCCCCACACCTAAACTATGCTTGCCCTCAAGCATAATTAACTCAGAAATGCAATCATGATACCAAGCAATTTACAGCAGTTCATACCAAAAATGGCATTCCAAATTCTCCAATAACCTCATCGAAATCAGAATATACCAAATCAACAACTCTCGCAGTTTAAAGTGCACTCATTCATTCCAAAGTGTATAGGGCATGCATATAAGATGGCTCTCAAATCAACACGATAGAATGACACCACCATAAGCTTGCTCATATATCATATCGCCACCACGCACTTGTGAATTTAAATGCATCAATCAAGGGACTTTACAAGGTTATAATGGGGCTGGGGTGAGAAGGTAGGATACAAAGGGTTCAAAGGGTATAAGAATATAAAGAAAATGCTCAGAAATTCATCACACAGATTCTTGCACATCTGGGACTTCAAAGCACCTCAACAATCCCCCAAGTGAAGTAAAAATCGGCTCTCGCCACAACCTTTGACTTTTCTTTTCTCTTTTTTTTTTTTTTTCTCTTCACAATTTTTTTCTCTTTTTTTTTTGAATAAATACTAACACCATGGGAATCAACTTCACTAACTGATTGCCTGCGTTTTCTTCTTTCTTTTTTCATTTTCTGCTTTTTTTTTTGTCATTTGCTTCCCCTTTTCTTCCACTCTTTCACATATATACATGTAATGCCTCTCAAATAATACTCCAGATTTCCATGTAATGAAATCAAAGCACTTCTTTACACGAGGTTCAAAGAGAGAGTCTAAAAAAAGGTTTTAAGGCTAAAAACTAGGGTATCAAGCGAAGAATAAGGCTTAAGACCCAACTTGGCTCCCTAATGGTAAATAAACTAAAGGTTGGTTTTTTTTTTTTTTAAGAAAGTCCAAGAATGGTTCAATCCTAGGTGCCCTATCACTTTAATGCATTAAACTCATTTAAATGTGGTCTTGACACGCATAACCGAGCAAGTTCTAAAGTGACAAACCATTTGTACTAATCACTCAACAAACGAAAAAATTAGGCTCAAAAATTGCACAAGTGATCAAATTAATGTCAAGTTCAGCATATTCATCAATCAATTCATTATTGAGAAATGGTAGAACACCCCATGGCATAAACTTACTACTTATACTCATATCTCAATCGCATTCATCACCGTTTAACTACTAAGGCAAGAAAAATGCACACCAAACAACTAAAAACTCCATTAAAAGCATAGTTAACCCTCCCTTACACATAAACCTTACATTGCCTCCAATGTAAGCAAATAAGGAGCAAAATCGAGATAAAAGGGCAACGACACTTCCCTAAACGGAGGAGGGCAGAAGTGAACTAAGGCCGTGGAGGGAATGGCGGCTGGAAACCCACGTGGTCGAGGTACTGCGCCAAATTCTGGGTCATTCCGGCCATTTGAAGCTCCATCCGCTCCATATGAGTGTCCATGTGCTACATCTGGAACCGAAGGGCTACAAATTAGCTATCGGCGGAGGAAGACAGTGGAGGGGCCGAGGAGGACGGTCCAGGGGCATCCGTGGAAGGACCACCGGCCTCCGAGGCGGTGGATTTGGAAGCTTTGAGCTTCGGAGCAACATAAATTGGCCCCGGGGGGGGCGAACTGAAAAGCGCCATTCACCGTTGCACAAGACCCATTTTTTTCAAGCAAACTAAATCTAGGGGTTCCATAGTACATGCCTGATGCAAATTATGATTATTCAAGTCCAAAATCCCAAGATTTACAGTCAATTGAGTGATAAATGAGTCCAAGATTAATGGTTTATTCTTCT
The DNA here is from genome assembly GCF_003713205.1 of Coffea eugenioides. Classification (NCBI taxonomy): domain Eukaryota; kingdom Viridiplantae; phylum Streptophyta; class Magnoliopsida; order Gentianales; family Rubiaceae; genus Coffea; species Coffea eugenioides. The sequence goes on along the minus strand of NC_040044.1, from coordinate 32,796,740 downwards.
TACTTAAGACAGTTCGGAGGTGGAGGGCAAACCAGCAACCCATATTGACCTTCCTCCGAACAACCATGCGCCAAATGAAAAAGAATTCAGGTTTGGTCAAAGTACCCGAACTGTCCTTTCTACCAGAGAAACTGTAAGCCATAAATCTATGTAAATAACGGTAGGCGGGGCTCTTAAGATAAGATGTCTTAGACTGGTTGGGGTCATAGTTGTGTCGGTCAACCGACAACTCTCTCCAATAACCGATGTTATGATAGTAAAATGGCTCCGAGTATTCGCATGGACTGTGCATATATTCCTCACTCTGGGAGTAGGGAATGTCAATGAACCCAAGGGCCAAGTTAAATTCAGTGATAGATTGGGTGAACTCTCTACCCATTAACCTAAACCGCACTACCCCAGGAGTGGTAACAGAGAATTCGTCAGGGATATTAAATTCAAAAGTGGCATAAAATTCCCAACTTAACTTAGTAAAAGCAGGTAAAATGATAGCAGCATAGCGGGTCCAACCTATGTCGGCTAGATGCTTTGTGACCTTATCCCTAAGATTCAGTTGATCAAGTGTAGGGTCGTGGATATATTTACAATGAATTATCTTTCTTGTGCAAGCCGAGGCGTACCGCTCCTTGTCGGCAGCCCGGGTAAAGGTCAAGTGACTGTCAAAGTGGGTCGGAGAGGAGATATGAACCTCCCTATTCCGCCCAAGGTAGGTCCGGGGCCCTCCCGAGCCAGTCGATGGGACAGGTCCACCCAAGGAGACCGTAGGCTGTGGGGTGGAAGTGGATGGTTTATTCTTGCCTTTATTCTTTGGTCTGGTCATTGGTCTGTTGGATAGGGCAGAGGCAAGGCAAAGGTGCACAAAAGAGATCAACAGGCAGCTGATTCAGTAAAGGGTCCCAAGTACAGCTCCCAACCACAGACAATTACAAAAACGGACTATTAATGCACCCCCAAAAGCTAATTAAGCATGTAAACAGCAAAATGACCCCTAAATACTACAGATTTCACCCAAAAATTAATTAATTAAATAAACACAGCAAAACTCCCCCCAAATATCACTGGTTGAGCACAAAATGTAACAAATAGTCAACAATCAGCGACAGATATATCACAGCACCCTAAGAAGCACAAAATCTCTGTCCTCAGCTAGCAAATAAAAAATCTGGCCTCAGCTACGAAATTAAAAATCTATCCTCAACTACACAAAAATTAACAATCTGGCCTCAGCTAAAGTGACAAAAATTTAAAAAGAAATCACCGGAATTTTTGACTGGCAGTGGGTGAAGTAGATAGCAGGAGCGACAACAGGGGTGGAGGAAGGCGCGTGATGGGCACGCGCGTTGGAGATGGCGACTGCTGGCGAGGCGCTCGGATGGATCGCGCTTAGGTAGAGCTCGCGCGCAAGAGTTGGGCACAGATGATACAGGTGCGCGCAAGGGGCTTGGGCGCACCTGGTACGCTGCAGCTGCTGAAGTTGCGCGCGGAGAGGTTGGCGAGCAGAGGTTGGTAGTCCGCGCGTTGGGCTGCTGCTGAGCAAGCATGCGGTGAGCTGGAGCGACAGGCGCGCAATGGGTCACGCCTGAGGTCGGGCGTCGCGCGCTGGTCACACGATTGGAGCGAAGCCCGCGCGCAGAAGGCTGCTGATGGCTGCTCTGGTTGCACACTAGGACGCGCGCGAGGAGGTTTCCGCTGCTGGCTGGGCTCGAGGTCGGTTGCGTCTGTGCAGGCAGGTGCCTATGCTGGCCCTCGAACGAAGGAGACGCATGCGGTGGGCTGCGGCTGCTGGCGGATGGGTGGCTCCGGAGTGCGAGCCTGGGCTGGAGTTGGGTGAGAAGCGGCGACGGACAGCAAGCAATAGCTGCGTGCGTCCGGGTGCGACGGTGGGCGTGTAGCAGCGGACGTGTGGGCGGCGGACAAGGAAAAAGAAAAGTAAGAAGAGAAGAAAGAAAAGAAGGAAGAAGAAGAAGAAAAAGAAAAGAAAGAAGGAGAAGAAAAGAGTAGGGTTTCGATTCTTTGAAATTATTTTTTTTTTTTGAGTAAGGGCAATTTCATCTTTTTACTCTTTTTTTTTACGAGGAACCCCTGTCTTAGGCGTGGGCACGCCTAACTGCCCTCTAGTCTTCTGACCGTCCGTCAAAATTTTTGATCCTTAAGCGTGACCACTTAGTGTGGGCACGCCTAACTGCTATAGAGTCTTTTGATCAATTCTCAAAAATTGAGTTCCTTAGACGTGATCACCTGCCATGGGCACGTCTAATTACTGTAGAGTCTTCTGACCGCGGGCGAGAATTTCCTTCCCTTAAGCATGACCACCTGGCGTGGGCACGCTTAACTGCTATAGAGTTTTCTGACCGTCGCCTTCCAACACTTTTTCTTAGACGTGACCACTTAGCGAAGACACATCTAACTGCCAACTTCCTGCCACAAAACAACAAACTATCAAATGACACTAATACTTAACTAAAACTTCAAAAACATACGAAAACTAAAACAAATAGTCTTGGGTTGCCTCCCAAGTAGCGCCTTTCTTTAATGTCTTTAACTAGACACAGCCGGAACCCTCAAACAAGATAAATTGGATCATTGAGGTGTATAACTTCCACTTCTTCAGCAGAGAATCTTTTAAAATAAGGTTTGAGACGATGGTCATTCACCACGAACTTCTTCTCCATCTTTAAAATTTGGATCTCCGCTGCACCATAATGAAACACATTAGAAATGACAAATGGACCAATCCAACGAGAACGTAATTTACCGGAAAAAAGTTTAAGCCTCGAGTGATACAAGAAGACTTTTTGCCCTACTACAAAAGATTTTCTTGAAACCTGCTGATCATGAAAGATTTTACTCTTTTCTTTGTAGATCGTGGCATTCTCGTATGTCTCATTCCTAATCTCTTCCAACTCTTATAGTTGCAATTTCCTTTGGAACCAGCTTCTTCAAGATTCATGTTGCACTGCTTCACTGCTCAGAACCCCTTGTGTTCGAACTCCACAGGAAGATGACAAGCCTTTTCGAAGACAAGTCTGTATGGGGACATCCCAATCGGCGTCTTATACGCGGTGCGGTACGCCCACAGTGCATCTTCTAATTTCAAACTCCAATCCTTCCTGTCCGGGCGTACCATCTTCTCCAAAATTGATTTAATCTCCCTGTTTGACACTTCGGCTTGACCATTCGTCTGCGAGTGATACGGTGCAGATACCTTGTGGAGCACGCCATATTTTCGGAGCAGGGCAGCAATAGTCTTATTACAGAAGTGCGTGCCCCTATCACTTACCACAGCTCTCGGCATCCCGAAGCAGACAAATATGTTAGACTTAAGAAACTCTGCCACCACTCTAGAATCATTAGTACGGGTGGCTTTTGCTTCCACCCACTTGGAGATATAATCAATCGCAAGTAATATATATACGAAACCAAAAGACAAGGGAAAGGGACCCATAAAATCTATCCCCCAAACATCAAAAATTTCAACAAACAACATGGGGGTTTGGAGCATTTGGTCCCTACGAAAAATATTTCCCACCGTTTGACACTTATCACAGGATTTGCAAAACAAGTAAGCATCTTTAAAAAGGGTGGCCAATAAAACCCACTCTCTAACACTTTGCGAGCTGTTCGCTTGGACCCAAAATGCCCTCCACATGCAAACGAATGATAGAAATTTAAAATGGAGTGAAATTCACCTGCACTCACACACCTTCTTAGTACCTGGTCCGAGCATTGCCTCCACAGGTAGGGATCGTCCCAAATGTAGTATTTGGCATCACTTTTTAACTTATCTCTCCTAGTCTTGGGCCAACCTGCAGGCAATTGATTAGTTACTAAGAAATTTACAATATCAGCATTCCAGGGTACAGATGAATCAACGTCAGGGAGTTGCTCCTCTGAAAATGTCTCTCTCAATGGTTGCTCTTTCTTATGTGTCAGTAAGCGGTTCAAGTGATCAACAACCAAATTCTCTGCCCCACTTTTATCCTTTATCTCCAAGTTGAACTCTTGCAGGAGTAGGATCCATCTGATGAGCCTTGGTTTTGCATCCTTCTTCGTCATCAAGTACCTTAAGACTGCATGATCAGAGAAAACTGTTATTTTTGCACCTAACAAATAAGGTCTAAATTTTTCTAATGCAAAAATCACAGCTAGTAATTCTTTCTCCGTTGTAGAATAATTGAGTTGAACTCCATTCAACGCCTTTGATGCATAGTAGATTGCATGTGCCGCCCTGCCAATTCTTTGCTCCAACACCGCTCCCACTGCAAAGTCACTTGCGTCACACATTATTTTAAAGGGGAGGCTCCAGTCCGGCGATTGGATGACGGGCGGTGAGGTTAACGATCCCTTCAATTTGTCAAATGCCATCTTGCACTCCTCAGTAAAGTCGAATGCTACATCCTTTTGCAACAGCTTGAATAGGGGCGCTCCAATTTTGGAAAAATCTCTGATGAATCTCCTGTAGAACCCTGCATGACCCAAAAAGGACCGCACTTCCCGTACACTTACGGGGTAAAGTAAAGCAGAAATAATATCGACTTTCGCTTTATCTACCCCTATGCCCCTAGCCGACACTACATATCCTAGAACAATACCATGCTTCACCATAAAATGACATTTTTTTCAATTAAGGACTAAATTCGCTTCTATGCGTCTTTTCAAAATTAAAGATAAATTATCAAGGCATATATCAAAACTATCCTCATACACACTAAAATCATCCATAAACACCTCAATAATTATTTCTACATATTCGGAAAAGATACTCACCATGCACATTTGAAAAGTTGCTAAAGCATTGCAGAGGTTGAAAGGCATTCTCCGGTAGGCAAACGTACCAAAGGGACAGGTGAATGTGATTTTCTACTGGTCCTCCGGTGCTATCGTGATCTGAAAATATTCTGAAAAATTATCAAGAAAATAGTAATAGACACGACCAGTTAATCTTTCTATCATCTGATCAATAAAAGGGAGAGGGAAGTGAACTTTCTCTGTCACGGCATTCAGACGCCGGTAGTCGATACATTGGCGCATCCTGTGGGTTTCTGAGCCGGGATCATCTCACATTCCTGATTTTCTTCCACCGTTACTCCCGCTTTCTTCGGGGCTATTTGGACCGGACTCACCCATGGACTGTCTGAGATGGCGAAGATGATTTTCACTTCCAGGAGTTTAAATATCTCCTTCTTTACCACTTCCATTATTAGTGGGTTCAATCTCCGTTGTGCCTGTTTTACCGGTTTTGCACCATCCTAAAGCCAAATCCGATGCATGCATAAGGACAAGCTAATTTCCTTGATGTCTGCTATACTCCACCCAATCGCCTCCTTATGATCTCGAAGAAGACGAATTAGGTTGTCTTCTTGCCTTGGTGACAGGTGTACAGATATGATGACCGGCAGTGTCTCCTTGTCCTCGAGAAAAGCATATTTCAAATGCTTTGGGAGAGGCTTGAGCTCCAACTCAGGTGCCTGCACAACAAAAGGCAACAATTTTGCCTAAGTTTCTGGTACAAATAGAGAAGTAAGCTCATACCTTGGAGAAATTGGTGGGAGCGAATGCAGTGCTTCAACTGCATGGTATAACTCATCACTTAATTCTACATCAGGAGTTCCTCCCAACTTAAGATGTTAGGCTAATGCCATTGCCAGTGTATCGTTCCCATCCAATTCGAACGTTTCCTGCACAAGAGACTCAATAACATTTAAAACAAAAACAGAGTTAGTCTCATCCGAGTACTTTATCGCATCAAAGATATTAAAATTTACAATTTCACCATCAAACTCCATCGATAAGGTACCCTCATTTACATCTATTTTTGTCCTAACAGTGCTTAAGAATGGTCTGCCTAACAAAATAGGTGACAGATTTAGTGCCATTTCATCCCCCATGTCTAGGACATAGAAATCTGCAGGAAAAACTAACTCATTGACCTGTACCAAAATATCTTCAACTAACCCTTCTGGATAAGCATTGGTACGGTCTGCAAGTTGGATTATAATGCCTGTGCCTTTTAATGGGCCAAGATTAAGGGACGCATAAATAGTCTTAGGCATTACATTAATTGACGCCCCCAAATCCAACATCGCTTTCCTAATTGGGGTACCTCCTATTTTACATGGAATTGTGAACATACCTGGATCCCCACACTTGGGAGGGAGTTTTCTTTGGAGTATTGCCGACACATTTTCTCCCACCGCCACTTGTTTATCTCCTCTTAGCTTCCTCTTGTGGGTGCACAAGTCTTTAAAAAATTTGGCATACTTTGGTATCTGCTTGATTGCATCCAACAAGGGGATGTTGATCTCCACTTTTCGGAACACATCCAAAAGCTCTTTTTCCTTCTCTACCTTCTTTGTCTTCTCCAACATGCAAGGAAAAGAAGGTAAGTTAGATTTGATGGGAGGTAAATGAGTGAATGTTACCTTAGGGTCTTCACGGATGCGTCCTTCCTCTTCAATTTTTTTTTGTCTCCTCCTCACTTTTGCTTTTTGAATTTTTCACTTTAGATCCCTCCAGTTCCTTGCCACTTCTCAGTGTCATGGCACTTACATTTCTGGAATTTATCTCGGATTGTGATGGTAATTTTTCATAGACGTGGGACTCCAGGCGATTAATGGCAGTTGTCATTTGGCTCATTCGAGCCCCCATATCTTTCATGCCTGCTCTGGTGTCCTGCTGGAATTGAGTAGTGCTCATGGTTAAGGCTCTAGTTTCTTGCTGGAGTTGAGCCATATTTGAGGTCAATGATTTGGTCTCCTGTTGGAGTTGTCTAGTCTCTTGCTGGATCTGAGTGGTAGCCGTGACTAAACTATTGACAATATCCTCCAAAGAACTTCCTGAGTTGGAGGATGAAGGTTGAGGCTTGGGTTGCCATGGTTACTAGAACCCTGGTGGACGATTTGGGAGTGAATTCTGTGGCCTGTTCCCATAACTGAAATTGGGATGGTCTCTCCAACCGGGGTTGTACGTGTTAGAGTACGGGTCATACTGCCTACGGGGCGCGGGCACGCCTCCGGCCATGTTCACTTGTTCCGCCCCATCCTCTTGCAAAAAGGGGCATGTGTCCGTACAGTGGTCCATACTTATGCAGCTACCACAGATCTTCGCTCGCTGCACGTTCCCCATGGCTAATTGCCTGACAACCGACGTCAACTCTGACAGCTGCTGCTGAAGGGATGACGTCTCTACCTCGTTGACCCTATGGGTGGGGTTGCTCTCGCGGAAGCCAAATTGCTGGAAGTTTTCTGCCATGGTTTCGATAAGCTCCCACGCTTCCTTCAGTGTCTTGTTTGCCAGTGCTCCCCCACTCACAGCGTCAATAATACTCCTATCAGTTGATTGGAACCCTTCATAGAAGTACTGGATCAACAGTTGTTCACTAATTTGATGCCGCGGGCATCTAGTGCACAACTTGTTAAACCTTTCTCAATATTCATACAAGAACTCCCCGGGATACTGTTTAATGCTGCAGATTTCCTTCCTCAAACTCGCAGCTCGGGATGCAGGGAAGAATTTTTCTAAAAACTTCTTTTTCAACTGTGCACATGTGGTAATACTACCAACTGGAAAGTAGTATAGCCAATCTTTAGCTGCATCCTTGAGAGAGAAAGGGAAAGCTCTCAGTCTAATTTGCTCTTCAGTGACCCCAGGAGGTTTCATACTAGAGCAAATCACCTCGAACTCCTTGACGTGATTGTGGGATTTTTCACCAGAGAGACCATGAAAAAAAAGTAAGAGGTGAATCAACCCTGACTTCAACTCGAAGGCGGTATTCTCTGCCAAAATGGGGAATGTGATGCACAAGGGCTGGTGAGTCAACTCCGGGGTAGCCAGCTCCCTTAGTGTTTGGGTGTTTGTCATGCTATATTCGTCCTCTACTGACTCGTTTGCCGTAAATGTTTGCCCTTCTTTACATCTCCTGGTCTCTTGCCTTCGCCTATGCGCTGCCTTCTCAACTTCAGGGTCGTATATCAATTCACCTGTGCGAGAAGAACGGGGCATAAACTTGCAAAAATATCAAGAAAAAAAAATGAACCCAAAAAGAAATAAATATTTCAAACACCAGTCCCCGGCAACGGCGCCAAAAATTGACAGGTGCCGAACCTGTGCAATAATAATAAATAAAACCTAATTACCACATGAAGCAGTCAATAATCAATTCTAGTACTGGAGCAGGGACTCTAGGTGTGCAATGGGTTACTTGATTCACCCTGTTCCCGAAGAATTTGCTTAATCCGATATACCTGAATTAATTATTTAACTGATTCCACTAACTAGTAGACAGTGGCAAGCAGGGTCGTCTCCTCAGGAACTAGCGAGAAATTTATTTCTTTTCAAGTCAAAACAAATAGGAGGTTTTAGAATAAAATGTTAACTAAATAATTTAATTGCAGAAAAGTAATTGATTAAAAGAAATAATTAGGAGAGTTCTTGCCAAGGGTACACTTCAGAAATGGTTCATGCACTGATTATCGATTCACAGATAATTCCAACATTTATTAATAGATTAGTTATAATTGTCATGCACGCGATAAACAATCAACCCTTCCTTAATTTATCGATAGTTAAGGTACGACTGTTAACTATTTTCCTAACCCAAAAACAACCCTAGGTACGACCGTAGGATTTAATTTCTAGCTTGTATTAATAATTAGAAAGGCCTAACCCTAACTAACAAACACGCTACGAGGGTTTGTTTAAATTAGATCATATGTTCCCCTGACATAAACCCGATTACGCCAGTTGCTATTAAGACAGAGATAGCAAACAATTACGGATTCAATTACCCCAATTTAACAGAATAGTCTATATGAATAATTAATTATTGCGCACTAACCAATCATACACAAGGCTATAACAATTAAAATCAAGGAACATATAAATATTAATAAATGAAGAAAATAATTAAAAATAATTTAGATCTCACAGTAATCGTTGAACCAATTTGTCAGTTGCCCCTTGACTAGAATTAGAGAATTAGCCTCCATCAATAGAGGACAAATCACGTGTGTTGATTTGGGAAAGGTTTGCGACTGTCTCCTCCAACTTCGGTCAACAACAGGAGGAAAAGCAAAGGATTTTATTGCGTCTAATTGTCTCCAAAAATCCAACGTAAAAGAGAGTCTGATGCCTTCTTCCACTTTCGGTCAAAGCCAACTGAAAAGCAAAGCCATGAGGGTCAATAATGGCGGCTCAATTGTTTTCTCCTAATTGCTCACAAGCATACGAGAAAAGCTCTTTCTTGATTTCTCAATTTGGTCAATACAATTGGAAAAACAACTTGCCAGGTCAATTGCAGATAGAAAAGCAATACAAAGTCAACAATGGTGGCCTTGTCCCTCAATGTTTCTCCTTTTTAAGTTACGGCCGAGCCAAATTAAAACGCAAAGAAAAAGAAAAGCGACAGTCCAACCTAAGCCAACGGAAATCCCCTCAACAAGTAGTCTCCCAAAATAGAGGAAAATATTTCCTTCTTATCCGAAACTGCCCTTCCAAAAATAAACAAGACTCCCTCAATAAAAATAAAATAGAGTCTGTTACAATTTTAATTTCTTCATCTCCCCAAGCGGACCCCACTGCTGGACATGGCCCACGTACGACAAATCCTCTAAATCTTGATTTTTAGCACTTTTCAGCACAAGTTCCTGCAGTTAGCACCAGAACAAAATATCCGTAGAATCCACCCTACTAATGCAGTATTTAATCAGAGAATTGTGCAATACTATCCGAAATATCCCACTAAAATGCACCCTATCAACCATTCCGAACTCTGCGAAAAGCTTCCTCCAAAAACCGATTTTTTCTTGTCGTTGAAACCTCTCCATTCCTTCAGCCACGATAATGTTTTGAACCATACGTGGAAAGATAACTTCTTCAGTCATCTTTCTATACAAAACGTGATGATCCATGCAAGAGTTGATACAATCAAACATTGCACTGAATAGAAGGAGTGCGGCATCAAAGCGCTCGGGGAAATTTGGTGCATTTGTATTTGCCTCGAATTCTTTGACCACCACTATTCTTGGCTTCAGTTTTCTGATTACACCCATTAGAGCTTTCAAGTGATTGGGCCATACTAGTTGAGTCCAAAGACGCATGTCCGAGTAAATAGCCAACTCTTCATCAAATTCCAACTCAAAATAATTTTCCCTGAGGTCCTTCAGGTCTGATACAACCATCTTATATGAAAAAGACAAATTGAGGGTCTCAGCGAAAGATGACAACCACTTGCCAGTCTCTTCCATTATCTTCTTAGAGGTTCCAGCGGCCGATATCTTGAGATGTTCAAAGGGACATTCGTATCTGACAGCTAAAGCTTGCATAATCAGTGTCCAGTGTGCTCCATTGTTAATTTGAAAATCTATCAGATGAACCCTTTTTGCTGATGCTACAGCATTCAAGATGGATTCTGTTGCTGTAAACTCAGTAAAAAGAGTGAAGGGTTTTTCCTGTTGAGATGTCATCATTGCAGGTTGCATATATACTTGGGCTAGCATCTCGTCCAATGGCTTCCTTAGCTTCCCTATCAGTTCCTCTGTGGGAGCTATTCCCCACTCTTGTTCAATCTTCTTTTCAAGAGCTTCAGCGAAACAATACACAACTCTCTGGACAGGACTGCCACTTTTAGAAGCAAAGCAACCACACAAGATGAGCAACTTCCTTGCTTGCACATATTGTTGATTGGCCACCTTTTCGGCAGCAGCTTGAAGTAGCAGTGCAAGTTCCAAGTCTCCAGGAACTTCAGAGTGGAGACCAGATTGAGTTCCAATGCGACTGGCCACATAAGAAAGAACATCAATCTTCTGGGAGTTGAACTTAAGTAGTTGCACTTTTGCTACCTTCATGAGGCTAGCAGTTGACAGAGCTGGATGGTCAGGAGTATCCATCAGCGTATCAGAGCTCAGCTCATTGAGATTTCCTTCCCTCAAACGCTTCAATTTGGTACCATGTTGTTTCAGAAATTCCAGCGATGTCAATGGCAGAAACGGGCTTTCCTTCTTTCCTTCAGCTAGATAGGATATATGTGGTACTGAATTTGCATAATTTGCTGGACTTGTATCCATGTCTTTCCAGTAATCTTTTCACTGAGAATAATAAAGAACAGAGATCGCTTTATGTAAAATTTCTCAACTAACCACCTATTTAGAGCACTGAAAATTCCATCTTACAAATGATTCCTCTGCTCAAACTAAATGTGGATCACTAGAGGCAAAAGCTGTTATCTTGACAAGTGGAATGCTCTCTTAGGAGCCAACAAAAATCCGCGAGCAGTATATACTATATAGTTGCCCTGACAAAAAAGCCGTCTTTCGGGTGGGAGAAACCTAGAAAAGTAATACTCCAGGAATTAAAAGTCCAAACACATTCAGTCGGAACTTGCCTTTTCAAATTATCCGCAATGAATTAAACTAGGAATTAATAATCTTAAATGCCAAGTGATAGTGAACAAAAACATTCCCAGATAACTTTTTTGAAGTATCATCGTGAATCTTTAAATAGAAGTATATATTTTTAAGATCAGGTTGGCTTGGGAAGTATCAGCTATTGTACTGAATCGTTAATACAAAAGATTGTAGATAAACTGTAGTAATTAGGGGAAAAAGAGTTTTTTTTTTTCCATAAACAAAATGTCACAAGTTGCAGATCTTGATGGACCTAGTGTTTAGGGATCTGTCTATCTTAATTGCTCTTCCTTGGGCAATATTTTGTTCAAGTCTCGCTCATCAGCTCGGTTGTTCACTTTTGCTCCTTGGTTACTACTGGTATGACTGTCCACTTTTGCTCGACTCTCGGAAAGACAAATTGGCAAGTCTACTTCAGTCCCTTGAATATTGACAAGCATATTCTTGTTATGTTGAACAATCTCAGTGTCTAGTCTTATAATGGTGGGATCGTTTAGTAATAATTCCAGCCAGCTTCAGTTAAACATTGAAAAGATTCATGGGTTCTTCGGCTAATCATAGAAAGCCATTCTTCAAACATGTTTTGCTCCTATATACCTCAGTTTTGGCTCTCAAGAAAGCTTCAGCTTGTCTTCAGGAAGCTACAGCTCTTTTGAATTATAAAGCCAGTTTGCAAACCAAAACAATACCCTCCTAGCATCTTGGAACTTTCCAAATTCTTCTGATCTTCCGAAAGTGTCAGCCTTTGCATTCTGGCTCAGCGCATCATGCATTGTGTTAAAAGTGTGAACATATTGAACTCACAAGTACTTTTGAGTGTTGATGGTACACTGTACAGCTTTCCAGTTTCATCTCTTCCAAATGTTGAATATGCTGACCTGAGCATGATTGAACTTTTTGGCTGCCTCATCATATTGCAAGCTTTTGAAGCTCAATTATCTAGATTTGTCCTTTGATTAATTTTCTGGAAGCGTCCGACCTGAAGTGCTGTGTAGCAAATCAATTCTCAAGGCTTCACAGTCAATGACAACAGGCTTTCCGGTCCAATTCACAGGCCTACCATGATGCAGTTCCTGGAAGTATGTGATTTCACTGCTACCAGCACCGATTCCCCCCTACCCTTGCTCATTGCTATCGTCAGACCAAAAAACTCGAAAATAGCGAAAGAAGATTGAATACATGTTTTCATATTAAGCTTAAGACACTCAATCAGTTAGTCAGTATAGTAATTTCACCCGTAGACATAATCCTTAAATTTTAAATCCTGCAGCAGTTGTAGCTTTAGCCATTGTGGCAGTTCTAGGCAGAAAGCTTGGGAAATTGGTTTAATTTCTTTTATGTAGATTTCTTATTTTGTGCGGAGGCAACTGATTTCCTTATTGATTTAGTTACTTGAAGTAATAGTCAAGAAATTTCCTATTTGTATGAGTTTGAGTCTAAAAATTAGAAATTATTTCTTATTCTGTATAAGTTAGAAATTATTTCCTATTCTATATAAGTTTAGGAATTAGCAATTATTTACTAGGTAGGGGTTGACATACTCCAAAATGGCACACAAGGAAACCATGCAATCTTTACATGGAGCGAGAGAGGTTCATAGGAAGTGAGAGAAATTATACAAGAATTGGATTTGAGTTAAAATTCTATATTTGTATAGGCTTTATTATTTTATAATAGGCTCAATGTTAGAGTTGAAACACGTTATATCTGTTATAGCTTGTGTATCGTTTATGTTTTATGCCTGTGATTTGTTTTTCAATAAATTGTTGTGTACTTGATGTATCAATAGTTGTTTGTTCCTCATCTAGATCCCAACAACGGTTATCAGAATGGGGTTGAAGCACTTGCTTGAAGCACTAATGCAAGTTCCAAGTCTCCAGGAACCTCATAGTTGAGACTTTTTGAGTTCCAAAACGACAGCCCACATAGGAGAGAACATCAGTCTTCTGGTACTTGAGCTCAAGTAGTTGGGCTTTTGCTAACTTCATGATGCTAGCAGTTGACAAGTCTTGATGGTAAGAAGTATCAATTGGTCTATCAGAGCTTCCCTCAAACGCTTCACTCTGGTACTATGCTGCTTCAGAAATTGCAGCGATGTCCAAGGGAGAAACGGGCTTCCCTTTTTCCATCAGCAATATCAGAGATGTGTGGTGAATCAGCAAATTTTGCTAGAATAGAATCCATTTCTTTTTCCAGGCTTTTCACTGAAGAATAAAAAATCGAAACCTGTGTTAAAATTTGTCAGCACGCTACTTATATAAAGACCAATTTTCATTCATAAACAAATCTTAAAGAATCCTTGGCTCAAACTGGAAATTTTGATCAAGATATATTAATGTAATCTTGACAGGCGGAATGCTCTCTTGGAAACCAACAATCCCATTGGAAATATGTGGTTGTGCTGACAAAGGATCTGTCCAATGTTTACTCTAGATTTCCTGAATTATCATCCAGAATGATCTAGGATTAGGAAATCTTAAAACCCGTGTAAGAATTCAGAAAAACATTCCCTGAAATAAGTTGAAGTATCCTAAATGAAGCATTGAACATAACTAAGTATCAGAAGCAAGTAGACGGTATTTCCCCAACACAACAAGAAGTACTTGAAACGAATTCACATGGATAATAAAATATAAGTTGCCGTAATAGAAAAGAAAAAAGCCATGAAACACAGATGATTGGCAACCAAATTTCTTGGAAGAATTCAGACAGTAGGAACCATTTTGATTGGATGAAAACCAGTGTATACTTATTCCACAAATCCTAAGGCCTCCTTTTAGTTCTCATTCTCATATTGGTTATTGGAAGAGACGATTCCACTTTGACCGTAGCAAGAATTGTGGATTACAAAATTCGATACATCAATAACTCAGCCAAATTAGTCCCAGAAAGCATCCTGCAATATAGTTTTGTATTCAGGAAACTAATGTAACCTCAGCAGAAATGCACGATCTAGAGAAAGATTTCCAACAAGTCGTTTTGTTCCTTGTTTTCGCTTCCAAGCCTTTATAGTTACTATTAATATCTCACCTGCTTTGCAGGTGATTTTATACCCCGAAATACAAATTCTATCAAGTTTTGATTCTCAACATCTTGTTGCAATACTTGTACTTAGAAGTCATAGATCTAAAAGATGTTCAAATTTTTCTAAACTATGAAGATACTATACCACCGTGTATTCATACTATTAGCCCCTCGGGGTGCAGTTCATCTGGTCGTGTCATCTATCTTTACAGACCACGGTTCGACTCTCCCCGAATTAACGCACTAGGCATCCTAAGGGGTGGGCTCTGCTCTGCCGCAGGGAATTTAGTCTGGGTGATTTCAGGATACCCCTGTACCGAAAAAAAAAAAGTATTCATACTATTGTGTCATGTCAAATATTTTATACACTCATGATAACATTTTCCTTAAATCATAAATGTTACACTTTTTTAATTTGCAAAACAATAATGCTGTTAAACAGGAAAGAAAGGTGGACAAGTCAAGCATGGAAGTAACACACAGGGTTTTATAGATAGTAATAAAGCGAAAGGCTGAATCGTTCGCAAAGAGCTGGATTCCTCCACGCACATATCGTGCTTCGGCCGAGCTGGGGTGCCGGACCCGGGCCGCAGGGGATTATTTGGGTCCCGTAAGGATTGACCCGGACACCCCTGTGTCGACAAAAAAAAAAAAAATAAATCGTACGCAAAGTCAATTTCTAGGAGCCAGCAAATGAATTGGTTTACTTTATTTCTTTCATTCCAGCTCACCTGTTATGAGAACTTCCATAGAAATATAACAAATTTAGTTACGTGGAGAATTTTGGAATGACTACAGATTAACGGATTTCAGAAGTTTGATCATCTTAAATTCCAAAAAATTCATCCAAAAATAAATCAACGAAATTGGTAAGAATTTCAATTTGTGTCTTTAAATTTCAGCGTAAATCTGACATTGTTTTACACCATTTCTCGGAAATCCTCTGGACAAGTTAGTGAACTCCTATGGCTTGATGACCGAAGAGTCTATGAAACATTAATTTGTATTGGCACAGACCAAGAAGCATCTTCTGTTGAAAGAGTCAAGAATATTAATTTCCATTTATTATGAAGTTAGAAATATCATTTTTAGTGACGGAAAAAATGGCCTTTTTGCCAATGTTTCTGACCAAGTCTTTTGGGTTCCACACAACTCCATTTTCATTTTCATTTTCATTTTCAGGGACCCGATTTCTCATCGATTACAAATCTACACCTATTGGCTATTGAGCCATTTAGAGCTAAAGGAAATTGCCGAGAACCATCAAGAGTTAAGAGCAGGTTGACTTGAGAAGTATCACCACTTACACCCAGTGATAAAAAGATTTTAGATAAACTCAAGGAATTAGGAGAAAAAAGAGTATTTTTTTTCTCTAGAGCAAATTACACTTTATCCGCCTATGGTTTAGTGTTTTCGTACATAACCCTCATATGGTTTCAAAAATTATACATAACCCCCTCATGATTTAAATTAGAGCGTCAAAGTAGAGGTGTCAAATCAACCCACTTAATTATATTTACCCATACCCGCCCATGAATAGATGGGTATGGGTATCTTAAATTTTTATATATGGGTTACCCAATAATACCCATTTATTAAATTGGTATTATTGGATAACCCATCAAACCCAATGAACCCATTTAGAATTCTCTTCCTCCCAAGTCTCTTCTTTTCCTCCACCCATTTTTTTTTCAAATTTTTCATTTTGTCATGATGTTAACTACTTTTGTTTTATTATTATTATTATTATTATTATCATTTGTTGATTTTATCTTATTATTTTATTTTCTCTTAGTTTGTTAACTTGCTCATTTTTCAGCATTACTAATTTATGATAAATTTTAGCCTATTTTCTTATCTTTCTAAAATGAAATTTTAAATTTGTATATGAAAAAATGTTAGAGGTTCAAAATTTTTGGATTAAATTTTTATATTAATTTTTATCGTACTTAGTTCAAATTTTTATATTCTTATTATTCAATTATTAAATAATAGGTAATTTTGTGACATAGAGTATAAATGAAAAAAAATTGGTAATTAAGTTTATTAAACATTATAAATAAATATTTAAAACTAATGATGGGTACAAAGAGTGGTATAAATTGATAACTTAGTTTGCAAAAATGAATTTAAATGAGTTTACAAAAAGTTAAAATAAATGGGTTATAAATGGGTAATTGGGTTACTCAATTAATTTTTTGACTTACCCATTTATACCCATCTAATTAAATGGGTATAAATGAGTTGAGTCACTTATACCCATTACCCATTTTACCCAACCCAAACCCGTCCAAGTCACCCATTTTGACACATCTACGTCAAAGTGATGGAAATGATCATTTATAACGGAACCTATTAAAATGTCGAAATTATCCTTGTTTAAATATTAAAATGGTTGAAATGACCAAGATATATAAATATAATATACATGACACACTAACCATGTATGATTTTATATTTTACCATATAACTCCCTTATGGTTTTTAAAATATACATATAACCCTCCTTGTGGTTAAAAAATAATTTTCAACTTTACATAGAGGTATTTTTGACATTTTAGATGACTCCGTTATGGATTGCAAATTCCGTCACTTTGACACTTTAATCCAAACCATGAGGGGGTTATGTATAACATTTGAAACTATAAGGGGGTTATGTATAAAAATACTAAACCACAAGGGATAAAGTGTAATTTTTCCTTCTCTCTAAAAAAGATGGCATGAAATGCTGTTCTTGATGGACCTTAATGCTCACTGTGCAAAAAAAAAGCAATATTTAGGGCGCTACCTATCTTCATTGCTCTTTCTTTAGCTGGGTAGTAATGCATGTTTAAGTCTCGTTGATCAATTTACTTGTTCTTCACTTTCAAAGACTCCAATATTAATGGTATGAATTTGAACTTTTGCTTGACTTTCTTAAAAGGACAAATTGGCTTGACTTGAGAAGTGAAACACACTCAAGTCGACTCCAGTCTCCTAGAACTTGACAAGCACGTCCACGTTACATTGAACAGTCTTTATGGCTGGAAGAAACCGTGGAAAGACCTCAGAGTCTAGTGTTGCAATGGTGGGGTCTCCAACTAGCTTTATCTCCAGTATAAATTATGTACACTTTAAGCCATATTTAGTTCAACATAGAAAAAGCACCAGAAAAAAAAAATCATGGGTTCTTTAGCTAATCATCAAAAGCCATCGTTCGAACTTCTTCTGCTCCTGCTTATCTCAGTTTTGGCTCTCCAATTTGCTTCAGCTTCTGTTGAGGAGGCTGAAGCCCTTTTGAAATGGAAAGCCAGTTTTTCAAACCAGAACAACACCCTCCTAACATCTTGGAATCTTCAAAACACTTATAATCATCCAAAAACAAGTGTCAGCCCTTGCACTTGGTTCGGTGTGTCGTGCATTGATGGCAGTGTAAACAGGTTAAACCTCACAAATTCAAGTATCAATGGTACGCTTTACAGCTTTCCATTTTCATCTCTTCCAAATCTTGAATATGCTGATTTAAGCATGAATAAACTTTCTGGCAGCGTACCTCCTCAGGTAAGCAAGCTTTCGAAGCTCAGTTATCTTGATTTGTCCTATAATAAATTCTCCGGAACCATCCCACCTGAAATTGGCCTCTTAACCAACCTTCAAACCCTCCACTTGAACGAGAACTACTTAAATGGCGCAATTCCTCAGGAGATTGGCCAGTTGAGGTCTCTCGTTGAGCTTGCCTTGTGTACAAACAACATTACGGGCCCTATTCCTGCCTCCTTTGGCAATCTGAAAAACTTGAATTATTTATATCTCTATGAAAATCAACTTTCAGGTTCTATTCCTCGTGAAATTGGAAACCTCAACAATCTTGTTGAGGTTGACATCGACAACAACCAGCTGACAGGCCCTATTCCAGCCTCGATTGGTAACCTGAATAACCTACTGCTTTTGCATCTTTTTGAAAACGGCCTATCTGGTTCCATTCCTCCTGAGATAGGAAAGTTGAAAAAACTCCAGAGTCTGAGCCTATGGGGAAATAAGCTCACTGGTCCAATCCCAACTTCACTAGGTAACCTGAGGGATCTGACTCTTTTGCATCTATATCTGAATCAACTTTCTGGTTCAATCCCGGAAGAGTTAGGCAACCTGAAGTCTCTGATCAAATTGGAAGTAACTGAGAATCAACTTAACGGGTTGATTCCTACTTCACTTGGCAATTTGATAGAATTGAAAACTCTGTCTCTTCGCCAGAACCAACTTTCTGGCTCCATTCCCCCAGAGCTAGGGAAACTGACAAAGTTGGTTGCCTTGGGAATGGATGAAAATCAGTTCTCTGGTCATTTACCAGAAGGGCTATGTAGCAGTCAAACTCTTCAAGACTTCTCTGTCAACAATAACAGCCTTTCTGGTCCAATTCCAGAAAGCTTGAAAAACTGTGCAAGTTTAGTCAGAGCTCGATTTGATGGGAACCAGTTCACTGGGAACCTGTCTGAATCGTTTGGTATTTATCCACACCTTGAATTTATCTTCCTTAGCAACAACAACTTTTCTGGGGAGCTCTCAAACAACTGGTGTAGATGCAAAAACTTGACAACTCTTTTAATTGCAAATAACAGCATCACAGGTCACATTCCTCCAGAATTTGGGAATCTGCCTAATCTGGGCGCCCTAGATCTTTCTTCAAATCAGATAGCTGGGCAGATTCCAAAGGAACTTGGGAAGCTGAAGTCCTTGCTATGGCTGCTTTTAAATGACAACCAACTCTCGGGTGGTATACCTCTAGAGTTAGGATCACTGACAGATCTATTTTCTCTCGACCTATCAGTGAACTTATTGAATGGATCAATTCCAGGAAGCATAGGAGAGTGCCAGCATCTATCCTTTTTGAACTTGAGCAGCAATAGTTTAAGCCACAGTATTCCATCCTGGTTGGGTGAGTTAATTCACCTTAACCTTCTTGATTTGAGCCACAATTCCCTCATCGGAGGGATACCAACTGAATTCGGAGGTTTGAACAGTCTGGAAACGTTGAATCTCTCCCATAATAACCTTTCAGGTTTCATTCCAAAGGCTTTGGCAGAATTGCCTGGTATTCAGCATATTGATTTATCTTTCAATGAGTTAGAGGGTCCAATTCCTTGTGGAAAAGCATTTGCAAATGCCACTATTGAACAACTTAAAGGGAATAAAGGTTTGTGTGGCAACATTACAGGGGTACGACCGTGTGATAGTCCTCAATTGGTCAAAAAGCATGAGAATGGGCAGAAACTTGCTCTCATAATTGCACTCCCTCTTGTGGGAGCACTCATGCTTCTTTCTGCGTTTGCTGGAATTCTCTTTTTTCACGAAAAAAGAAAGGGAGATCCAAAAGTGAAAGACGGGGAAGTAAAGGGTGGAGATGTGTTCTCTATATCCTTATTTGATGGCAAAGAAATGTATGAGAACATCTTAAAAGTGACACGGGATTTTGATCCAACATTTTGCATAGGGAAAGGAGGTCATGGAAGTGTTTACAAGGCAAATCTTCCACCAGCTAACACAGTGGCTGTAAAGAGACTCCACCACTTGTCTGAATCTGCAGATCAAGAAGGTTTCTTGAATGAGATAAGGGCCTTGACAAAGATCAAGCATCGAAATATTGTGAAGCTTCAGGGTTACTGCTCGAGTGCTAAATACTCGTTTTTGGTTTATGAGTACCTTGAAAGGGGCAGCTTGGCTAAACTTTTGAGCATTGAAGAAGAAGCCAAAAAATTGGATTGGCAGAAAAGGATAAAAATCATTAAGGGCGTTGCTCATGCTTTGTCTTACATGCATCATGATTGTTCGCCGCCTATAGTTCATCGAGACATTTCAAGCAACAATGTTTTGCTTGATTCAGAGTATGAAGCTCATGTCTCAGATTTTGGCACGGCGAAGCTTCTGAAGATAGACTCGTCTAATTGGAGTGCAGTAGCAGGCACCTATGGATATGTTGCACCAGGTAATATAGTTTTTTTCTCTTCTGAACCATTCAAGAAGTTAATTACAGCATGATCACAAAGTTAATGATGACATGATTTTGCCTTGCAGAGCTTGCCTACACAATGAGAGTAACTGAAAAATGTGATGTGTACAGCTTTGGGGTCCTAACCCTTGAAGTAATCAAAGGGAGCCATCCTGGTGACTTCATTCCTCACCTTACATCGCCCACATCTGTAAACATCCAACTGAAAGACTTGCTTGACCAACGACTTCCGTATCCCGGTCAGGAAGATGAAGAGACTCTAGTATCAATTCTCAAGCTTGCAAGGGCCTGTCTGACTGTTGATCCTCAATCAAGGCCAACCATGCACATGATTTCTAGTTTTTTATCAATGGGTGCACAAGCACTGCCTAAGCATCTTCAGGGTGACTTTCAGCTGGCTTAGGATTTCTTGACATTAATCTGTCTCATGGGCTACATTATTTTCTTTGTTGTCATATCTCCTCTTTAAATTTAGTTTTTCTATTGGCTTCCACTTTATGAAGCTTGAAAGGCATAAAACCTGTAAAATAATGGTATGCTGGAGAGGGTAGGCTTGCTTGATGTAACACTGCTTCATATGTGTATTGTGTACTCTACAATATCAACTATCTTTCAGCATGAGAGCAACAAGAAATATCGATTGCTAGGCAATATGCAACAAGCTTCTTTAAACATCCGACACAAACCACAGAAGATTGGGCAAAAGCTAAATCACACCTTAGGTGAACAGTTCCAATGCATCTCTTCCTTGCAAAGTTCATTAACTTTCAATGCTTTATATTTGACGGCTGCTAAGCATAACTTTCAAGTTCAAGCTAACAAAATCTGCGCACCTTTGTAATAGAAATAATGACAAGTCTCAGGAATATGCAATCGAGAGGAAATATGTATTGGCACCAAGAAAAAATAATTTCTATAAATTATGATCAGCAATCAAAACAGGAAAATCCAGGGGTGATCTAAGCCCTCTACCAAGTATCCCTTACAAGCTTCAAGGGACTTTGACATCATTAAGAAATATATAAGAATTACAAAATTCAGAAAACACTACACAATGATGGATTTTAGACTTGTGTATCTAGAGTCAGACGACTGAAAAATTCTCTGTATGGGCTATCCTTGTATACTCAATTTGCAAAGAAGAAAACGCTCAGACTTTCTCATCAATTTCAGAAGATTCTGAACCATGCTTCTGCTGGCTGCTTCGAGATGAATGACTGTGACGCTCCTTTCCACCTGGTTTGGAAGAAGCATTGCCATACCATACCATTCCAACGACAGCAATAATCATGCCAATGACCACATGTAAATTAAGACCCTCTTTCCCGAAAAATAAGAACCCCAGGATCAAAACGAGAATGGTTTTCATATGGCCAAGAACCTGGAATGAGACAGCAGTAAATCTGCCAATGCAGATGAACTGGCTCAGATTTGTTCCAACTGCAATAGTGCATGAAAGGACTATAAACACCTGAGAAGAAGCCCAAAGACAAAATAGTGTGAGGAAACACTTTAAAATGAACAAGCACCTCAAGAAAAGGCATCCTTATGTTATGATAAACAAATTAAAGGGAAAAAAAAGCTGTAATTGGGACAAATAAATGTGACAACAATTATAAGGTTTACAAATTAAAATGCCATTAAAAAGAAGTTAAGATCAAACAGACAAACAGAATGAGAATAAGAGCAGAAAAAGTAGTGTGCGTGACTAAGAGCAGAAAAAGCAGTGTGCGTGGCTATCCACAAACCATGCTATTATATTCAAAAAATATGAAGGGAAAAAGAAAAGAAGTTTGAAAATTTAAAAAATAAACAAATAAATTATGTATCTTTCCCACAGTTGGCAAAATTAAAATGGGACAGCTCATCATGTCAACATCTTGTGCAGATCTGTCACTCCTATAAGTCTGTGAATCCACTATCCTATGTCATATAACAATTTACAAACGTATTACAAACTCTAAAAACAAATAAGAGTTCATCATATATGGCAGAATTCTTTTTCCTTCTAAGCATGACATGTGGTGAAATACAGGTCTGTAAAACAAAAAAGGGGTTGAACATGTGGAAAATATTGAACAGACATCAGGCAAGATATACAAAAGGTTTTTTAGCAGGGCATGATGCACTATTTTGCAAACAGTGAACTATTACCAGTAGCTCATTTCCAGCATATCATACTTTTAGTGCAATCAAACCTGTTCCAGCATGAAATTACCATTTGTATAGCATGCCAAAAGTTGAGTACAATAAGCAAAATTAGATGCATCAGCAGCAATGCGACTTCCAAGGTTCCGAAGATTAAAGCACATATTTATCATCTAATTAAGAAGGAAAATGTAAGATAAGTATAACCATAGGAGAAACTGGGATGATCACAGTTAACATGAGCATCGGGCACAAAGACTTACCAAAGACGGTACAGTGAAGTTAAAGGCATCAATCCTCTTGTTTGTCAGCCAATAATCTAGAAATGGGCCTACTAGCAGCAAAGATGCAGCCTGGGCTGGTGCTGTATGTCCTAGAAGATTGAATGAGCTAAGAGAGTATTTCCGTTGAAGGAAATGAACATACTGCATAAGAAAGTCAAGTTCTTAGATTAACCTGAGGTTCCAAGCATTTCAGATGCACAAATAAAAGATTAAGCACCAAACAGTATTTTTTTCTTTTAAATATAAATAATATATCTATAAGCACCAAAAACAACTTTAAAAATACGTAATTGTGGGGGTTAATTACATAAAATTGTAGGATTTGTACTCTGCATTTCTTCAGATTTCAGATGGACAGGGGAGCAAAGAGATGTCACATGCTTTATGCATCTGGTGTAGGATATCAGTAGGGCATCTACTAACTATAATAGACGAATTGCATTAAATTTTTTTTTTTTTTACTCTTTAATAAACCTTTCATCATATCACCAGGACTGATAATCATGAGGACTGCATGATCTAATGTTGCATTAACCAGATGAACGATCAAGACATCATACAACCTTACATACAGAATTGAGCAGAGGAATAAACAACTTACATACTGTTGCAGAGAAGTACTCCAAACTGCAATAAAGGCAGCAACAAATCCTTTAGTGTTGACACTAACATCAGTGACTGTGCAGACGCCAACACCCAGGAGGACAAGAGCAATGCTGAGTTTTGTATCTCTTGAATATCGAATTTTGTCAAATACAACTTCCAATAAGCAGGAAACAGGGATCATACTCAGCTTTGCTATCTGACAAGAACAAAATTTATGTCATTCAGTCAATTATCAGAGGTCATCTCCAACGTACAGTAAAGTTATCAGTGAACAGTCTCCAAAATGGAGCTAATCACAAATACCTGATAGAATCCTACGGAGTTCCACATCAAACTGACATTCATTCCCACAATTGAGAAGTTTGCGAATAGGACAAATTTCAGAAGCTCTGGAAAAGGTAGATGTGAAGATTGGATGTAACCCAGCCACCTAAGTACAGCCGTCATCAATGTTGTAGTAGCAAAATGCATACCAGTTAATGTTGTAGCTGCACAGATTGTACCAATTAAGAGCCAGAACAACCATTTAAAAAGAAAAGGGTCAGTGCAATCAAACAACTTATGAGTTCATGCGTCCAAAGAAGGCAATAGGGAGTAGGCAATAGTTAAGTCAGTGCTTGGGGTTTGTTTTATTCACTCACACAGGATAGCGAGACATTGACTTTGGGCTTAAGATCTTCACAAAATAAACTAAATCATACCAGTTTCTATTACATTGTTCCAAAACATAGAATGCTGTGACATTGTTTACATGAAAACGAAGGAGAATGTTAATAACAAAAGATTAAAGAGCGCCAGTGAAATGACTTCAATCGCCAATTAAACACAGTTCATAGATATTATTTTGCTTCACCATATTCTAGCCAGTTACGGACAAGGCAATCATAATTAGATGCATCTATAGTATAAAAATATAGCTAACTTCACTCACTACCAAAAGGATTTTGCTAAAAGTCTAGAAATTGGAGAACCAAAATGGTAAGACAAAGACAAAGATGAAAACTTTACCAAAACTAAAACCATATGTAGCCATTAAGGCTTTATTGACAATGATAATCCCAACTGACGTCACTACATTGAAAAGCCATGCTGCTGCGTCAACTGCAGCCTTCTTATCTGCCTTGCTAGCTGGAGCCATTTTCTTTTCCCTCTACAACAACTGGTGACACGAGACCTGCTAACTCTCGAGCACCAGAGCAAATCCCCTAACAGCCCGCATTAAAGCTCAAAGAACCACCTTTTCAATCCTTCCAGCTTCCACACCTGAAATTTGTTCAAGATTGCAAACAAAGCATTAGCAAAACTTAATTTTTAAACTGAATTCGACCCTAAATCTATTGCCCCTTAAAACCCAAAACAGTGTCAGAACCAATAGTTATACAGAAATTTCTTTCTTCACTCCAAAAATGGAATCCTCTTCATTGCATTTAAACTCTACCAAAGTGGGCAATTGACAATAATTCAGCAACCAGAATCTGTAATTACCAACCAAATTCAAAAGTTCTTTTTTTAATTATTAAAAAAGACCCTAATTAGTACGCGAAACAGCTAATTAGTCAAAAAACCAGAGTGAGATTAACTTAACAGATCAATGGCACAGTATAATTGCACCACTCAATCAACAGATCCATAAACTCCTAAATCAACATCACTAAAAGTGTTCCAAAATCCCCAATACCCCCAAAATTAAGTACAATTGCATTGTTCCAAAATCAGATCTAAATCCTATTCAGATCACTCAACAGATCTTAATGCACCGCTATCATAAATAAAACCCATTTTAATGTAACTAAATTCAAAGAAAAATATGCACAAAATTTAAAAAATTGAGTGACGTACCGTTAGGAAATGATAGAGGCAAGGAAAGTGACCCTTTTGATTGATGAGTTTAGATCTTCTTCACACCCACAACACACACTTATGAGAGCTATATAAATACGTGTATGTACATACAGTTATGTGGTAATTAATTAATTTCTCTATTTAATTACAGAAAAGGAAGTAGAATAATAGTAGTGTCATACATGTGAATTTATAGAGCATAAGACTGATGAATGTACGCAGAGAAAGTGTGTGTCTGCTCTGTGTGTGTGTGGGTGCGTGAGAGAGAAAAGGATAGAGGAAACGAAACCGAGAGGAATGTAAGTAGCTTTCGAACTCACAATAATTAGGGTTTGACCCCAGAAGGAAAATTTTAAGATTTAAAGAATTACAATTGGAGGAGTTACTTTTCTTGTTTCTTCAGCTATTGCCAATAATAATCAAATTTGTTAATTTCTTCAGTTGGAGGAGTTAAAATTTCTTCAAATTTGTTATCTTGAATTGTGAAGCAAGAGAAGGGTATGATTTAAAGAGCGGTAGAAGAAATTTTATCCAATACCTCTATTTTTTATTGTCTTAATTCTAGATACTAAACTAAAGCTTTCTCGACATGTTATTTTGACTCACTTATGTATAATATGAAATAGAGCTAATCTTATATACACTAATAATGTATACACTATCACAGTTGAATATGTGGCACATGATCAAAATTTAAATTAAAATGAGCTGTCATGCACTCAATAATAAGAGAGTATACACTGTCAGTTTATAAAAGATTAATCATATAAAATAAATGATCTCTCAATTTGTTGCAAAACAGAACAAGTAAAATTCAACATGTAGTTGAGATTCGAGTTGATCTACATATATAGAAAATTAATTAGTCGAATGTGTCGTTAAATCACTGAGTATAACTAGTACAGTTGATAATTAACTCGCATTACATACTAATATTTAAATATTTGTATCTTGATTCATTGATTTGTACGATAAAGCTTTACATATACTAGTATTAGAAGCAACGTATGTCATAAACTAGCTCTTTTTTAAGACCTTGATTGTATTTAGTAATGAATAATTCGAAAATTTAAAAATAATTACATGAACGTGGGAGGTGCGAAGAGAGTCAATGAAGCCAAATACACTTACTAATTAAGACTCCACACAGAATGGCGACATGCTAGGTGGTGATATGCTTGGGAGTTCCAATTCAGGAGACTAAAATCGGATTTGAACCTCGCAGTAATAGGGATACTTACCTACGAATAGGGAACATATGGAATTAAATAAGGAGTAAATTGTTGAAATCAATGTTGAAAAATGAGTTGTGTTGTGGTCCATTTGTAATTTTAGAGGATAGTTAGGCACTTTGGCAGTGTGGGACGGCAGATGGGATGGGCTGTGCAAATGAGCAAAGTTTGGTGCGGAGAGACTTAAGAATTTGGAAGATGCTTGCATGCTTTTTCAACTTTATACCTACAATTTTTTCAACTTTCATTCAACCTTTTTATGAAAGAGTGGTTATTATACTCCTCCTTGGCCGTTCTTTGTTAACTTTTTTTTTTATTTGGACTTCTTCAACTTCTATCGTTTTATCATCTAAAATGCTTATGCTCACATTCATTAATTGTTTCCAATTACATTTTAAAATTTATTCAATCTAATTTTACTTTTTTTTCTTTAAAAAATAATGCATAGAATCCCATTTATTCAGT
This sequence comes from Coffea eugenioides, assembly GCF_003713205.1. Classification (NCBI taxonomy): domain Eukaryota; kingdom Viridiplantae; phylum Streptophyta; class Magnoliopsida; order Gentianales; family Rubiaceae; genus Coffea; species Coffea eugenioides. The sequence goes on along the minus strand of NC_040044.1, from coordinate 32,769,754 downwards.
CTAATTGACGAAACGGTAGGATTATATTATTTGAGATAAAAGTAATTACAAACGAGCAAATGTTCGATACTTACATTATGCTACTAATACAGTAGATTGGGATTAATCCATTCTACGTCTTGATAACTGTTCCTCAAAGGTCGAGCACTAAACTGAACACTAAGATCATTACTGCTGTAGGTACATGCAACGTATAACTTTTTCTGCAGTGGTTTAATATAATATCATCAACAGCTAGAGACTCAGAGTAATGAGACTAGTTTAAAATAGTAACCTTTTCAAACATGATTCTTAGTGTAGAAATTAATTTCATGTTCTTTGTCGAATGCCACAAGTAAAAGATTTTCCGGAAATTAGGATGATACTGCTGAAACGAGACAGTTTATGGAAAAAAAGAATTATGATGACGCTCTCGCTTATTGTCTTCTAAATTCATAATTTGATGAGTTTTAAGTTTATATAAAGGATTGCACGAGAGAATAGTTTAACAAGTTTGGCTTTTGTCAAATTTTCTGTTATTAGTATAGGTTTCAATAAATGAAATGAAATAAGGACGTTTATAAAAGAAAAATAATTTTCGTCAACAAAATGTTTTTTTCCAAAAGCAAAAAAAAAGAAAACATACATCATTTTTTGAATTTATGTTACTGATATTCATTGACAATAAGCTAAACAACGAGCAAAAAAGTTTTGTTACTGAGATGGGGAATCAATTTCCAGTTGACGAAACCTTAGTGTGTATTAATCCCTTTTGGATCTTACAGGGAATAGCATTTAATAGCTTTTTTTTAACTAAATTTCGGTTAACTTTCTTAAGAGTCAATTATCTGAATTTGCTAACCAATCTGTTTTTTTTTTTTTTTTTTTTTGCCTTTTTAATCGATCTTTATGTTAGTCAACTAGCTAGCCGTAAATCCATCGTTAGATATAAACTCGTTAATTTGGTATTCCTCCAATGACCCATTTCTGGTGAATTTTGGACTTTATTTATTGATTCGATAATCTATCATATATATATATGTATATACACGTATTAACAATTATTATCTTTTCTTGCATTTATATACTTTCCTTATTTAATCTTGTCTACCCTTTCTTATAGTTATTTACTTTTTTTAATTATTTTTATATTTTTAAAAATATAACACCTGGAATATATCTTAATGAGTGTTCATTAGACAAAACCGTTATTCATTTATTTATTTGCGCATAACGGATTCTTTTCGGGTGGATTGAAGTAGAAGGATTAAGAAATTATCTTTGGCCAGTCCAGAAGAAAAGGAATTGTTTTCAAGTGCAATATATCAACATTTTGGCGCAATCTAGAGAATCATTAGCATCTTAGAACGAATAATTGGTTTTTGGAAGGATTTGTTTGGAAACAAGCAATTAAAATTTGTGAACATGGGTTTTGGTTATTATTAACTTACCTAAACATAATAATTAAAAAGTAAACTTTTGAAAGCGAAAGGGTGATCTAGAAGGAATTAAAACACAATAATGTCATCCTAGGACCAAAATTGACCTTATAATTCCAAAAATTAATGTCATAATCAAGACTCAATAACCTCTAAGACTCCAATTAACTGAATGAGCATTTTCTTTCTTTTTTTTTTTTGGTAAAACGCGAAATAAAAAAATTAAAGAAATGCTTGACTAAAGGTCTAGAGTTAAAGGTATAAATTTTTTAAAAAAAAAAAATCCTAGCTAGCCCATGATTTTGATGAGTATGATCAAGAAAAATCATTAATCGTATTATTAACTACTTAATATGTTTCATTGTAGGGGGGTCTTATGCATTAAAATTAAAAAGTGTATGAATGAGAAGATTTTCGGTCCAATTGTTTCTTGGATAGACGTGAACCAAATAATGCTAAAGCAAAAACTATTTCCTAATATAAACTTATGATGTCTAATAATGGTTAAAAGGTTCAATCAAGTATCGCAAATCAACATCTTGGCCCCATAATTGATCTACAAACTTTTCTTTTTCCGACTAATCATGATTAATAAGAAGGCAATGGGTCCTGCAAATTAGGTCTATCCACACTTTTCTACCTTATATGGGTGAGACAGGCCCTTTTCCCCACCTTTAATGCACGAAATTAAAGGAAGGAGAGAATTTATTTAGCAAACAGCAACTTCTTAAGTTATTCTTTTTGTTCAATTATTTGGCTAAGCTGTTTGTTTATGGCGAAACGCGACGGGTTTCCGTCAATTTGTTCCGTAGAGACGAGGTATAAGGATATTCCTTTTCCCATTCCGTACGTCAAGGCGCATGATTTTTGCGTGAGCAAAACCCCTTTGCTTGTTCCGCGCGGGAATGCTCCCCACCAAGTCAGGTTTTTGGAGTTTCTCCATGCATGGTGATGCCTTGTTTCGACAGTAATGGATTTCCATCTTAATTGGTTGGGAAGCTTGGAATGGATTTCAACTTGTAATTGTAAACACTTTCGCCCCAAAAAGAGTTGCTTGGAGAAGGGGACTATTTTAGGGTCCAAAGAGCTTGCTAAGGTTTAAATAAGGGTCTAAGCAAGTATAATCAAACTGAATACTCTAATGTTCCAGTTTGTTTGATTATTTTAACAAGTTTAATTTGTTTATTTATCAAACCGAATTTAAATGAACTTTTTATTAAGTTTGAAAATTATCAAATATAAAATGCTATTCAAATTTGGTTTAACCAGTTGGCAAATCAAACTCGAACGAGCAGTTATCAAGTCGAATTTGATTCGAATAACAAGTATGTTGATTCATCGTTCAGTCCTAGATTTAAACTTGGGATCTTATAGGATCTCAATGTTCGTTAGTAGTGTCGTGTTAGGAGTTATTGCCCCCTTTTTTTTACGAGAGTAGAAGTGAATATACTCCGAGTAAACATATGAACATCGCCCTTCAAAAGCATTCATTTTGTCCATCTATAAACATTTACGGTTGTTTTTGGATGTATACACATTGATTAAAGATGAATCTCCCGGAGTACAAAAAATACTTGCGGAAGAGGAGGAAGTAGATTAAAGGAGGGGCCGCTGCCTGCCCCCCAAAATTTAAGACATCCTTTTACACCCTTTCAGAAAAATGAAAATGATCACTTATGCGCTAGCAAAAATAAGATTCTGTTCCCCAAAATTTTGAAAATCCTTTAACATCCCCTTAAAACATTTAAAATGTTTACTTACGCCCGTATAATAAGTACACTTTACTTGCATCCTAAAACTTTTACGAAAGTATGAGGATGCCCCTTTGAATATACATTTTTATTAGTCTTACCCTTCAAATTTCAAGATATATCAGCAAAGGTGATATTTAAGGACGTAGAGCTTTAAAACTGCTTTAATCCAGCAATTCATTGTTGAATTGTGGACAGTAACACATTTGGTAGTTGAAAAATTAAAGAATTTTGATCATTCATTTGATGCTTATATAGATATTCTTTTCAAAATAGACTATATTATAAAAAGACGCTTAATCAAAAAAGACTATATTCTTTTCAAAAAAGACACTTAATCAACTAGACTATATTATAAAAATCTCTCTTGTATTGGTCATAATCAAATTGATGTGCAACTTGAACTTGTATGATTAATAATTGACTCTACACCATAGATTTGCAACTTGCAACCGCCAAAAAAGAGCACCTCAATGTGGTACCATCAGCTATAGGAGTTGTAAATACTATACTAGTGTTATTAAAAAATTAGGCTGGTACAATATAGGAAAGAATAAACATAAACTGAAAATAGGTGGATATTGAAAATAACAATCCGAGGCTTGTGAGCACAATTTCCTTCAAACAGATTCGCTCCCTACAGGTAGAGTGCTCGAGGTTAAGTAGGCGTCTGTCTCCCAAGATACAACGGATTAAAGGTGAATATGTTAGCACCAAACTTCTTCACCACAGCGAACTCGAACTAGAGCAATATAGAACACTATAAAAGATAAAGATGCAAAAGAAAAAAAAATTGGAGAGAGAGCTCTGTTTTTTTTTTTTTTTTTTTAACAAAATAAAAAGAGAGTTATTTATAGATGTTGGCCAAGGGTGATTGTAGAAATTGGAAACAAATGTTAAATTCCATTTAATTATCTTCACATTTATCAAAGTACCACATTCATGTACATATATGTATTCTCGATAAGAAAACTCCAAATTCATGTATTAACAATTACGTACATAAATACTTAATTCCTAAGTACATGAATCCTAGGTACATGAATCTTCAGGTACATGAATGATAGATAATTATCCTTGGATTCTATCAAGAGTGCCATTATGAGAACGATTTTCTCATTCACTCTACAATGGATTTTTCCATTTTTCCAACAACTAGTAGTCGTGTCTTTGTATGGACAATCAATTGAAAAGTACAATCTAGAACAAGAAGATTTCGCAAATTGCTTGTAAACATTGAACATTTCCTTGCAGCGGGGAAACAACCATTTGCACTGTTGCCTATACAGATGTCAAAATGCTACTTATTACAAGAAGGATCTCTTATTTACAATCGCTCCAGTCTTATCATTCAATTCAATTTTTTCTTGGAATGATTGACTTGTCGACTGAATTTTATTGCTAGTTCGCGTGAAGTTTCTAACATATATAGACATAGCAAAAGAACAATTTAACAGATGTTGAGCTTAACTAGTATACTTACAGATTTTTACAAGTTGCAATAGCTTAGTCTACGATAAATCCACATTCATCGGAGTGGTTTTCTCCAAAATTAGTTGCAAGACAGCTCTCCAATCCACTGGTAAGTTTGATATTATAAAACTAGTAGGCTTATAGATGGAAAAAGAGTTGCTATAAAAAATTTAGAGGTCTTGACTTCCCACATATATTGGCATCCCGCCTACCTTTCCCAGGGAAGTTGTTCGTCTAGGATAGTTTGCTCCATTAAACCTCCAACTCCTCTTCAGCAACTCCCTCACGCACCCCCAAAACCCGAACCACACAATATTTTGGTTTCACTTCTCTTCAGCAAATTAGAAGTTTGGTTTCACTTCTCTTCACCAACTCCTTTTATTTAAGTATTGCTCCATTAAACCTCACTCCCCTTCAGCAAGTTAGAGGTTTTGATTTCACTCTGCATGTTTAAATAACTAGCTTAAATAAAAGAAGGGAGAATACTCGTTTTGGGTTTTCTTTGGGGGACAATGTTTTGGTCTAACACCATATTCAAAATGTGCGTTCCCATTTGCGTCATTGCTAGCTGGTTGTTGCACATTTTGATCCTTCATTGTAACGCACTATCAAGGGCACTCAGATATGCTCATATGATGATGATGGCACGAAAGGGAGAAAAGCAAAATCATATCAATGTGAAACGTGCACTAACCGGGAATTGGACTTTAAAAACTAATTAACGAGTAACATTACACTCTAATTGCAGCTCATATGATGTGCAAATGAGCTTCGCAATACACATATAGTGCTGATTAATGTTAAAACCTTTTTATTCATATATTATAGCATCTTTCTTTCTTCTAGCTACCCCATTTTTTCTTTTTCTTTTTGGTTTTTTTAAAGGATTAATCTTTCCTACATTGATAGTGTATACAATGTCGATGTTGGATGAATGACAACTATACAAATTTTGAATTTAAAATTTAACTTTTCCGCATATGTCATGGACATAGTTATAAAACCCAGCTTGGTCCAATAGTCGAATCGGTCAACTTGGTGAACCGGTCATAGGATCAGATTGAGTTGCTTTTTAAACCAATTAAGTAACAAAGCTGTTGACTAGTCAATGACCCGACAATTCAATCGGTGAACCAGAAAAAAACCATCTATTAAATTGCCGGTTGAACCATCAATTTCAAAATTTTACTAATTTTCTAATTTAAAATATATTATTATATAATTTGACTATTGTGCAACTCACGATTGAATCGGTGATTTGGTGATTGGGTCACCTCTCCGATTGAGCTCCGGACCAAGTTTAATAATTATGATCATGATTCCAACAGTAATAATTTATATACTGTCAGTGTATATAAACTTTACTTTTTTTTTTTAAATTTGCACAAAGTAAAACATAATAAAACACAACACCATCCATCATTGGCATCTTGTAGAAAGTAAAGAATGAGAAATATCCAATTCTTGCTGAGGGTTAAGAACTCAAGGTTTTTTTTATGGAGGAAAGGCAATTGCCCTCTTCATGTGATTAATAAAATTTAAAACTGGCATTTCTTTCTCATGTATAGGTTTGTCTATATATATATATATATATATATATATAAGAACTTAAGCATTCTGAGTCAAGGAAAACAAAGTAAAGAATTAGAGTGATTTTATTGTTTTCAATTCTAGAATTTTTACACACATATGACTAATAAAAAAAATTAGATCCTTCCACTTCTTATCTTGGAAACTTTTATTAGGGAAATATTCATTGAAACAAAAATCGAGTCAAAGTTTGCATAATTGTTTATATATTTATTTCTACCCTACTCTTTACATGAATATTTTTCCATCTTGTTAAAAAAAAGCATTTACAACAAATTCACTATTTATTATTCCCTCCATCTCACTTTGATAGTTTTGATTTTTTTCTCATAAAGTTTAAGAAAAATTAATCAACTTTGTTGGAAAAGTAAATCTAATCTAATGTTTTTCTAAAATACTCTTACATTGTTATTATGAGTATTATTAATCACTATACCTTTACATTAATTATAACATAAATACTAAAAGTATATTGCACCACTCTAGACATATATCAAAACAATTATTGGTGAAAAAGTTGACTATATTAAATAAGGTAAACTATATTTACTGATAACGAAGTCTATTAAATAGGAGTATTTTAGATAAGTTAAAAGTTAATTATATTTTTAAATTGAAAGGTGAACTATAATTTAGACTGATGAAAAAGAAAAACAAAACTATTAAAATAGGATAGAGGGAGTAGTATAATTACAAATAATATCTGTAATGTATTGCTACCCAATTGTAAAATCATTTATTTTTATTTTCGTTTTTATTCAAGAGAAGCTCCAAATTTTATCTTGGAATTTTTTTGATGCATTACAGCCCATTACTTCAAACCTTTTGAGCCAATTGGAGCCCATGGGTGAGCGT